>NC_141705.1:29011307-29611307 GCF_971803275.1 Cyanistes caeruleus | reverse complement strand
ATCCATTCAAAGGAAAAGTCCAATGCAATACAGGAATTATTTTAACTAGTACATCAAATTCACTGTGGGTTAATTTCAGACAGATGTGTATGTGTGACAAGTGTGCACACATACATTCCCTATGAGGGAATGGAGGCTTCCTTGCACATCACAGAACAGCAGCAGTTTGTGTTTTGGGAACTTAACTGGCCTGCTCTGTGGCATCAACAACCATAGCAAAACATAAGTCTGTGCTTCCCACATGCTGAGATGTGGAAGGAATTGTAAGAGCTGTATTTCACTGTAGGCTTGTAAAGACATCACACAAAAGCTTCACATGGGCACAGCTGACTTGTCCCACAGCAATGGCTTTTTTGAAGATGAGGATTTAAGACTACTGGGAAAGAAGTAATTTTAAGATTAAAAAGAGCGACTCATTGCTCTGAAAAGTTTTCTCTCTGAAAAAGGAGAGAGACAGAAGCAGCCTAACTAGCTTGGTTTTTCCATTCTTTTTTTTCATAAAATTCCAGCTGTTATGAAAAGTAAGGTGCTCATCACTGTAAACCAACATAGCTCTCATGGCATCTAAAGTTCTTACACCTAACAGTAGAGATTAATACCAATGGTTAGTACCAGCAACAGACTGCAACTCTCCATGACAAAGTCCAAGACAGTTCTTACTCTAGGGAAGGATTTTTTGTAAATATATTCTTGAAAAATGACTTCATAATGTGGAATCCTTCATGGGACTTGAACCTACTCCTTGCTGAGACAAAGTGTTAAAATACCTGTGTGCCTTTGACAGATAACATGACTTATGTTGAAAGAAGAACATTTTCTGGTTTTACCAGCATTAAAATAATTGTTTACCCAGCACTGCCACACCAGTTTGGTTCTTTACATAAATTAGCATTCAGACATCATACCCACATGAATGGATTTGTGGATGTAGGCTTGGCTCACAAAAAAGTGCTACGCTAACATACTTTTAAGGCTTAATGAAGCACTGAAATACTGTTTTAATAAGTTTTTTTTTCCCAAAACCCAGACCTCTGTTCTTTTAACCTCCACTACCATCTGAAAAGAAACCTGGGATGTTGTGCATTAATTTTTCTTAGGAGAAGCAATGTCTAATGCTAATCTCAGCAATATCAGTTCTGGAACACGTATAAAGGAGAATATATAGGAGGAAAAATGAGTAGTAAGGAGGAAAACTGGATGACTGCTTCAGGTAAGTACCAAATTATTTAGTCAGATGAAATTCTGGCCCTTCTGAAGTCAAAAGCACAAAATTTGCTAAATCACGTTTGTTTGCCGCTATCCAGACTGTAACCAACAGATTATTTCCCAGATGACTTTGCAGAAAACAAGAGAGCTTCTCTTGTATTATTCTATACACACAGTGTCCTTCAAAGAAAAGGCATGCACTTAAGTAGAAATCTTAAATGCTATTTAGAGGGACTAAAAACCTTTGAAGTATCTTCACTGAGTTCTCCATGACTATGGATGAATAGTCATGTTTAGTAAAGATAAGCAATTACTTCTTTTTACATAAATAAATGCTCCTCTAATTTTTACAAAGTATCTAATCCATACAATTACCATTCATTTTGCAAATACTTTCCAGGGCTGTATGAATGTAATTTATCTCCGATGAGTTACTGCAACAGAAAAAAGACAATTTAGATTGTTGCCAAAACATGTAGCAAAGATTAGGTGAAGGTATGAAAGGCACGTATGTTCACAGTGCATTGTCAAATACTCAGAACCTCTTGCAGACAGTTCTAAAATTCTTCATAACTGATGACTGCCAGTGATTTTGGATGACACTTCAAACAATGTCTCCAAATTTTTGCTTACCAAAGGGTACTTTTTTTCTTTTAAATTTAAATATTAATCCTTATGATGTCAGTTCTGAAATGATGAAGATGGATTAGCAGCTTGTCCAAAATATCAGTTAGGTCTTGTAGTAAACACTTTCAAGAGGCACATGTTGGCAGAAAGCTTCTGAAGTTTCAGTCTGCAAGTAAAATTCCAATTGAAGTTTTAAAAGATTGGTGTGTTTGCAGAATTTAACATTCACTTGTACTTTCATGTGGAAGAAATTGATCCCTTTCATTTGCATTTTCAGGGTCATCCACTGGGTTCTTTTCTTGCATCCCACTATTTTCTGAAAAAGAATCATCATCTCCATCGCCACGATGACCTTCAACACTGTGTCTGATGCCATAAGCAAAGTAAATGAGGAAGCCTTCCAAAAGGAAATAAAAAAGTTCATAGGGTTTTCAGGCAAGTAGTACATTAAAAAGTAAATATTTCTCTCTGGCTGAACAGATTTCTGCAAAAAAATTTTCTTCTTCAGATATCTGAATCAGAGCTCATGCTTCAGGTCTTCCCTACGTCTACAGGAAATTCCAGTACATCATTTTTGCATAATTAAATGTTCTAATAAGTTATGGAAACTCTTATCTCTAACTTATGTCTAGGTGGAATTAATACCATTTCCTAGATCTATAAGAGGACAGACTGATATATTTTCTTTATACAGGGAAAAAACCTGTTACAAGCAAGTTTCTACATCATTTTGGCTATACTTACTAGGAAAGAATGACTTACTGGAATTCTTCCTATTACCTAAAAGCTATATTTGTAATTTTGACTGCATAGAAATACTTCTTCTGAAGCATCCTCTTCCTTTTGAGTAGAAATATTAGCTGAATTTTATTAAATCACAGAGATTTTTTCAAATATTTGAAGGAAAATAATGTTCTAAAATGGAAATCAAGAGCTCTAGTCTATGAAGTGACTGAAATAAATAGAATACCAATACATACCAAGTAACATCCAGAAGCTAAATCTCATCCAAGTCTCCCCACTTAATTGTACCATCAAGTAAATATTTACCAGTATACTGAACGATGGCAAAAATGGCAGTAGTGGAACCTAAAAGGAAATATTTCATATGTTTCTGTTAAACATATTTTTTTCATATCACAGTTCAGGTAAGTAACACAAACTAGAGGTAACATATAATCACTAATAAAGAATTGAATTTTTTGCTGTTATAATGTAGTGAAATTTTCACTGGATTTAACCAACATTTTCTATAGATCTTAAACTTTTAAATACATTATGTTTAATATACATTCTCTAAGGCTACAGACATCTTTCTAGTTTGTGCAGAACATATACTAACGAATTCCTGTCTTTACAGCTGAAAAATAATATATCTATCTCTCTTATTCTAAAATGCTCCCCCAGCTCCACCAGATGCCTTGATCTTCATCATTACATTATTTCCATAGAATATCTGATCTTAGAACATAAATGAAAGTGCAAAATGAAAGGACTTATACTCTGTATTAGGTCCAAAGGATTGTGGATTACACAGACAAGTGATTGTACACTCATCAGTTCCTGACTTCCTTTCCAGCCTTTAAGTTCTCTCTCCCACACATTAGAATCCATCCAAAGCTCTCATCAGAGAATAACACAGAGAATAAATTATTCACCATAAAGGCTACTTTCTGCTGGTTCTGAGGCTGCCTTTGGATGAGAAGAATGGTAACTATGAAGGATATCACCAATAAAGCAAGTAGGCCAATACTCCAGGGCTCCAAGTTAGCAATGAAATGAATCCCATATGTAATGAGGACACTCAAGCCACAAATCAAGCAAGCTGTATGAAAAACAAAATTACAGAAAGAGGTCACTTAATCTCTGCGTTGAAGAGAAAGTGACTTTTAAGAAGAGTGATATCAAGCTTCAACATGTACTGTTGTTATGAATATGTTTAATTATATGAAAATGACTGCAGATTAGGTCAATTCATCAAGAAGGATAAAAGCACAGAAAGACACATGTATGGCTGAAAGAAGGCATGTTATCAGTGGATTTTTAATTATTTCTTTGATATAATTCCACTATAAATGGAATGCATACATGAGTTTGGACAGCCCAATACTTACCTAAGAGGCCCACCAAAAAGTTAACTATAGCTGCAGTCTGCTCAGTTGGTAAACTGGATGGATTAATCAAGGCCTGAAGACGGAAGCGATTCTCTTCTATCATGTTTATCTGTGAGTCACTTACTGCAGATTCCCTTCCAGCTGCAGCCAAAGCTGCTTTTTCTGGAGAGTGTTTTGGCTCTTCATAGGTGGGTTGGTACCTACACATAAAACAGAAGAACAAAAAACCATTGATCATAATTCCAGATTTGAAGTAATATGACTCTAGGAATGTACTGAAGTACTAATTTTTTTTCAGTAGAGCATTAGAACTTCCCAAGTTACAACTGCATTGAAACAGCATTATTAGTCACTATCATATATAAAAATACTATGGCAAATTCACTTTTTGGATTGGCTTGTTTGGACATTTTAATTTTTGGCAGTTTTTTTAAGCTACCTGAATGCACCAATATCTCAGATAAATGACCAGTCCTGTACAGAAAGACAGGACAGGGTCTGGTAGTCAACAGCAAAGCAAGAGTAAGGGATCTTGTTTCTGACTTGCTTCCCATACTATAAGAGGCTTCTAACTGGCATTAACCAAAAATTGGCATCTACTTTGTTAGCTTTTAAGTGTATTTTTATAAATATGTAAGGTATTAAGGTCCTTTTAAAATAGAATAGGCTTCTCTTTTAAAGTGTGAATTATTGCAACAATGAATTTAAGCTGAATTTAAGCTGTTACACTTTTCAAAGTTAATTACTTAGCCTTAAGTAATACAGGCTGACTTCTTAAAATAAAAAGAGCAATACATAATAAAGTGAGCTGTAGCTAGTCATACCTAATTCCATAGCCTCACAAAAATGACCGATACCAGAGTTTTACTGAAAAATAAATAATCAAAGTCATTACTTTCATTTACTTTACTGAGAAGTATTTATAATCTCACATATTGAGAGATAATATTTGCACTCTCTTCTAGGGCTACCACATCTTAAACCACTTTTCCAGTCCCGTATTTCTGACTAGGATAATACAAAGTAACTATTTGAACTTGTTCATCCTGTGAACCACCTAGAACACCCACACCTTCCACATATAGTCCCCAAAATGAAATATGCCTGATGTAAAGCATAGATGCTATCCATATACAAGTATCATTCACTGAATTCTGTACTCAAACTTATATTTAGTACCTTTGGGACTAATGCTTGGACCAATACTTCTTCTGGAAAATAAAGAGTTTCTAGATTTCACCAGAAGCTTAACCCAACTCACAGCCATACTTGTGTAACAATATACCATTGTTTTCTTTGAGGAGTCACTGCTTAGAAACCATTTATATGCTTACAGCTACTGGCTATCTAGCAGAAAACATGTCTTCTCTTTATTTACTGACCAACCCAAAAAAAACCCCACACAAAAACACAGAGGATGTTTTTGGCTCACCTAAGAATGAGGACACAGGTTGCCACAAGTGAGTAAGCAAGAAGTGTGCCAATTGACATCATGTCCACTAAAGCCTTTAGGTCAAACAGAAATGCCATTATAGCTAAAAAAGGAAAAGAAATAGGAAAAATTCCAGGAGACTGACATAGAATTGTAGAATCATTCACACTGGTAAAGAAGTTTAAGATCCTCAAGCCTAACCATAAGTGCCAAGATTAATATTATAGATATATTAAGCTAAGATTTTAAAATCTGTCCAGTGTAACTTACTGTTTTACTGACAGCAATATGAGCAAAATCACGATAATCCTTAAAACCACATTTTTGAATCTACTGGTAACATTACATTCCCTACAGCTGGTAATCTCATTCATATAGGTAGGCACTGATGAGTCATACAGTCATGCTGCACAATCAAATGCTCATATTGGACTTTTTCAGCTGTAAGTATTTGCATTCATATTGTTGAATTTGGGCCATATTAAAAATACATTTTTATAGAATGAAATTCAGATCCTGCAGCAGAATCTCATCAAAGCTGAAAGGATGGATCCCTCTGCACATCTGAGAAAAACTCATTGTGACGTAAAATTTCTGCTGAGCTGGGAAAGAGCTCTACATGAAAAGTACTTTCAGGAGTTGTCTCAAACAAAATAGTTTTGTGGGAGTTTTTTTAATGGTTATCTTAATTAAAATAGTTTTCAATTCACCCTCAGGAATGAGCAGTAACCTTGCTCAGAATTAATATTCTTATATCACTGAACTTAGAGCAGAAACTTCCATGACAGTGGAAGTAATTATAGAAATCTTGTGTTTATAAAAGCTAATGCCACATTCATTTGGAAATTCTGGAATATCTTTTTATGGCTATGCTGTTTGCACACAGAAGCATTATTAATAAAGAAATTAGGAGAAGCTAATCAGTAATGAAAAGCTAATTGCAATTGGTTTGAAAAGTTGACACGTGAATGATGACATGACATTTGAATGATGACATGGGCTCAAAGAGCATCTTAAAATATTTGTATTTTATTAATATTTTTGAGAAGCAGATTTTTTGAATCATCAGTAATCTCAAACTCAAAAGAAACTATTAAATGTCTTTTTAGATGTCTATGTAGTGTTTATACACTGTATACACTGCGTATATATCCAAATTATTCTATATTCAAAATTAATTATGATTTTAATATAGAATTTTAATTTAAAATTTAAATATTTAGAACATTTATAATTCTATATTAAAATATTTATATTTCATATTTATGGTATGCATTTATTAATGTATTTGTAGACAGCTGCCTACATGCACAAACACATGGACACATGCTTCCCTGGTATTTGATCCAAAATGTGATTTTCTGAAAACAGGACTCCTGGAATACAGAACTTTAACATAACCTGAGAGTGTCTTTTTCCAATTAAGAACGACCATCCTGTTTTCTTTAATGAGAGTGGACATTCCTAAATCCAAAAAGCAATTTGCAGTGTAGATTTTTTTAATACCTCTCTGCTTTTTATGCTCTAAAGAACAAAGCTGAGGAAGAACAGAACCTTCTAAAACCTCATGTACAGTAGCTATATTTAATTTTTAATCCCAGGTTTGAAAGGCTACTCTGTAGCCTGGACATTATTTAACTTTAGAAACAAAGTGAAAAATGCCTGCAAGTTTCTTCTTAGTAGTTCTTCTCTACATAAAAAAAAAAAAAAAAAAGCAGAATACTTCTTTTCCACCTTTCTTAATTTTACTCTAAGAGACAACAGTAGGTCCGTTTTTGGTGAAACTGGCCTGACACCAAAACATTCTGCCGTGTGCAAAGTTGTGCCATGGTGATTACCACCAATGGAAAGGTCAGTCACATCATAACACGTTGAGGTTGCCTCAGCTGTAACAGCTGTAGTCTTGACTTGATAACCTTAATTAAATATCTTATCTCCTTAACAGTTTTTACAGCTGTAAAACTATTCATACTACAAATGCATAGAAAAGTCAGACAATATAAGCTGTCACATACATCCAGAACTATTCTGTCAAAACTGTTTATGGCCACAAAATATCAAATATGGATTTTTTTTTAAAAAAAAAAAATAGAAGAAATTACTCTTTCTCCAGCAGTAGGTAAAGCTATTTTCCAGTGTTGATGCACCAAATTCACCAGATTGTCTAAAAGCAGTCCAATGTCAGCTGCTGCAGAGCTACAGACAGGGCTGTATAACTGTATCAATCATTTTCCCAGCTGGTAATACACTATTCTTTCTTCTTATCATAACTGTGATTTCACATAAAGATCTTGATTTCATCCCACAAAACTGCACTTCCAAATTCTTATAGGAGAATATGTCAATAAGATAAATTCAAATAAAATAAAGTTGAAATAATAAAAGTAATGCTATGCAATCTATTTTTACTCTGGCCAAAGAAAAGGGAACTGATAATAATGCTTCATGTGGGAACTATCTAGACAATGACTGTATCTTTCTGATCTACTGTCAAGTATGCAGTGTGAGCAGTTCCAGCCTCCTGGCATCTGAGGATGATCCTGACTATAAATAAAAATATTATGGTCTCATGTCTGAACCTCTTATTCAAGATTACTTTTAGGCAAGGTTGATAAAAGTTCTAAGACATATATTTGATATTTGAATTACTTAAAAAACTAATTTATTTGCCTTTGAGCTAAATACTTCTAAAGCTTCCAGTTTTCCTGGGCAATTAGACATCCCACTAAAATGACGATGAAATTTGGGGATAGCTATACATACCTCTGCAAGAAGTATGAAGAAAAGTGAGACTTGTATGTTAAGAACTTAAAAGGAGTTGGAAACGGTTCCCAAAATATATGTAGGCATGTATGTATATACATATATGTGCACATGAGACCCCAACACACACATGCCCCTCAACAACATCTTGGTAAGCTTATACAACAACAACCATTTTCTTTGGAAGAGAATTTAAAAATATCTTTGTAGTTTACAAAAAACTTGATCCTGCTGCAAATGTAGTTCTTTTCCTCATATCTCATAATAAAAAATGTGACAGTTATTTTCCCCCCATTATAGATGGGATAAATATATTAGGTCTACATCAGACAAGAAAGCCCTCTCGGTAGAGCATTAGCCTAAGGGACTCAGATTAAGTAACAAGCTTATTCACCATACAGGGGGTTAATATAAAAAATAAAACAAAACAAAAAAATTGAATTCTGTGACATTAAGGCCATCACCACCACCATGATTGGCTTGATCTGGAGTTCTTACACCCATTGATTACTCAGTAATTTTATTCCCATTGTACATGCAAGGGAAGTTAACAAGCAGCCCTTTTCAAAAATATACCATGCACGTGCATAGAGTGTTGAAATCTCAGTTTTAAGTAACACGGGCTTTGAGAGCTTACCAGATATGACCCCTGTTGTCAAGGTGGCAGGAACTGGTGCCTGCCTCTTATTCACTTTGGCAAGAAAACTAAAGAGTAAACCATCACGTGCCATGGCAAACAGAATTCGGGGCAAAGGGAACATAGAGCCGAGAAGACTAGAACAGAAAAATGTATAGTTCAAGTACAGGTTATTAAAAGCACAATGCTTTACTGGTAAACCCAACTACACAAAAAGAAAGCTTGGAGGAGTTAATGGGTTTAGGTATAGTTTTGCTTAGGCTCTGTGTTGCTGCTCTTGGGATTTTGTTTGGTCAACTGATGTTCTTGGTTTTGAGTTATTGTTCATTTTGACCCTAGGCTTTGAAAGCACTTGAGTAAAACCAACAAGTAAAAATCTTGGTAGAGGTAGAGAAAAGTTTTACTGGTATACTACTTTACCTAGCAACAAACAAATTTGATCATTTCAGTCCAAAGCAAATCAAAGCTGCACAACAGTGGTTTATTTCCATATATGCAACATGTTTAGCAGTGCATCTTTCTTCACAAGGATCAACTCTTAGTCTCACCTGCTACTGCACCAGACGATAGAGTAGCAACTAGTGGGGTCTTCGTTTTGGAATTGATTTGAGCTAGACATTTGAAAAGCAACCCATCCTTCGCCATAGCATAGATTACACGTGGTATTGGGAAAATGGATCCAAGAAGACTGAGTAAAAAGCAAACACATGCAACATGGCAAACACAATTCATGCAGAATTGTATTCATGGACAAGATAAAAAAATGTTAATTAATGGCATGTAGAGAAACAAAATGTATGGTTGTAAGACAAAACCAGAAAGCCCCATAGCCCAAGGTACTACAGATCAGACACAAATAGATTTTTTTTAACTGCAAAGATGATTTATTATTATTAAATTAATTTAGGTAATGAAATTTCTTCATCAGACAGAATCCAGATTAACAAGACAATTCTTGCCATCACCGTAGTTCTTGTTTGTTAATGGACCAGGAATATGTTCTAGATCACACTAACTATGCAATTAAGCTTTAGTATTCCTGGAGAAAGTCTGTCAGTCAGCAGCAACAAATAAATAAGCGTAAGCAGTATCCCTTAGACTCCATATTTCCATGTAAGCCTGTTGATTAACAGTAATTCAAAGTAAGCACCATACAAATGTACTTGGGAAAATTAATTATTTTGATTAAAGCACCTCTAGGCAAGCTCCATTAAGACTTTTCTTCGGAAGAAGTAAAGCTAATTTTATTTAGATTGTTATTAGCAGAACACATAAAGCTTTTAAACTATTGATAACTTGAAGCTCTTAAACATTCTTCTTAAATTAGTTGGTTTCTTTTTCTCAAAGAGAAATACTTTTAATTAAGAAAACAAAATGTGAAATCATAGCCAGTATAATCTCTGCAGCAAGCACACGGGTTTTTAACCAGGTGAAGGGTTTCCTTTCCTGCTTTAGAGAAACAACTATATCACTTAAAGAAGGCACAGCTCTTACATACTACAGATGCTAGGTACAGTAATGCTTGTGAGACACAAGTATGAATGGTAGAGAGGAGAGAAATTTTATTGCAAATGAACTGATTTTGATTTATGAGTGTATCTTTCTCAAAGAAGCTCATGAAAATGATTCCTTACCTACATGAACTCAGGTAAACGATTGGCATCAGCATTTTTCTATCCCTAAATTCAAGTATCAAGCAATTTTCTATCTTATTAAAGTGTTTGTATCATATTACAATGGGGTGTAATATATTCAAACACATACTAATACATATTGTACCCTCTCTGATCTTTTTAACCAAAATAGTACGTCACGGTTACATTCACAGTTTCACAAAGAGTAATAAATTATAATATTTTCATAGCTATAATCTACATCTCAAATACCCACACAGAAACCACAGGAAGGGTTGATGTCAGAAGACAGACTGGCTACTGGAGGAAAACAGAGAGAGCCAATGAAGATGAGGAGTGCAGCTACTTAATCATGTCTTCAATTTTGCCTGCAAATACACAGTGCCCATAAAGCTGCTGAGTCACTGGGAATGGACAGAGCAAAAGGACAAATGGGTGAGGTTTACTTTGTCAGTTAATAAAGATAACTTGCAGATCATATGTTTGAAAAGACTTACTTATATTTAAAAAAAAAAAATTGATGTAGTAAGTTTCTGCCAAAGAGGTGGAGTTCAATAACAGTACAGTTTAAAAAAAGGAACCTAAATTAACACAGCTACTGTCATGTAGACCTGCTTAAGTTTAAGACTTGCTTATAATACTTATTACTAATTCTTCACACGGACTGAGCCTTCAAAATGAACACACGAACATACGTATAAATGTAATATATTATTCATCAGCTTTTCCCAATAGAATTAGTATTTCAATGTCTTTACCTTGTAGACAAAGCACAGAGGGATCCCACTGCTACAAGATATTTAGCAGGACCCCATCCAACATATTCAAATGCTACTGGCAGAGGACTTTTCTCATCTAGCAGATAGTATGGCATCATAAGTGTCAGTGCAGCTGAAACCCCAAAATAGGCCATGAAGCAGACAAGTAGGGACACCACAATTCCTATGGGTATGGCTTTCTGAGGATTCTTGACCTCTTCTCCTGAAAAGAAAAGAAAATGCCCCACCAAAAAAAAGAAAAGAAAATGCCCCTTCAGCTTTAAGAGATAACATCAAAGACAAATGACTTGTTAATCTAAGTCATGGGAATTGTATCCATAATAGAAGTTTTAAAAACCTGAGTAAAGGAAACTGAGGCACACAAAACCCAGTATTTTGTTGTCAGAAATAGTGTTAAAAGAGTGGTAAATTAAAGGTCATAAAACAGATTGTATATTCAGAGTACTCCAAGCCCATAATTTTTAGTTATTTACCTACACTCTCAATGTACTCATTCCCTATCAGCCATTAGGGAAGACAGAGAACCTTATCTCAGAGAAGTGTAAAAGTGAGCAGGTGATTAACATTATTCAAGTAGAAAAATTGCATACTAAGCACTTCCCAGACTTAGAAAGCAGCAATCATTCCTTTAGAAGAGGAATAAAACAAGCAGAATTTATTCCTTCCCAGAAAGACAGCCACGTTCAGGAGTGAACTTATACTCATTCTACATCGATTGAAAGAGGTTTGGAAGCAAACAAGGTAATAAGAGTTGACAGATTATATTGTTTGTGATTCTTTGGGGTTTTTTTGCAAAAATCTCCCCACGCTAAACATATATACCCACACTTATAAATACTATACCAGTTGTTGCAATGCAGTCAAATCCAACAAAAGCATAAAAACAGGTTGCAGCACCAGCCAATGTTCCTGTGAAATGGTATGGCATAAAGCCACCACTCCCATACATACTCGTCACGTTTTCATAGGATGAGCGGTTCCTATAAAGAACAAAAGTACAGCAGAATTACAATCTTTTTTTCCCATTATTGGTAGGATAAATACCTGCACCCTCCTACACTTGAAGTCTGAAAAAACAGTTTAAATGTTCTCATCATGACAGAGGTCTGCTTTACAAAACTGAACGCAATGACATTTTTATGTCCAAGCTTGTAAGAAAGAAAAATAACAGCAAAAGGAAGAATATGACTCAAATAACTATCATCTTACTTGCTTTGAAGTTTGTGAGAAAACATTAAAACACTAACAGTGTTTATTATAATAAAGCATGTGTAAGAGAAAACTGCTAAGAATATGAGCAAGTAAATAGATTTTTAAAAATTACTCTGTTACTGCAGTAAGGTTTCTGAGATATTCTTCACTTATCTTCCAGTTGTCAATTTCACCTTTCACAAAACCAGAAATCATAACGAAGAATAGGACCAAGATGTTAATAGCAGTGAATATTTTATTCACCCATGCAGACTCTTTTACTCCAAAAGATAAAAGACCTGTAAAATAAAAATATTTTATAGATGTGAATGGCCTATTATACTAATAAAATGGCATTTTAAAGAAGCGATACATGTAAAAGAAGGTGTGTGTATATATATATATATATGCAAGTACTGTGAATAATACTGCAAAAGCATCACCAGATTAAAAAAAAAAAGCATTATCACAAATTTGCTAGACTTTTTCAATAGCATGGCAACAGGAAAATATATTGGAAACTACAAAAGAGAAAGCTTCTTCTTTAAGTATTTAACAGTATTTTTAGCAATGGCTACATTATACTTCTCTGAGATGCTCTGTTTTATGTTATGGAGTAAAAGTAGCTACAAGAATTCTGTGCTTTGTAAAAACAGATTGGTATAATATATTCTTTACAGAAGAATTATCTCTTAGACTAAGAAAACAAGCACAATTATTAAATTAACAATGTAAATGATTGACTCTACATTTTTCAGGGCACATCCATCAAAGTCCTATGTCCTAGCTCATTAATAAAAGCTTTAAAAGAAATGCATGCCTCCTCTTTGCAACACTGATGCATAGAGATTCTAGAAAACAGTCAGACACCAAATACATATGGCTTTATATTACAGAGTAGAGCATTTAAACAAGCTGAAAGTTATTTCATCAGGATTCTATTTTATCATTAGATTTTTAATAGTTTTAAGTATTAAAGTTTAAAGCATTAAAGCAATTTAATGAAACAGGCAGTGAGCAGATCAGAAAAAATTAAATACAATTGGAAAGTTTTCACAAGTCTCTTGCACTCAAAGCATTACCATTAATATCACATACATACTTTCCCTCATTATTTAGAGATTAAGTCTGAAAATTTTAAGCCTCTCCAAATAAAGTCTAAAAAGTTTCTGACTTTGCTAATGAGATATTTGCTATCTTATCAGAACACAGAAATTATCTTATGAGCTTCTAAATTTTTCTTCTCCAATGATATTTTTATTGAAATTGATGTATGCTTTCTTCAGCTCAGTTTTTGCCCAAAAGGCAGTGTCTCAATCAGCCTAATGCAGTGTGAATCATAGTATGTGCATTTTTAAAGCCCTTTCGTTATCCAAAAAAACAAAACAAAACACCACACAAAAAAAAACCCAAATCAAACAAACAAAACCCTAAAAAAACAAACAAGAAAACCATAACAACAAAACCAAAACAAAACAAATTAAAAAACCAGAAAAAAACCACCAAAGCCCAAACCCCAGATTTCTGTGTACTTTCCCTTGTGCTTCCCTCGTTCTGTAAAACATCACCTGCTACTCCTATGATTCAGCTTTACACAGCTCACAATCCAATTACTGTATCATGCTCAGCCTACACAGTCCTGAGCCATCCCCACTGCCCCTTCTTTCAGCAGTGGGGAATTCCACCCAGTTCACTCACTGGGGGTTTGGTTTCCTATCACAGACACCTGGAGAGGCAATTTGTAGTACCAATGTGAAAGGAGTAAGGAAGAAATGATGGTAGGGATGAAAAGACAGGATACAAATGAAAACTCAGGAGTGGTTATGAACAACAGGGGAAACATTTCCTTTTTTTTCAAGAGCTTCTAATTCTTATGTTCTGAAGCTGCAATGGGAGTGGAGAAAACACAAAAGATGTCAGCATCTAAACTAGGACTGTATAGTTTGGTTTGTGGAATTTCGGTGCTCTGCTTTCAAGAGTGTTATTTTTTGCTCCTTTATTTGGAAGAGGAAACTGACAGGTCTGCTACAGTTATGTTCCACATTCATTCCCAACCCTCCTGAGGACATAAGGGTCTGAACTATAGATCCTATAGGCAGCTCTGAGCCACAAACATGGCAAGATACTGGACTAAACCTAGTCCACTCCCAGATCTTCCTAAGTATAGGAAGACATTCTTTTTTGTACAGAGACCTAATAAGCCTTCAGATGCACTGGTCACTCATCCTAGCAGTAGGTAGAGCAGAAATGTTTTCCTGTGACAAAAAAAGAACCCACTCAGAACAAGAGAACCAGAAAACAGGTTATAAACATATAACTTAGTTTTACTTTCCAGAGAAGAAAAGCTCTTGCTTTGGTTTAATCCAAAGAGAGACTGAACATGACAAGTACATGAGATATGGTTAAGACTTCTACTGAATATTGAAATGCTTCTAGTATTGCCTGAAAACAAGCTGTACACTTTAGAATACACTTCCTGGTTCCTTCACTTCCAGAGGCAAGGGGAACATTTCCATGTGGTAAATAATTGTTAAATGCAAACATGGAAATAAGTTGCAGTATTTTTGAGCTTTCTGATCCCTCAAATAGCAGGTAGCTAGGGTCAGTGTTTGCAATTTAAAAGCACGATACATGAGTAAAGACAAAAACAGGACTTGGAAGAATAGACAGGAAAGGTTTACTCAGGTTTCAAACTGGGCTTTTGGTCCATATAAGTACCTTGGGGTGCCCTTTAGGTCAAATAAACTCTAGGATAAACAATTGAAGACTTAAAAAGGGGAACGTTATTATATACCAAATAAGTGAACAATTTAGATGGAAAAACCCCATTACAAATGGGTAATGCCCACTACATGCACAATATATAATTTAAGGATACCCCATCACCAAACTACAGAGTTTAACCTTCAGGCCACTCTGAAAGCATTTACTTGCAATAAAGCCATGAAAACACAGAGACTTGTGTAATTTTCCTGTTACCGTCAATCTCTATCATGGGTTTTATAGTGATTAGTGATTAGTTCATGTCTCAGTTTCAAGTGAAGAGGGTGCATGTGAAAATTTTATTATATACATTTAATTCACAGAGCCATTCTGCCAATACCAAATGTGCCTCTGAATTTCCTTAAGGTGTTTCTGGTGAAAAACCCTAAAATTTAGCACTTTGATCTGTAAAATATCACAACCACCATAAACTAAATCGTACATTCTTACCCGATAAAAGTAATATAAGGAATACAGCGAAGAAGTCAGGATACTCTGCTAGCCCAGAGTAATTAATTTTGAAGTAGGCACTGAAGAAATGACCAATCCGTTTTCCAAGAAGTTCATCAAAGGTGCCGCTCCAGGCTCTTGCTACACTTGATGTACCTTCATAAAACACATGCATGTTTAGGGTTTTACATCCCTACTGTGGGACACAGCTGCTTCTACTGAAAAAGAAACGAAACTTAGCCTGTTGCTACTTGTATTTGAAAAAGCAGAGCCTGTGATGTTTGTTTTGCTGAAGAATTTTCATGTTTAAGAATTTTGCTTATTAAATGGTAACAAGTTTTTCTAGAACCAAAATATTTTGGTATAAAATAAAAATAAAATAAATAAATAATAATAATAATAAAAAATAAATAATAATAATAAAATAAAAAAGTATATACTTTTTCCCCCTCATTTAGTCCTAAAATAATGCAGAAATTATTTCTGTGTCATTTATGCCTGATCCTGGAAGAAGCTTATTTCTAGAATTCCAATATGACATATGTTAAACAATAAAAAAGTAACATAAGAAAGCACTTTAAGAAAGAACATGAAGGAAAGTTTGCCTACCTGTAATAAAGCAAAAAAACCCACTTTACTACCAAGATATATGCTACTGGAGTCTGAATTTAAAATTAATACTCTCTTGTGGTAAAGAGTACATGGCCAAATACAATCTATTTATATACACTTCTCTCATTAAATACATTTTAATACAATACTGGGGAAGATCAGTTTTGTAATGATTTGAGTAACCATACTGTAGGCATACATCTAAAGCTAGGAATGCTCATACAGAATATAATAGAAATTTGGAACACATTCCTCCGGGAGGAATAATTTTTAAATCCAAAAATGTTATCTCTGCTGAAGCACTGAAATAGCTATTTGACTATCTGCCACATAAGCATTGATTTTATTCCCATCTGGTCAACTTTGTATTTTGTGTGATTACCTGATAGGACAGCAGTTAATTAGCACAAGGACATAATAGCAAGTTAGTACTTAAACACCATGACTTTACTGTAAGATACTATTGTGGAGTCCTTGTAAATGTCTTTGCTGTGTATATTCAGAAAAAAATTTATTCTCGATTTTACTGAAATTATTTTTGCTGAACAAGGATGGCAAGTAAGCCCTGTTTATTCTGGTGCATTATCAATGAATTGTCTGACACAATCTTCATAAAAGGTATGTGATTCATACCTGTTAAACTGTTACAAAAATGCTTTGTAAAATCCCTGTTTGCAACGGTGATGCACAGAAAGAAATAACCTAATCAAATTATTTTGTTTACTTCATCTCAGCAGGACTAAAAAGAAACAGGAGTTAAGCATAAAGACGGAAAAGGAAAACAGCCCTAAGTCTATATCTTCTATCTGCTGTCTCAGAAACCCCTGGGACCAGTGTTTGCTCTTAAGCTTACCTATAATATAGGATAAAATGAGATTCCAGCCAGTGATAAAAGCCCACAGTTCACCTACTGTAACGTAAGTGTACAAATATGCAGAACCAGTCTTGGGAACACGAGCACCAAACTCGGCGTAGCAGAGACCTGCCATCACAGATGCAAGGGCAGCAATGAGGAAAGAAACAACGATGCTAGGTCCAGAATCAGACTTGGCTACTTCTCCAGCAAGGACATAAACACCAGCACCAAGGGTACTTCCTACGCCCAGGGCTATAAGGTCCAATGTTGATAAGCATCGGCACAACTTGGTGTCCTCGAGACTCTCGCCATCGATGTTCTTCTTCCGCACCAGACATCGAATAAAGGACAGAGCTGGTCCACAGGGCAACATGGTGGATGTAGAGCTCTGAAATACAGGAAATTATATTTGCAGTATGCAAAAGGTAGTGCAGACTGTGGTAAAATACAATGGGAAGAAGTATTTGCGTGAAGAACTTTAATCACATCTACTCACTAATATATTCACACTGTTTTGTGACATTAAATAAGATGGCATGTGCTTTTTCCCCAGGAAACAAATTAGAGATACACTATTTCTAATTTTATATGTAGCACTTATGTCCCCAGGGAAAAAGATCCATTATCTTTAGGTTTATTACATTGTCGTAAAAAAGAAAAAATGTTTCTAATTATCTGATAATGGCCACTTCTTAACCACTTCTAAAACTGAAGCAGCCTATTACCTCATATATCATAGAGCCTTTTAAGATAAGGATCAACACTAACATAAATAAGGGGCTTGGGGATCTGAAACTAAGACTATAAACAGAAAGAGTTTAAAATACATTATTCAATATCCTTTTGTCTTCAGATACATAGCTTTTGCCCTTAGAATTTGCCTCATGAAGAACTGCTTGAAACAGATTAAAATAGTGTTTCTACTCTCTCACGCACTGAAATTTCCCAGATCTAATTATCCTTACAAGAAATCTTGCACACCTCTGCCTAACAATCATCTAACAAAACCTGATAGGCTAACTGCTCATCCCATGCCAGCTGCAGTTCTTCAACATTCTGAGTGCCCGGCTCAGTGTGGGATGTGATCAGCTCTAGCACACAAGCTCAGAATCTGTGACCAACCTGGCTCTGGAGGTGAGCAGTACTTCTCCGGCCTGTGATATGGGTGCCTGCTAGGAACAGCAGGGATCCAGCTTCCCAACTAAAATAAATGGTCACTTGAGGGTCCAAAGCTTCTTCTTCAGAGGGAAGAAGGCATCCCATAGAAAATAATATTTTAAAGAAGCAACATTAATGTAAAAGTTCTGTCTATGTATTTGTTTGAATTGTATTGTTGATGGCTAAGAGTGTGGTAAGAATAAAGCAATACCATCTGTCTTCTTTCCAAACTGCTGTTTTTCTTTGCAACTCATACCACAAATATCTGTACTGTATGATTTTTTAAGTGAAACCCTCCTGGGAACTGAAATCCATTTCATTTAGTGGAAGATATTCTGCTGGTTTATTCCTTCCTGGTCTGTATCAGTTTCCTAGAACAGTAAAGGACATTTCTACTCACACTAGTTCAATCCATTAAAAGTGATGACTTCGTATTAAGATGCATAGCTCAATTAACAGTGTTTGATCCTAAAACAGAGAGTCAGAAGCAGAGAGTATCAGGAACTCTGCCATCCCTATAGAAGATTGCTTGGGGAAAAAAAAAGTCACCTGAGATGAGAAAGAACATTTTCACCCTGTTGCTGTAATAACTCCCCAGGTACACTCAAACATGCCACTTCTGCCTTCAAAGAGCACCCTTAAGAAAAAAGGTCTTCATTCCCTTTTAAGTAAAGGGAATTTGACAAAGGATAGTGAATGGACTTGAACAGCTGTGGACAGTGATGCTTAATCCCCTTAGATAGGTGGTATGTGGCCCAGGACAGTGGGAAGAGGCAGACCTGCAATTTTCCAAAGCTCTGTTGCAATTAGGCAGTCCTTTCAGCACATTCGACTCCCAGAGACAAGAACCTGCCCATGGTATGTTAACCAGTTACAGAACTGCGATGATATTCCTGTCGGTGGAGATCCACAATATCTTCTAAGGGAATTAGCATTGGACTGTTCAGGCAAAGTCCCCTGCTGTGTCTCCTGAGATGCCATCTTCAGGAACAGCAGCCTTTCTTTGGGCCTGAGGCTGAGGCACTCCATTCCCACATAGCCAGGTTTATTTTTCCTGGGCTGTACTTAGACAAATATTCTGAGGCCACTTTTTTTTTCCCTAATGACAGTTCTGAAGCTGTAGCAACCACTTAGGATGTTATATTAATATGCTCATTAGTCTGCAGCCCATGTGACATGCAGCAATGAATGCTCTTGTGACTCCATGCCCTTCATCTTATCAATTTCAATGTTGCAGAAACATAGCATTTTTAAAGGAATTATTTCTCCCTCCCTCCAGATAATATTTCATCTGGCAATTCATTAACAGGAAAAAATACTCTGGCAGATCTTGTTCTCAGACCACTAAGGAATTTCCAAGACTCTTGTTATTCAAATGGCATCTCAGATTGTTTTGCTTCTCTGCCATCTGGGACACAAAGTCCTGAAAATCCTACAGCCATTTACTGCAGAGGCCAGTAAGTGATATTATGGTTTTTCTCTCATGAGAAGGAAACCTTATGGCAAAATAGGAGGAGTTTTTCTGCTTCTCATTTCTGCTTCTTGGAGAGAGGAAGAAGGCTAGTTCTTGCTAGCCACAAGCCAGTAAAAGACATTTGTTATGACAGAAACTCAGTCTTACTTCTTTAGCCTTTAGAAACTGGAGAACAACAAAAGACAAAGTTCAACATACAAACTTTGTGTCTGTAGAGGGGAAAAAAAACCACCTCATGTGCACGGCAAACTTCTTTTTGTAAGTATATCCATCCCAACATGGACCTGGCAAACACACCTTCTTTTACAACAACCACTGGACTCCAGCACATCTTCCACAGTTTCCTATACTTAGTATGCCTAAACTCATAGCAAAAAATGCCCAAACCCTGCTTCATTATTTCTGTTGCTGCATGCAAAGTGCAGCACTGTACCTCAGGCATGGCCCCCTTTCAGATTTGGCTGAGATATTCCAAGACTTCATACTTGATAAGACAGTGCAGCAGGAAGAACTGATGAGCTTACAAAGCTATTTGGCTTCACACAAGAGAAATGACATTGCTATGAGGTGGCAAGTGTCTCCAGAAATAACTGACAAGTGTAATGTTTTTCTGAGGCGTCCCTTTTAAAGCAGATCCTTTCATGTGTTACTCCTGCGAGAGGGTAATGCATTACCCTCCATCCTGAGCAATGGCTCGCTGCTGATGTGTGCTGACTCAGAAGCAGTTTATCAGAACACTGAGGCAGAGCACATCTCATGCTAAAATACAAACCTAGAGAAGCAAAGCAGGTAACAGCTGGGTTTTCCTTTTGGTGGCAGCATTGTCCTAGACAAGTTTATACTGACTGCCACCAAGCACTCTTATAAAAGGTCTCATTCCTGCAGATTCACAGCTCTTATTCCTGAGTTTGGACAAATATCAACTGATATTCTGCTGATCTTTATGCAGAGTGGAACATGAAGTAGGGCAAGTGAACACATTAAAAAATGATCTCTCCTACTTCTTAACTAGCAGGTTTCAGTATTTTCCTAACTGCTCCTTTATTCTTCCTCTTTTTGTTGCTGCAGCCTTACCCTGCCTCATCCTAGCACAGGACTGTGGGCTCTGCTTCATCTTGGCCTCTACTGCCATGAGCCCTGCCAGGGCTGGCCTGGTCCCCTGCTGAATGTGCTGCACAGCTGAAGAGCACTGACTCTACACTGAGCCTTCCTGGGAAGGCACCCTTGACAGCTTGGGAAAGGGGGTTTTTGATAATTACACTGGGTAATCAATCAAGAAGGAAATGAGTGCTTTTGAGGCATCTCTGGTGCAGTCCTACATTTCCTGGAGCAGAGGTGGACACATGCCTGCCTTTGAACAGAAGTGTTAGGCATGTAGCCTGCAAGGACCGCCTGCCAGGGTGGACTGTATTGTTCATGCAGTTTAAACAGAGAAAATATTGAATCGTGATCTTATACAGAATTTAAACATAGTCAGTGAGTGATAAGAAACCACAAAGGAAAATCCCTTGAACTCACCAACAGTATGCAGTTATTTCTAATTAAGGCATGGAGCAGACAGAACCTGATGAATCTCTCATGTATTCCAACCTGTGCTAGGCTCCACTTTGAAGTCTGCTTCACAGAGAGCACTGTGTCACAAGCAAGGCAAGCTTCATTTTGTCACACGCAAACACCTGTGAAGTGTATTTGTTACCAATGTTGGCACATTCCTTCTGCTGCATACAGCTGAGGGGTGGCAGCTCTTCCACTCTGCATGTGCTGGACCACACTTCTGAAGTCACTTTAGACCAAGTTTTAATTTAGCTGCAGGTTATGCTATAAACATGGAATACGCCTCAAACAGTCCTCCAAAAAAAGGCAGGTCGCAGTTCAACTGCCTTAGACTTGAGGACCAATGACCAGCCCTTACAGAAACCTCCTCCTTCCTTGAACAAATTCCTAGAAAGAACTGCTAAGCCATCCACACTAGAGTTTAGTTTTACCCCTTCAACAAAGATACAGGCAGGAGAGTAGGACACAATTTAGACAGGAAAAAAACTTGACAGATTTATCTAACAGGGGAGGAAAAAACAAAACAAAACTTTCTTATGTCTGATGGACTTTCACAGTATTTGTCAGAATAATGCCCGAATAAGCAGGTATTCTTCTGATCCCTTTTGTTCTTTATTATCTTTGTTAATTTTTTTCTCTACAGTATCTGCTGATAAAATTATCTTAATTTCAGCCTCTTCCGGCCAATTGTAAACCAGATCATTTACTGCTTGTCCACTACACATCTGAATGCCAGTCCAAAAAGATGAGTTCAGCCTTACAATTTGTACCAGCTTTTTGTTCAGGTGGATGATCAGGAACATTTAATTGTCATCTAGTGCTAGCCCTCTTCTGTCAGGAAATGTGTGGCGTCAAAAAAATTGTAACTAAAAACACAATGTAGGGACTAAGTCTCTATCTGCAAAGATTATATCAATATTTAAATCTGCTTTGACTGCTTCACAGTCATATAAAATCTACCATTTCTGCAAATTATTTTTCATGTAATAATAATCTAACCTAGCCTCCTATTCCACACAAAACTCAAAAAGTATGTGGATATTGGAGCAAAAAAAAAAGGTAACTTACATAATGTGTCAATAATTTTATTTCCAATAAAACAAAATTTTAATTTAATTGTCTCATACATGTTTTAATTTAGTACACATTAAACCAAATCTACACAGGGGAAAATCCAAAGTTTTGCTCCAGTTGCCATTCAACTTTTCCCACAAAATTTTCCATTAAAAATTCTAATAAAAATCTCACATGGAAAGCAAATGTTATAAATCAATATGAAACCTCTGAAAGTTTTAATACTGCTTTGAGATTTATGTTTAATGATTTTTGAAACCAAAATAAAATAAAGATATTTTATTCAAAACTATTCTGTTGAGCTAGTATTATGCAACATACTGTTAATTTTAGATGCAGTAGTTAAACATTTTAAACTGCATAATTAATAATAAAATACTCCAATCAGTTTGTAACATATTGAATATATACTATTGAATATATACTGGTTAATACAGATTAATTTAGCATCTTTTTTTCAGCCTCATTTTTCCTGTGAAACCTGTAAAAGTTTATGAAATTTTTTCCTATTACATACATGTAACCCTATTCAAAATAGCAGTATTACATTTATTAGATCTTGTGAAATAAGACATAGGTAGAAAATTAAAAGAATTCAGAGACGAAGCAAAACAAGATACAGTCTATGACGTGCGTGTGTGTATACATATGCACAGAAAATGCATTATTTTAGTACAAGTGTCCTAAAGGTTCCTGTAGTGCCTGAGACTTTCACAAAACTCCTAACGGCTTGAAATATTTAAAGTAGCATATTTCAATAATAAACCTTAACATTAGAAAGCAGCACCTGTAAAAGAAGTATAAGATGCATAAAAGGGAAAAGCAAAGAAAGTTTTATCGTTCAAAAGCAGAAACACCTTCTAGTCAGACTGGGAAGGAAAACATAACTGCATCTTCTATATATTAACACTGAATTTTCACTTCACCGAAGACAGAAATGTAAACAAACTGCACACCATGGCTCTTGCTACTCCAACAGCACATAATTTAAAGGCAAGGTTTCCTAAAATAACCCAGGTTGATTTCAGGTTACTTCTTTCAGCAGTAAACTTCATTACTAACCTGATTCAGAGCAACTTCTGCTAGGTAAATTTCTTCTCCTCTTACTCAGTCCTGAACTCCTGCTGTCATAAATGGAAGAGTAATGACATAAAGTGTTTTTATTAAAAGACTTGCTTTAAAAAGCCAGCTCCAGGTGGTGTGGGGGCCCTCAGTTCTGAGCGGGGAGAGGGGTGGAGGCTCGGACGACCAGGTGATTGGAGGGCTGCAAGCCGGCGAGCTATTTGCCAAGCAAGCAAGCAAGCAAGAAAGCAGGCAAGCAGGCAGGCAGGCAGGGAGAGAAGGTCTTGCTGGTGTTCAGATAAACAATATCTACTGTCTTCATGACAGAAAACCCAACTTAAATGCCATTTCCTGAATTTAAACACACCTGTGTCAGGGAAACTATTCAGACATCCTGAAGGAAATGCATGGGAAAATCCCACTGTGATACCAAGCAAAGTCCTTCCATTGCCCTTGTGAAAAACAGTTTTTGAAGCATATTGAAGGATGCTTTGCAATGTTTTGAGACCGGAGTAAATTTTAGAAGAACATAATTTCAAAAGTATTGCTATGGCTAGAAGCAACACAGAAGGCTATATATTTACAGAGATGGGTTAGAGCCCATTCTGTTGAACTGGGGTAGGTGTACCATAGATGATATTCTCCTTTATATGGCTTGAAATGAAAAATGCTGAAGACTGGACTTAGAACAAGCCAAACCTTCCTGTGATACAATGAATAAATAAACCTCAGTTTCTTAAAAATTAGCTTCCAGAATAAACCAAACCCCTATGTATAATTTACAGCTGTATATTTATTACTTCCAGTGGTGGACAACCCCACTCCAAACATGTAGTAGTATTCCCAGCCAGTATTATTCACAGGATATTGTTTCCTTCTAAACACTCATGTTTCCATCTCTTTATTTTTGTTCAGCTAACATAAGATAAACCTTGCAGAGAGAAGTGCTATGCTTCTCATCATTAAAAGGTCTTTCCGAGCAAAATAGGTAGAAAAACACATTGTGTGGCAGCCCGCTGCAACTTTCTCTCAGTTTTTACTTTTGCTGTTGTGAAAAGTCTGCCAGTGCTCCAGAAGCAGAGAAAGTTCCTCCTTTTAGCTTCATGAATAGCCCTGCTTTCTGCAGCCACATGTAAGGGAAGAATAAAAGCTGTCCTCAGCTTTCCCAGATCCAAGGAGAAATGCATCCAGTAAACTGCGCTCCACAAAGATGGACTATGTTTCAAGACCAGCTTACATTATCCAAGGCAATCATCTTTTTACAGGCAAAAACATATTAAGAGAAAAGGTCTTTTTTGCTGGAGGTCTGCTGATGACAATGCTAATGCTTCTCCTCATGTTGACCTCATCCTTGTTAAAGATGAACTTTATCTCTTTCGCAGTTAATACACAGTCAGAAGATAGAAACAAGAAGTTATGCTACAGGTTAGGTTTCTTGTGCAGAAATGCATGACAACCACTTTTAAGGAACATCACTCTGACCTGTGACAATATCTAGGCATTTTTTTACTAAACTAGCCCTCTCTAAATAGTCCATGAATGACTCAAGAATTACTCAGATGGCTCTTGAATATCTCCAGTGAAGAAGACTCCAAAACTCTAAGAGCAATCTGTGACAGTGCTCTGGTCACCTGCACAGTAAAGAAGTTCTTCCTCATATTTAGCTAGAACTTCCTGTGCATTATTTTCTGCCCACTGCTTCTTGTTTTGTTGCTTATCCCCTGTCTGTGATAATAATTCATCCCTGGTAGCACCAGTACACTTACGAATCCTTACAATGACAGGGCTGGGCTGCTTTGGTTTGTCTGACTTTCTAAAACTTAATCCTGCGAACAGTAGCACACAGAAGCTACACTGCTAAAGGCATTCAAACCTAGAACCCTCCTGGCTCCCAGTCAAGAGGCAGGGAGCATGCTGCTTGGTGAAATAAAATGGTTTTCATCTGTCCCACCTCAATCTAATGCACTGTGGGGTAGACCAGTATACCCTCATCACGCAGTGTTTGGATCTAAGTTCCTATGGACAGACACTCAGACACAGTTTTGGGTGCGTTTTCAGTGACACACGCTTGAAACGTCAAGAAGACCACGCTGTGACCCAGCAAAGGCCATTTTTGTAGATTCAGCTGACAGGTGTATTTGTTTGGCTGAGGGTGTGTGACAAAGATGTTCATACAGGGCCGGATCTTGTGGGAGATCAGTGAGGGATGCCAGATGTGGTGCTCTTTGGACAAGACTGAGCAGACAGAATGCCATCTGGTGGCAGCTACCTGTATAGCATACCCAGCTTCCCTCTCAGAGGAGATGCTTGTTTCTCTCCAGGAAAGAGCTGTGGTAGACACACTTTGTGGCTCACAGTTTGTTTCCTGTTACAAATCCAGCTGTTCTTGGACCAACAACATTAAGTGCTGATGTTAGAAACTTTTCTGCTCCTTAGGAACTATATCACTTGGATTAATACAAAGAGCCTCATCCAAGACTTCTCTGATTTACAAACCCCAAGGACTTTTGTAGCACATTCTTTCCATTAAAAATTTGATCAAGAATTCTCTCCTTGCCAGGAAGCAGTTGGCCACATTAGAGGGAATGAACTGAAGGACAAAATTATTTTATCTTATTTCCCTATGGAAGGCTCCTTTTAAGACTTTCCCTTAGAGTATCAAGACTATGAACATATTTTTATACAGTTACACAGTTGCTCAGGGGATTTTAATTTTATCAAAAAAAAAAACCTGCAAGCCAATAATTTTGAAACTCTTGCACAAAGTGAAACAGTGGTCTACAGATGCTTTCAAAGTGATTAAAAGCTGCTCTGTTATTGCCTCTGACTTGTCTCACAGGCACAGCCTCACAGCTATGGGCCAAAAATCTGTGGAGTTTTACATAACTGGAGGTATTAACTGTGCACATGCATATCCATGTGCTTGCCCATATAACTGACCAAAGTTAAAAATGAACAGAAGTGCTTGCTGGCCTAGGCCTTAGTGAACCATAGCAATCCCACCACTTTGCAACCAACTGTAATGAGCTCAACTTCTGTCATGTACAATGAAAAAGAAACACATGTTTTGTACACTTTGTGCAGCTCTGATGCATTATGAGAAGATGGACTGGTACTCATAAGAGGATTCATCAAGTAGCCAGCAAGAATCTTTTCCAGATAAAGTAATTACATTTTAGTGGTTCTGACCTGTGGTTCTGAGAGTAAAAATCCAGTGCAATCTGTGTGCTAATCTACACAAGATGATCATAAACATTTGAGAGAGAAATAATCTTTATAAAGCTCAATAGTAGTGTAGGCTGTCTCTATAATGTTATAATAGGATCATTTCTGAAGAGAATAAATTACAAATCAATACTTTTAAAGGATTTCCTATTTATTTAAATAAAAATATTTTAGATTGCTTCTCATGGTTTAACAAATTACTGAAACTAGTTCCTACAAAATATTGTACAGATTAAAATAAAATTATCACTTACCAAGTCCCTCTATTTTTCTTTAATAATTTTTTTTCAGTTTGTAGTTAGGAAAATACCTCAAATCCTGAACTTCTGTAAAAGAAATTTAATACAACCTATAAAAAATAATCACATACTACTAGACTAATGCAGTCAGGAAGAACAAACCTGAAATCCTGTATCATTTTGTATGTAGCAAGAAGAAGGGCTATGTTAGCACAAATTCCAATTAGTTATTTTGATCCAAGAATGAGTAAATTAACCTAATATTAAGCATGTCCAAAACAGCTACTAGCTGCCATTTGCTGAATTCCTAATATTCCCAGGGATCTAAAGGAAATTTTTGAGATGCTGACTCACAGTGCCGTCCCTAAGTCTAAAATCAGATTTTTCAAGAAGAAAAGTAACTATTTAAAGACATACTATCTATAAAAAAAAATCCACACATACTTTTTTGGCTTTGAATACAGGATAAATATAGATAGGAAACTTAGATTTAAAATGTTGTAATATATACAAAGAAGAACCAAGAAAATCAAAGTTAAAACTAAGACTTGATATTTAATTCAAAATAAACCATGATGCTTTGTCTTGCCAAAACTGAAATGATTCTGTTTTGCATCTCCCTGGACACCTGGGAAAGGTGTGTCAGACACAGCTCCACACTGCAGCTTGGGAAGGAGCTGGAGAAAGCACCACCAGACAGCTGAAGTGTGAGTATACTTCTCCCTCAGAGGCAGGAAGTTACAAATGGGCTTTCAATAAGAGCAGGAGAAAGATCTACCAGATAAAAAACTATTAAGTGGACATTATTAGGTGGATTTTTTGTGGTATAAGCTACTACATAACATCTTATTCTGCTTTTTTTATAAGCCTATTTGAACTTACAACATATTGGACTGAAGCAAATGTTAAAAAAAAAAAAAAAAGTATTCCATTTCTGACAACAGTCCATGTTTGAAACAAATGTGCAATTTCACATCTAAAGGTTTGTCTAATTTTCTATGTAAAGTTGTCTATGTAAGTCTAATTTTCTTTGAAAATTAGGCACATTTCATAGAAATCATCCCAACCTATGTAAATTCAACTGACATTTAAAAGTAGTATTTAATGTCAAAAAAGAAAAAACACCAAGCTTTTTTACCCAAATAATGAGGTTCTGGCTTATTAAATATTAAAAGCTGTATTGTCATGTATGGAGATTATAGGTTTTTAGTTGATTTGAATGTGCTTCATTTACAGCCTTTCAAGGCTATCCTATTCTAGTTATCACTTTCTTCACTACCTGAATTTACTGAAAGTTTATTTCCCAGTCCTTCTATAATACAGGACTTCCTTTGACTCACTGTTTTTACCTCAGCCAATCAATCTCTTTCCTCAGTTTACTTGGATTTTTTTATTGCTGGATTATTTGTGAGGGGTTTGGGAGGGTCGGTTTGTTTGTTTTTGCTGTTTTTTTGGGAGGATTTTTTTGTTGGTTGGTTGGGTTTTTCATGGGTTTTTTTGTTTGGTTGGTTTCATTTTTTCTTGGTTTTTTTTGTTTGTTTTGTTCTTAAATTTTTCAGCTGGAAAGGCTAAAAATTATCCTTTTCCCTGTATCGAAGAGGAAAATCTTACCAATTACTATTCATAATGAACATTTTTTTTCCCATAAAAAGCAATTTCATCCAGAATATTTATATTAACTCCGTTTCTACTTAACAATCATTTTCCTTTCTGGATAATGATATGAAGGTTGCTTTTTTCACTTAGTCTTTTTAATCAGTAACAGGCTTTACCTTTCACCCCACGTTTTTAGCCTCTTGTGTAAGACACAAGCAAAAGCCTCTCAGAAAGTAACATCAGAACAATTCCATGTATTCTGTTGTGTTGAAAACCTGACAGAAACAAAAAAAAAACAAACCCCTGAAAAACTTGTAGAGATGTATTTACAAATGCAGTCCTGGGATATTTTTTTTTTGGTGATAATAGGAAAGATATGCAATGACTAGAAGATCAAAATTAAGTCCCAAACATTTCCCTGCTGAAAATTGTACTGATTTGCACAAAAGCTGGTGATTCTCTAAAAGGGACTTAGACACTGATTTTAAAGCAGAAATAGTGAGAATCCTTTCACTAGCTCCTGAGGTGGCCTCTAAAATGCCTATAAAATCTGTATTTTTTAAATGGCTTTGCCATTTAAAGCTCCTGTGTGCTTCCACAGAGGAGTTGAAAGGCCCAAAAAGTAGCCTGTTTTCATGCTGCAAGAGTGGAAATTAAGCAAAGAACTAATGATTCACCTCATTTCTCTTTCCTCCCTTCCCAGCTTCAGCTGGCTGGTTTGATGGCTCAGACAGCACCAGCTCCAGGGGTTCCTACTCTGCTGGGGTTGTCCAGTCCCATCCCTCTCAGCCCATCTGACCAGAGCACCATACACTAATGCTCCAGTGGGTCTTTTTGTTTTAAAAAGCCATGCAATTAATATTCTGCGCAAACTCACTGAAAACTGTTTAAAGTAACTCTGTTTTATATATGTAAAAAAGTGGCATCTCCTCCTATTTTCTGTGCAGGCCAAGAAAGGAAGAAGAGTGAGTGGAGAAGAAAGACGAATATATCTAATTTAAGACTAAAAGAAATCACAGATGATCCCAGAAACAGCCTCACTAACCAAAATATCATGAGGCAGGGGGAGGAGGGGAATTCTTATTATACATCTTACTTGTTTCTGTAGGAATTTTTAAGGTATATGGAAAATATGTTATCTCAAACAGATTACAAAAACCCAAAAAAAAACTAGGTATAATCAAGGTGTATATTTCTCATAATGGAATATCTAAAATGAAGCATGTTTTAATTATCTGCCAATTTTAAGAGTTTAAAAAAGTTATGTTTGCTTTCATTTGCTTATAGAAATCCAAGAATTAAATGCACATTATTTATATTCCATATTTCTTGTATCTTAAGGGCATTAAGAATTAATTTAAAAGATTCTTGCATAAAAGCTTTGGAAAATCTCCTTTGCAACCAAATATTACCAGGAAATAATGGCAAAGTATTTAAACTAGGATTCTTCACTACATCTGTACTGGACTTCAAATATTAAATCAGAGAAGCATTTTTGTGCCATTCAAATGTGAAAATGGAACTGTGACATGCCCAGCACCATTGCCACACACAGCACACACCAGACACAACATGTCTGTTAAGTGCAGTGCTGTGATTTATTTTAGGTTTATACATCAGAACAATACAAAACAACATAAACAGGAACGGCTATTTCACACGATATAAATAAGCTGCACCTGCAACGCTTAATCCCAGAAGCATTAAACAGCATTCCATGGTCTGAAGTAACTGCTGTTAAGACCACCTCTTTTAAGATTCCTTGCAGGTACTTGCTGCACCCTGCAAAATCAAACACCACTTCTTCCAAATATGAAATCTCCAGAAAAATAAGTCCCTGCAAAGTCACTAGAGCAATCCTGTTACAGAGCACTAACCTTTGACATTAAATGTGGATGCTCTAGACAGACAGTCTCAATATATATTGTACATATCAAGATCATATAAATCCAAACATCTAACATGATTTATAACTGAGATAACTAATGACAGAGCATTCCCTTTTCATTCTTGGCTTTAAATAGCGCCACTACATTTAATGCTTCAGGAACAGAGTTTGAAGAACATTGCAACCTTCAACTGGGTAATTTTTTGGAAAGAGTTTCAAATTTGTCAGTACTTTTAAGCAAATCAATAAACAGCTTGACTGCATGTAACAGCTCACAAGTAGAACAATGACTAAGACTTCAAAACACAGCAAAAACCAGTACTGACCTCGATAGTTGCCCACTGAGGCGTTGCTCACAGATTTCCAGTGGGGTTAGCAATAGGTACAGCAAGTGACCCTAACCATACTTTCCAGAGAGCCTAGACAGGCTGCAGAGCTCCATGATGTAACAGAGCACTGCAGTCAGCAAAGCCCTGTTCAACATCTTCTGAGGATACATCAAAAACGCTCTGTGAACTTCTCTTAAGAAAGAAGTATTCTTTTTGTATTTTAATCAATTGTTTTAATCAATTGCATAACTGTGATGAAGACGTGCTTTCAGATCCATGTAACGTGTAAGGACTGAAACACTGGCAAGTCTGCCTGAAGAAACCAGACCTTCTCTTGGAATAAGTCCAAGTTCAGCAATAACAGGAGAATCATTTCAGCAGAGCATTGAAGAAGCACATGTGCTGGTTCATAAAGCAATGAGTATTCTGTAAATAATAAGTAACATACAGAATAACACAAACATTTGAGAGAAAATCCAACTCAGATGTGCATGTGCGTTTCTGTACTCCCAGCCAGCACAACAGTTCTTTCCTTGCAATGTTATCTTCAATATAAATCGTCTGGAGGTATTGAAAAAGCCAACAGTTTAGCAGTTCCATAGTTTTTCCAGGACACAGCTCTGCTTATAAAAATCAAAAGTCATTTGAGCATAAATTGCATTTACTGTGCCTATGAAGTTACTTCATTGACTACCAAATAGCCCAGAGGAACAAACCGTATGAATGCTGACTGCAGTAATGTACTTGCAGTACTAACTGATGATGCACCAGTTAAATACTAGCAAATGTGTTTCCAGGATAATTTGTGTGACATAGCAAACAGGAAATTGTTGGGACAGGCATTACTTCTCCTACTTGAAGATAGAGTGAAATACAATTTTCCAATTTTATTTTGTTGCAGCAGCAGAAGGCCCATAAATGTATAACATTTTATTCTATCTTCAGCAAACACAAAGCATCTCAACAAACATTCTATACCACCTCCTCACCTCAGGAACTTTCTTTCCTTGCCACATACAATGATTCTGAATGGCATGACCAACTTCTGACTGAAAAGGTCAGGGGATATCACACAGATCATAAAACATCCTCTTCTAAGATGTACTGAACAAAAGCAATAGAGCCAAATATATTTGCTTAAGGAAAACCACTCCAAATGCACAAATCAGGCCCTCAGAAGTCCAGACAATAAGAAGAGTAGCTGTCACCAAGGAGGTATCCTTCCACATACGTTGTGTGTACATGGCTCTGTGTGTATTCATGAGTGCAAACTATATTATTTCTCAGTTCCTACTATGCAAAAAGATACTGTTATTATAGCTGGATTGCAATTTTGGACTAAAAGTGTTCTGCTTGCTCACTTTCTTTTCATGACTCTGGAGGCAACAACAGCAAATTGAATTCCGGCTACCTGTGTGAGCAGAGGCTGGGTCTGGACACAACCCATTCCTTACTCACCCCAGGGCAAAAAGGAGGCCAGGGTAGGGTCAAACCCAGAGAACAAGCTCCTAGTTTGAAATGCAATGGTCTAGGAAATTACAGGCAGGAAAGATGAGACATCTCATTTTAGCAGCTACTAGCAGAAAGCTTCTGACATCAGGTATCTTGTTTCATAGAGTAACTAGAACACACAGAACCCCTTTGGGGTAAAATATTAATGGAAAATGTCATAGAAATTATTTCTGAATTTCAAAATTCCACCACTTCCCTTATTAGCAGTAGATGGAATTTTTCACCAACCTGCTGATTTTTATTGAACCTGATCATTGTTAGCACCACCTGTAAATGATACATGTTTTCATAGTGTAAAATATTTGTCATGAAGAGTAAGTACACATTTCTCGTGGAAACACTATAAAAACATGAAGCTTCAATTGTTCTACACCAGTAACAGATACTCAGAAATTCATTTAGTCACATAAAATTATTCTAATCAATGTCAAATCCTTCAGGCCTAATCTAAAAAAAAAAAAAAATAGCTAGTTTAAATGGTAATGAACATGTCAGCAAGAATACCTTGGCTAAGAACCTTTCTCACCCATGCATTGCTTTGTTGGCCTTCAGGAAATGCCACTTTGGCATGCATTTTTCAAACTATTGCTCTTTATTTCTGTCCCTAGAAACTTAGCCAGCAATGCACATGCATATCTCATGCATCTCAATTTCCAGCAGCTGAAGAGGCTTAAGAAGAACGAAATGTTCCCTGTGAACAGACTCCCATAACTTCCAGCTACTTTCTTTTATTTCTCTTTAATTTTGACCTTTTTCCACATTTCACATACATCCTAGGTTCAACTTCTCATTATTTTCTGCCTACTTCAATCATGATTCATCAGGCAGGATGATACAGTACAGATACTAAGATACAGTAATTGCTCCAGTATGAAAATATTCTTCAAAATATTTAAAACTGCTTCTAGTATTCTACAGTAAGAATTGTTTGTTTTGGCTCAAAAAGAACCCTAACATAATTCTAATCTTCAGAAGAAAAATTATTTAGAAATACTTTGATGATAACAGAAGGAAAATCACTGCTGTTCTTCAGCATGTCTCCACAGAAATCTAAAAATAGTAAGTCAAAAGACCAAAATACCTCCAGTTTTACAAACTTTATGTAGCCTTCTAAAACAAACCATCCAGAGTTCAACATCTGTTAATGAACAACCTAAAACATGATCTATCAATTTTTTGGTAAAGAGGGGGGAAAAAAGAAAAAAAATTCAGCAATTAGTAGTCTGTGGACTAGTAATGATGATCCATTAGTAACAACACGACTCCTTCAGGTTATTTGGTCTGAGACAGTAAATCATTTTTTAAAAATGTCCTTGATAAATGCTATCAATCTGGTACAGTTTAAAAGACAAATAAATGCTCTAATTGAAGTAAAAAAATAGGATGGAAGTTTGGAAATCCAATACAAGAAGTCTGTGTCTAGATAAAAGGATATGAAGGACAAAAAGCTCCTTGCAGTTTTCTGTATTAATAGCAGCTATGTACTTCCTTGCAAACTTTCAGTGGTGCACAAATTGGACATGCTTTTTGCTGCTAGCCTAATTTAGTTTTAGAAATCTATTATTATATACACAGCAGAATTTCTGGCTAGAACAAATGATAAAAATCAACTTTGAAGATAATCCAGGTGACTCACCTGGAATTAATTGTCATTTTCTTCTGATTTAGGCAGGGGTTTATTCCCTGAGGTCTAACCACCTCTCTATTTCTAAACTCTGCAGGCACAAAACTTTAAAAAATAAAATAAAAATCAATGAAATCTGATGCTTTGCTTCAGCGCTGCAGATACTTATGGAAACTGCCATAGCAGCCTGCCTGTTGTGTACAAAACACCTGCAATTACTTTACCTCTAAATGATGGTAGATGTTTTAACTCCTTGTGTGTAACTCTCCAGAAGCACAAGCAGCCATCCAACCTCACCCTGATTATCCCTAAAGATTAACTGGACAATGACTCTCTACGGTCTCTTGCTGATGTAATGTTGAGAGAAATTTCTGAAAATTGAGAGCACAAATCTGAAAAATAAAAATGCTCTTCTTCCAGCCACGCATCATAGACAGGTATTTCTTCTAAAATTTTCAAGACAGCTTATACTACATGTTGACTATTAGCTAGGTAATGTCCTGAGAAGGAAGGCTAAGACTTCACAAGGATACAGATGAACACATTCACTTACTCTGCAATTCCCAAGAGTTACAAAGAGAAATGAGGAAAAAACCCCAAACAATCTCCAAATCATTAGAACTGATCAATTCTCTTCAAAAGAGGCCTTAAAATACTGGGGTTTTTCTGCTGGGAATTACAAAACCCACCACAAACATCAGACAACTGTTTGATGGCCAGACATACTTCTGAAAGGGTTTTCAGGGCAGGCCAACAGCAGATGGATGAATTGTCCAGAGCAGAAAAAATGGGTTTACTCTTGAAAGATATTGGTGGACTTTGCACTGGACTGCAATAATTTATATGAAACTGATGACAGCTATTAGGCCAAAACAAGAGAAAACAAGAAAAAAGCAGTAGAGCCACTGAGTGAGTTCAAACAGATCAAAGACAGCTACTCCTTCAGAAAAAAATACTAGTTTTTTTTCTTTTTTTCATTTATAACTTTGCTCTCTGCTGATAGTTGTATGAGTGTGTGACATTAGAAATTTTGTCATGATCTAGACATGACATGTCTAAAATCATCCAAAAGAGCAGAAAATGCATCTGAGAAAGCAGATACTTTACCATTTCATGCCTATCAGCATAAAATATGCCCTGGAATAAACAACGTGATGCCATGCCGTGACTTAGTCAAGAATTAAAGTAATTTCATGTTTCCTTTCATTCTACTTGTTCCTAATTCTATAATGCAAACTCTGAAAAAAAAAACCTCTCAGAAAGCTATTTCATATGATTGAAGTTGTGTTCTGCTAACAAGGTCTCTTCAAAGACAACACATAAACAGAGCATGAAAATACCATTCAGCTGGGGAAATTGTTAAAACTATGAGTCTGTCTCTTCCTAAACTTAGCTTAACTCAATTTATTCACATTGCTTCTTTTCTTCTCCCCTTCCTTCCACAAAATAAAAAAGACCAAACAATATAATGTTCACAGTTTTAACTGCTTGGAAGTAAAACAAAAGACATTCATTAGAGCTTGTGTAAAAGTGAGGAGATGGACTCTAAGCGAATGTAAGTTGTGTCCAGAGGATTTCTTTCCTCAAAATTTATCAAACTGAGTATATGGCACACAAAGAAAGCACAAGTAACAATCACATGCTGGATCAAAGGCTATTTGAAAAGTGTCATCAAAACCAGTTGAGAAGTCATGGATAGGGAGAAATGAATTTTGGAACATTATAAAAGATCAAAAAGAAGATACTGACCATAGAGATTATGACATTGCTACTTCCCCAAAATGAACTGAATATCTCCCTATGAATATAACTGGGTATTACATGGACTTCTACTCTTTGGCTGGCCACAGCCACAAATTATTCCTTATTACATCTATGCTTTATACAATTTAGCAATGGCCAGACAGCCAAAATTATTATGCATCAGACTGCCCACTCTGATGGGAAATATTTTTAACACTTAGATTAACAGAAAATCTTCTTAAAAAGAGAAAAAAATAAGAAAAATAGAAAGACTGAGAAAGAAAAGAAGAAAAAAGATTGGGCTGTATCTAACAAGGAATTTTCTGTCAGTTTTACAGATTTTAAGCAGAGTTTTGTATTACAGCTAACAGTAAAATGACTTGGTGACCCCATTTATTTGGATAATTCTTGAGGTTGATGTGACTCAAGTTCATGGAACTAATTTGTCTGGATAACAGCTTTACAAAGGTTCTGAAGAGTCTAGACATTTTCACTGTGGGAAAAAAAATTGCACAAACCATTTTATACAAACTTTACAAGTAATATCCTGCAGTCATCCTGTCATATTACAAATTGTACTTCTAAAGTCAACAGCAGATAAACTAAAGCATTTGAAAGTAGCTGTGTTTGTACAACACTGGAAGGTAACAAGGGAAATGGAAGCTTGATGGAAAAAATGGGGAAAAAAGGGAAATGGAAGTCTTCAACTATTATGTAAGAAATTATGTATCAAAGGAAAATCAGTATCTGCAGTGCTCTGTACTCCACACAACTTATTTTTTAAGGCATGTGAAATTTGACCTATTGATGATATGATTGATATGATATGATGATATGAAAAGTAAGCTACTTTTCAAAGAACTGCTTAAGGATGTTATTTCCTGTCTACATTGACTGAGGCTCATGCAGAAGAAATGTAGGATCCATGAGAAGTTTGAGTACTATTTCTAGTAGTCTAGCACAACTTGACTAATTGGAGAAAGAAGAAAAAAGGAGGTGAGGGAAGAGCCAAATACTTTTTTTGAGTTGCACATCGCTCTCTCCCACTATAGCTATAACTTCAGCTTACAATTAGGTCTTAAAACTTACCTCTAACATACTTTGGCTTTACTCCACTGTGTCCTGCCAAACCATTTTCCAAAACTGGTTTAACCAGAACTTTTTCAAACACTGCTGCCAAGATATGTAAGCTCCAGAACAGGAGGAAAAGGAAGAGTCAGGATTTATTTCTTTTAAAAAGTAAAAGAAAATACTTAATTCTTTATGCTCGATCCAGAAATTCAAATATATGCATACCAAAAAGACTGAAATCCCTTCAATATTTGTCATAAAAGCACTTGAATTTACTACAGATTGTTGCCACATGGCACAATTCTCTCTATAAATATACTTTGAGCCCTAGTTAGTGAAAAAAAACTTTTCAAGTCTGCTAAGACAAAAAATAGCTCTGCATTTTTTTACTGCATCATACTGCAGTAAGAGCTCAGAATCAAGGCCTTAGGGCTTATTTAAAAAAAGTCAATAAGAGAAAAGTAGAGCTAATCAGTGAAATGTGCATGTGTTGGTGGGTTCATCTGTCTTCCTACAGATGCACAATGAATACTCTTGACTATCAAAATACCAAGAAGCTCCAGTGTAGCTACTGCTGGTCAAACAAGACCAAACAAGAATAAGAATGGAAACAGATGGTACAGTTCATCTGCCAAACACACATGCAAGGTTTCTTTTGTTGGTGCTTTTTAGATTATTCAGATTCAACATTTTCCTTTACACAGCAAATGCAACACTTTCAAGCACTGTCTTTACACTTCCCTCTTTTTGGCAAAGCTTCATGGAGTGAATACTCCCTTTCTACATCGAGTCACATTGCAAAGACAAGGGGGAAGGGGTACAATTTGTTCCTGGGGAGATTTCAGTTCGACACAGGAGTAAAGTTTTTCACAGGAGCATTCAGCCATTGGAATAACTTCCTCAGGGAAGTGGTTGATTCCCCATTGTTGGATACAGTTAAGATTTAGCTGTATGGGGTGCTGGGCCATCTTGTCTAGACCGTGCTTTTGCTGAGAAAGTTTGTACCAGATGATGCTTGATGTCCCTTCCAAACTGGTATTCTATGATTCTGTGCTTCCATCAGTGGAAGATCCACAGTCAGTTTGAAATAAAGAATTCCCTTCTTTGGGTACTAAATTTTATGAGAACACATATGCACACCAAAAACAGTCCAGCCAAAAACCTTTAATTTGATTTAAACTTCATGTTTCATGTTTAGTTTAATTTGCATAGAATATTGCAAAGGTAGATAGAGATGAGATGAGATGAGATGAGATGAGATGAGATGAGATGAGATGAGATGAGATGAGATGAGATAAAATGTGCTGGAAAATATGGATTTTTCTGACCATTACCACCAACAAAGAGTGAATATTTTTCTGACCATTACCACCAACAAAGAGTGAATGAATGCCATCAGTCTCAGAACTTGGAGATCAAAGTGGGACTAGATGCTGACCTGTCACCAAAACAAGTTTTGAATTGGAATCAGAAAGAATGGGAGAGTCATGTATAACCACAGAAAAAACACTGGTATCACAGAGCAACTGTCAGACTGCAGCATCTACAGGCAGAGCCAAGTTACCTTTAGTATGTTTACACTGGCATTTTTATATATGAAAATATGCTCAGATGCATATTTTCAAAGATATTTTCCTTGTTATCCAGACAATTCACTGTGTCTTGGTTCACTCCATGGAACAATCCTGAGACATCCTTTTGCATGAAAAGAAATTTGGATATGTATTCCAGAACAGCAACCAAGTACACTCCAAGAGGTAATGGAAATTCAGCCTGTGGAACCAGACAAAAACTAACCTGAAATCCTCCCAACTGTCCCGCACATAGCAAAATATAAGTGGTGTGGTCAGTGAATCCACAACACCAGAAGTTTTCCTCTACAGCTTCATTCCTGCAGAGCTGCACCAGTTACTGAAGTAGACACTGCCACTGCACACAGATAATACTGAAAGCTCAGGTGCTAAAGTTACAGGCTGGTCTGCAACCCACCTGAATACAAAGGTGCTTATCAGACAGTTAAGCTCTGTGATGCCATTGCTTCATCAGCAGCTATAGCATAGCTAGAACTAAAACCTCAAGCCAGCATTTCCACCAAAATTAGTGGTGTACCCTAACCAGATGCTCACTCCTGCATTCTTCCCTTGGGACAACATAAACATTTCTGTGGCTGCAAAAAAACTGGGGAACGCAGACACAGTAACACTGGGTAGGTACACAGTGAATTTTGAACCAGGTTGGTTTCCTGATACAATTTCCTACAGAGCTGCACAAGTTCTTGTACCAGCACTACTGCAGGGTACATATGGAGAAGGATTAACTACTATAGGCAAGACCTAAAATATTTCAACTCTTTTTGGTGCAACCATAACTCTAAGTAAGGACAAGATTATTCTCAAGAAGGACCACAACAGTCTGAATGGCAACATTAAAGTCTAGAATGTAACACTGCAGCAGTGTTGATGATGAATGACTCATAACAAAAATCTGACCCCATCACTGCTAGAAACACATGCAAAAGACAAATCCATTTTAAGTAGACTTGGACAATTCAGTTTTTCAGTACACAGCATTACTGGTACATCTTAAGGGACTAGAGATTTTTAGAATGTAAGGTTACAAAAGTTACTTTAAGTCTTACTTCCATTCCAATTTCACTTCTGTGAACTTAATTTAATACTGACACGACACTTCACCCTGATGGGAAAGCCAAATGAATCTCTGACTACAAGTTACTTGATCTGAAATATGAAAAGCATATAAAGGATATTACAGAAATAATACAGACATTACTAGCTCTGCTTTATTTATAAGAAATTAATAAGTTCTATTTCAGCATGCCTTATTTTCAGTGTGTGTACTCTTATTTCAGTGCAAACTGTAGGGAAAAGCGGCTAAGAAAGACAAGGACAGCAACCTACAGAGTTTGCATTTGTATAGAAGAGGTTTATTTACTTTCTTATTTCAGTCTTCTGTTTCCATGGTTTCTGGAGAAGACCATTATGAAAGCTCATCCCCCCCACATGGTGAGATGGTCTTAATACATTAACTTGGAATTCAAGTAGGAAGTATTGCTCATATACCTAAATCCATAAAAAGCAGACTTCTTCCCCATTCTTTCAGTTATAAATTTCTTATTGGTACTGTCCACCTCGTTCACAAGGCTTAGTATATGCCATTTTAGCCCACAGTATATGCCTCAGTATAACAAAAGGGCTGTGGCAGGCATACAGGCAGTACCTTCTTCCCACCACCCAAAAGCAAGTTGGTACACTGTACAAGCCTGAAGACACACACAACCTACCACTCCTCACGGTGTAGGACCATATTCTGAAATATCAGTTTGAACAAATGCTACCTACTGTTTCACATTTTGCAACCTTGGGAGTGGGATTTAAACTCTAACATTTCTCTCTTCTTGTTATGAAGCATATCCCACTTCTCCATTTCTTGAAGGCTATTACAGTATAAAGTTTTGCCTCTTCAGGCAAGAAGACATATTTCTGGTAATGGCTCCTATCTCAGAGTCTGTTCTCAGAACATTATCTTTCTCTTCTGCTCAGTAATTTACCCAGTTTATCAACAATATTGAACCAAACCAAATACATTTCAGGAGAATTTGATCAGTCACGAAAAATACTAATGTCAAGGACTGCAGTATTTCTGATGGGGAAATCCAAACTTTCCCTTCCTGGCCTTCCAGAATAGAAATCCATGGTAAAATATTCAGCCTTATGCAAGTTCCCTGTCTGACTCAGTTTCATATCGAGGGAAACAACTTCTACAGCCTATCCAATTCACAAATTTATTTCCCAGGCTAGTTTTGGGGAACTTGTTGTGGTTCCTGAAACCCTGCTTTCTAAGTTTACTAAGAGAAATGCAAAAGTTATCCACACTCAAGCCAGCAGTCATGCTAGCTGTTCAGGAGAACATGACAGAAGTAGCATTGTGAATAAAGTTGATTTATACCACCATTTCAGGTCCTCCTTCAGCAGTTGCTTTATACCACAATTTCAGGTCCTCCTTCAGCCTTTGGATGTGTTTTCAAAGGGGTGCTTACTATCAAAGAAGATTCTACATATAGCACTTGGAAGTGTGTCTCCAACTGCTCCAACTTTCCCTTTCAACTCAGATGATGTTTTCCAGTTTGTAGTCTCCTCCAGCGAGGTGATGAAATTCAAAGTCACATATATCACATGCCCTGCTGTGTGTTTCCAGAGTCCTGTTTCCCTGAACATAGAAGGAAACAAAGTACCAGGAGAACTTCTTCTCTTACAGTTCCAGGTTTCTTTCCAGCCACCCCAAGCTGCCCCTCCAGGGGACACTATGAGCAACATTCACATAATTCTGTTTTTCTGCTGCCTTTCTGCCATTTGCAAACATTTGCAATGAAGCCAACTCTGTCTGTGTGCTATCAGCAATGCCTGTTATCAAATCTTTAGAAAGCATATGGAACACTGAAACCCACACTTCTATTAGCTAGGTTTCAGCCAAGCTAAAACACTGTATTTCACTGTTCTTTTATGAAGATTAAAGGAAGATACTTATTGCACTCATCATCCTATACAGAAGTAATTTTCACCAGCCATCACATAGCTGTTTGGACAAATATGCTGTAATATTGCCTATTTTCATGAAAAAGTGCAAGAAAATAATTTTGAAGAAAACAATTTTAAAAAGAAATTCTGATAGCTTATAATAGTCTAATTCGTGCAAATGAGAGTTGAGATAGTGTTTCGGATGAGGAGGGAAGAAGAAAGATATTTGCCACTTTGGTTATTTCACTGGGTCCTATGAAAATATTCTCTATTTATAATTCCAAATAGAGATCAGAATCACATCAAATATGCAATAGAGGAGCTAAAGTTATAGTAAAGATGTAACAGATTAAAAGTAGGAACTATCCAAAATCCTTCATTCAGAACCACTTCACATACAAGTCAGTCACCAACCCAGTCTAGCAGAGTATAACTAAAAATACATTTGGTAAGTGATACCTTCTTGTGTGAAAAGTTATTTGTTTCTTTAGTTCAAGTCCAAAGGAACAAAACTATGGAACTGAACTCTACAGAACTTTGTTGCAGAAGAAGAATGATTCTAAATGCCAAAACTTCGAAAGTTTGAGGGATACCACAGTCATGGTCAAAGTTTTTCAACTAATGCTTTCTTCAGTGCCAAAGATAGTCTAAGAGGAAGTGAAGACAAAAATCAGAGGATGTAAGGGAAATTATGGTATGTTTTACAGCTATGTGGAGCATGTTAAATTTCTTCCAATGGCGGAAAAATTGAAGCAGATCACACTACTCAGTCTGCTCCCTCCTCTGTGTCCCTTCCTTAGTTGTGTCTGCACAGCCATGTGCACGGCCATTCCAGGTGGAATAGGGAACTGATCCTCAATCAAAAGTATCCTAATAAAAAAGGTTAATGTTTCCTAATCCAGTTAATTTCACAGAACCACAAGCAGCTATGCAGGCACAGAGTGATGGTTACAGGAGCAGGAACAAGAGATAGCAGCCTGGAAAACAACATAAGAGCTCCTTATGCTGACACAGCTTCACTAAGAAATATACAAATTGTACCTATGAGCCCATCCAGGCCCGGAAAACTACTTGTTTCACAGAGCATAGTGGGTACATTTTAATTAATTTCAATGAAAGAGTGTAAACATTAACTTTACATAACCATGAAGCTGACTTAATTTATTGTGTGTGAATAAAAATGCAACATAAACAGTATTTAACTGCAAATTCTGCTCATTTTGCATCTGGTTCATTGAACTAAGTGCAACCCATCTGTTACCATATAGGACAGAAAAGCTGTCAAATAGGGTAAAAAAACCCCTCACTTATTACAACTCTAAAAATATTTGCTTAGACAACTAATGAAGTGGAGTATATAGGCAATTAAACACCACAGAAGACTTTTCAGAGTACTGGAAAACTGAATGAAGGTTTATAAATGTTTGTAATTGGGACAATTAAAAATACAAAATGGGGTTATTAAGTCTGATGTTGAAACGAATTGCTTCAGAATAAGACACATGCATAAATTAAAAAAAAAATAATTAAAGCAGTCTAATAAATTATTTCTAAGAGCTGGACATTGCATGGGAGACTGCAAAACATTCTGGACCGGACACTCAGAAGCACCGTTCCATGGATGAATAAATGTTGAGACAATTAGAACAGATTTCTTTCACTTAGAGAAAGTACATCACAGGGCTGATTTTTCCCTCTCAGTTTCTTCTCTCTCTTCATTTTTCTGATGGAAAATCCACACAATGAATCCCTCATTGCTCTAAGTCAGAACACCTCATGTTCTCAATGATAAATTGCTACCGCACGGTATTTTTCAATATTAGGCTCTACCATGATGACGAAAGTTGCATTTTCGTGGGACAAAAGGGATTTTCCAAGTGATACACAAACATCTACTTTTTAACTCCTGAAAACTTATAGTTATTGCCTCAAAAATCTAAAGGTCTCTCAGCAACATCTAGTTGACATAATTCCCAGAAAAGGATTATAGACTTTCAGAGGCTGGGCATTCAGAAGAGAGGAGGAGAAACTAAGCAAATGTGGAGAAGCAAATAAAAAGCAAGACTGGTAGGAAAGTTATATATTAATATCATATTGTAATTGGCAAACCTGTATTACTCTTTTTTCTCACATAACTGGCATAATACAAGTTTGCCACTGCTCCACCTCCACACACTCCAAGAGGTCTTTCAAACACAATGGTGGTCTCTCATTATTTTCCTAGATGTTGTGTTGCACCAACCATATATTTCCCTGAGCAGAAAACCATGAAATTATTCTGTACAAGGAAGTATAGCAGTCTTCACTGCACTGAAAAAAAGAAGCTGGGAAACATCAAAAACAACACTCAGAATATGAGGAACAATGACCCACCTTTGGGGCTTCCTTGGGAGATACTTTAAATCTTTTTAATAGTAACTATCCTGGCCAATTTGGGTGTGGGGCACTGAATAAAACTAACAGAAATGATAAGACACTTGTCAAAGGATGGCAGGGACAGGTACTCATGCTACCTTAAAACAATAAAAACCTCAAAGCAGGTCTATTATATACAATAGGAAGTCTTCCCAAAGATGGTGTTTTAAATCAGTTTTAAGAAACACTGATTTCTATTTCTCTGGACTTCTCCTTCTGACGGTGAATACTATAATTGAAAATTTCATATGATTTCTAACCAAGCACCATGTACTTCTTGGTAAATCATATTTTTGAATTTTTAATATTGAGTCTTTTTACTGATCTAGTTTGATATAAGTGCAATTTTTGTCTTTCTAGTTTACCAGCATAGCAATTTATCTAATGCATACTCGTGCCTTCATGAAAAACATTTTTCTGAAAAAAGCCAGATTCATAGATTTAGAAGGCACTTCTACAAACAGGCCTAAAGGAAGCCTCCACCTCAGAACTTCCTTCTTCACTCAGGATGAGACCTTGTTATGCCTGTAGAACATCTCCTCTTGATCAAAACGTGCTCAGGGCTCCTCCTTGAGTCTTCACAAAGAGAGAGGGTGGGCACAAGTTGGTAAACAGTGTCTAGAGATAAGACATCAAGATTTTCTAAAAACATATTGCTGAGGAAAAACAACAGCCACAGAACATGTAAATTACTATGTACGTATTATTGCACATAACAAACCTGATGTTTCATGATACTTCTTCAGTACTACCCTAAAAAGTTCTCCCTCCCTTCAAATCCTTGCAGCAAGAACAGAGCAAACAAAACTGATTATACTCAAAGACTTACCACTACTTCAAAGTTAGACTGTCATTACAAGGATCAAAAATACTGCCTACTCATCTAAACTACTGGCTCCAAAAAGCACACTGAAGCACTGTACCTTTGAAAAGAATCACACATGCATGCTAATTCTATATATCCACAAGACTTTCATCTAATTCACAGTGCTGAATGTATTTCCTGGCAAGTCACATCCCATCGTTTTCTCTCAACTGCATGATAGTCCAAAAATACTTGAGGGCAAAATTAAAATCAATATCAGACCATATCAGAATTCATAAACAGTGTATTCAGAGGAATTAATTTAAGCCCCTCACAGGAGTAATCAAATATCTGCACAATATCTGATGTTTCAATTTCCTTACGTAATAATGAGATGTTTCTCAGTCTAAGGAAACTGAAAAAAGGACAATAATAATCCTTTCCAAATTCTGTTTCAATTATTATTTACTCTACAACCACAATGTGCATGGTACTGCACAAACAAAATAAAATAAGCACAATTGCTTTTCCATGCTGTCAAGAAATTTGCAATACAACTCCAGGCAAAAAATAACTAACCTCAAACAAAGTGGGCAAGGAGAAGAGATCATGAATTCACAGAGCTATAGAACAACTTAAGCACATCATTCACTGTTACAACAGTAGAGGAAATGAAAATTTGATTGCACTGAATCCAACTCCCTCACCGTAAAAAAGTCACCTAAAGCATAATGTTATTTAAAGCAATAATAAATTTTTCCATACGTTTTTCAAAGAAAAATATTCTCAAAAGCAAAAAGCACAGGTGGAGTAAATTTGTATATTAAATACAGATGATGGAAGAAAAATCTGGTGAACTCACTTGGTACAGTTTGTCTTTTCCTTTAGTCCAATCCCAGCTGACAAATGTTCCCTAGTTAAGCTCCCTGCAGAAGTTTACATATTTGTGTTTTGCCAGTTGACACTTTTCTACATTTTGTCACCTTGCTACAACAGATAAATTCACAAAAATTCTGGTAACCAGTTAATTGCATAAATGCAATCATCCCTTTCTGGCAGTGTATCTGACAATGTAATTTTCAGAAATGAGGTCAATTAGTGAGAACAACAACGCAAGAAAATTCTGAAAACTGATGTTACCATCAAGAGGCAAAACTACCCTGCTATTAGCAATAGAGGGAACTACAGTGTAACACTGAATCACCAACACTGACTGCCTATTTTGATTATTTATCAGAAACAGCAGATGTTGTGTACACGCCACTGGACTTGTGATGTGTTGAGAGGCCACCAGCTATTCACAACCCTTCACAGAAGTAAACGTGAACGCCGTTTATTTCTATCTTTAGCACACCTTTTATAGGGTTCTACAGGGTCCGCGGTCTAAGCAAGTTACTATTGGCTAATACACACAGGTTTACATTTTTTCTCCTACACACAAGGATATTGTTTTGCTTTATTCTCTCTTCTGCAGGAAGGTTTCAAGGACTTTAGACTTTAATATCATGACTTATTCCCAAGGCTGGTTTGTGCAGACAGGCCTTTACTAATATATAAAATATTATCAACAGTGATGTGTTGTCACAGGGAACTGAGAGCAACAAAACCCACCTTTCTCTATAACTGCATGGAGGTCTTTTGGGTCACCTAACCAAAGATAGGTGGTAGGAAAAGGTAACTGCAAAATTTAAAGGGAAGAACCAGAGCAAGTGAACAAGGATGATGATAACATGATGGTTTATATAAGATAGCTTCCTCCATTTTTTCCTTATGTGGCTGGTTTACTATCGCTTGTCAGACACATGCAGCCATTCAGACACTAATCAGAGACTATACTCTTCCAAAGTAAGTGTTGTAGAAGTTATCCTATGGCCTGGATTTTTATGTAAATTAGTTTTAGATGATGCTTCTAGAAGCCATAACCCAAACTAGAGTAGATAGCTGTCATCAGAGCTCTGGTGTTACTATTCCATACCATTCAAAAGTTCATTGCTGTCTGGGCAAAATTTTAAGAGGCTCCGTCTGTCTTAGAGATTCTATTAATGTTACCATATGTGAATGGAGATACACTTTATTTGTGAGGACCTCTGTTATTAAGTTGAACCATAAAATATTCTACTCCAGTTTGTTGCTTAATTCTTCATAACAGATGTTGGGGGATTGCTTACATATATTCACAGCCATCACACATATAATTCAAAGTCCATGTAGTCTAGGAAAGAATCTTTACGGCCACAGTAAAAGAGGATAGATATGACAATTGTCTATGTATGCTATTCCAGTAGCACCTCTCCATACTCAAAAACACAGGCTCAATACCAGTTATTAAACTCAATTTTTTAGACTGTCACAACCTGCCTACCCTCATTTCCACAGGGGTTCAGTTCATGGTAAAGTGAGAAAGAGGGATATTCATGTATGTAACGGCTGTAGATCATATATTGGCATTAAGAGACCTGCAATCATCTTGCAACCAGAATGTTTTATTTGAGGTAATTTCTTCTCCAGTTGTGTGTAGAACAAAATGTCCTGAAATCATCCTGTGGTCAGTCACATTTCCCATCAGTATCATACATCCATTCAGAAATCTCTCATTCCACACATATGCAATCCAGTGCAGGAACTCATGAAGACAAGGACAACATTCAGTGCATTTCTGAATGATCTTTTCCTTGGAGTATGTCCACTTGGATAAATAAGAATTTTGAGATCAGGCAAGATAATACTGTGATCTTGGATGATTTTCAAGAATGACTAAGCTTAGGAGTCCCAGAAGCCACTTTTCCTAGTAACCTTTATAACTCTCCCTGGAGTTATAGTGGCAGATCACTTATACAAATGCTTTTCCCAGCAGAAAGGAAAATCTTTTTTCTGAAAGCTCAGCTGTTTCCTTCCAAGAGCCCTGTCAGTTGACTTACCAATACTAAATTTCTCAGCTACTAAATCAGGATGCAGTTCTCCCCAGCTGGAGAATGAACAAAAGGATGAAGAATTGAGAAGCCTGAGGATCAGAATGGTACCGTGATACTGAAGGATCAAGGGCAATGTGTTAAATGGCAGAGGTATCATGAAGATGGACATTTATAGACACATGAAAATTTACAGACACAAAAACATGGCTCCAAATACCTTTGACTATACTGTATACTTTTTAATAATTTCAGCAACACGTAAGATTATTTTTAGTATCTTAGTATGGAAAAAGCTACTATGAATGCATGAAGTTCTTCTTTGAAGTCACAAATATGCACTGAAATGGCATTGCTAGCTTACTACACCTTAGCTATATGGCATTAATAGATCCCTAACTAAAATATGCTAAGTCCATTAATTTATTAATACAATGCTCTTGGGCACATGGTGTGATTTTTGGGGCTGTCCTGTGCAGGGCCAGGTATTGGACTTTGATGATCCTTGTGGGTTCCTCCCAACTCAGGATATTCTGTGATTCTATGATTATTAAGAAAATTGAAACTCGTTTTGATTTAATCTGTGTGTGCAAAGCTAGAAACAGCTACCTTATTATTCCTCTTATCAAGTACACTTTTACTGAGGTCAGGAACCTTACTTAGTCAGATCATTTATGCATGCACACAGTAGACAACATACTGAGCTCCAGGATCAAAATTTCATTGCAGTAAAACTTTACAAATTGCCAGTTTTCATCCACATCTGAAGAATCAAAGTTGGATTTTAGTAACATCGCTTAGACAGAAGATTGCTCCATGGATGAGTAATGCATGCTGTTCATACAAAACATCACTGCACTTTTCGTAACTGATATAGCTGCTTATATCTCTGTGAGGTTTTATTTCTGTTCCAATTTGTATCAGAACTGACTGGGGTTTAGAAGAATTGTGTGGACGGGGCAGAGCCAAATGAAATCAATTGCAGCCATGGAGATTTGTGTACAGGAGTGGGGCAGGCAGGCACCATGTCCTTTTCTGCTGAGCATGTAGTACATCATAGATGTCAATGAAAACAAACTTAGTTTTGTATAAGCATGATGCCTATTTTTACTGTTGATGTTTTAATGCCATTATGTAACACAAAACAGAACGCAAAACATTTTCCACAGTGCCTAATCCAAATTCAAATCCAAGACCCACTGTGTACTGAGTCTGCACAGTGTCTACAGGAACTTTTATAGAATGTGTTTTGTCTTTCTAGCATGAACAAAGTACCATCAACTTGTTTCAATATATACATCTACATCTACATCTACATCTACATATATATATATATATATATATATATATATGCTCTATATGCCATGATTCCTTGTCTTACCTCTTACATCTCTGGAACATCCAAATGCCTCACAATAGATTTGTTTTGATTTTAATAAGAAGAATATAAAGAAAAAAGTTTGAAAGCTTCTAAAATAATGTTGGGTATTAATATACTTGAAGCAGAGGGTAGGCTTGAAGAACGTCCTTTCACACCTTAGGCCCAACTTCAGGAAACTTCTATTCACAGGTAAGTTGCTGGAATGATGCATAAAAATCAGCAGAAACTACATGTGCTGTCAGAACTGAAGTGGTGTGAGACCCCTGCTTCCCCAAAACTAATGTAATTCAGCCAAATTAATGGAGTTCACCCAGATCCTGTATCAGATTGATAATACTCTACCATCCAAACAGTATCACAAATCTCAACTGATACCAAATGTTTTAAAACGGAAGGATTATGTTCTACTTCTTCTGATACCTTGAATTTAAAACTTATTTTACTGGACTTGTTTTCTCCAGCTGTCAGTAGCATTATATGTAGGGTCATATATACTTCAAACATATTTCTAGATTTAAACGTACAAAGTTGTTAGAAAGGAACAATCTTACATTTCCTAAATTTGTTTTACCACGGTTAAGGACCTACACCTACTTTAGGCTCTCCACTGAAGTGTGATTTCCCCAATTTCCCAAAAAGCAGCTAAGAACTAGGGCTGCACTGCGACTGTGCGCTCTGGGTCGGTAAAGCCCTGCACGGGTAACCCCTGCACGGACAGCACCCCCAAGTAAAGTCAGTACCTTGAGAGAGCCTGCCAGAAACCCAAGGAGGGGCTTTTCAGCCATCGACGCCTCCAAACCCTTACAGTAGCAGCAAACGCTACTCCAGGACCAGCAAACGTGCCAGCCCTTGTGCCCGGCACCCACTCGTGCCACATGCCCTCCGCGCTGCCGGCGGCAGCAGCCCAGCGCTGGAGCCGCCAGGGGAAGGCCAGCGCCGTTTTGCCGGCGGCGGACTTCAAAAGGCAGCAGGGCACTCCCTCGCTCCTCTCCCCGCGCAAGCCGCCCGACGCCAGGAATAGCTCCCGGAATAGCGAGCCGGGCATCAACGCCCCTCCGGCCGCACAAGCCTCGCTGGACCTGGGACTTAGGATCCCTCCCCACCACGTCCAAGCCAGCCGACAGCGGCGCTTCCTCCAGCCCCTCGCCCACCCGGTCCCGAGGGAGGGAAGGCGGCAGAGGGGAGACACTTACGCGGCCGGGGCACGGCTCCCTGAGGCGGCTGAGGGCTGCGCGGAGCTCCGCTGGCAGCGGCCGGGCTCTCCTGGCAGCCAAAGCCGGGGCGCTCCTCCCCTCAGAAAGCCCCGATGCCCGGCCTTCCCACACGTGCGGGCCAACCCCATCCTGCCGACCCCCTGCCCACCCTTCCTTCTTCTCCTCCCTTTAGGAGCCAGGGCAGTCCGCAGCGGCGATTGGGGTCTTCCCGGAAGGGTCGGGCCGCGTTCCCCGCCGTGCACCCCGGGGAAGGGAGGCCGGCCAGCCCCGGCACCGCGGTCTCAGAGGCTGTGCAGATACCCCCGCTACCCCCGCCCTCACAGACACATTGCACCTCCGCGGGAGCAACCACAGGATTCCCACCCGCGACGCTCTCCCCATTCCCAGCAACCACGAGCTCCTCTAACCTTGCTTTGCCCCGAGTGCTTTGATGTTCAGCACGCGAATAGCCCTGGCGGGGGTTCGTGAATGATCCGCCCTCAGAAGCAATTTTCCCCGCAACTTCTCACGGATGAGCCCGCGGGCCGGTGGGTGCCTGCCCTGGCTTTGGGCTGGAGGCGGGAGGAGCTGCTGCTCCCTGTGGCCAGCCGCCTCCCAAACGCCCTTTGGCGCTTGCTGCATCTGTTTGCCGAGGCACCGTTCGCATGTGGTGGGATTTTTGTGAGGAAGCTCCAGGCAGTGGTTTGAATGAAGGTAGAAGAGATGCCATCTGTCCTAGCAGATAACACTTCCTATTTTTGTTTTGGGAGACATCATAGGCAGCGTGTGTTCGAGAGCAGCAGAAAGTGCCACAGAATGGCTACAAGTACAGTGCAGCTTCTTTTCATTCTAGCGTTGTCAAGCACTGCCTTTTCCTACAAGCCTTGTCGTATTTCTTTCAGATACCTGGAACTTGGCATCTCTACCTGGAACTTGGCATCTCTATCTGTCCACAGAGTAAAGAGTTTTAGTGCCTCCCTCTTCTTCAGCCTAAATAATCCAAATAATTTCTCTCAGCCAAATATCTTTAAAAACTCATATTAAGGCTAAGAATAGCCTTAGGCTAAGAATAGCTACTGCTAAGATTAACATTGAGAATAGCCATAATAAATCTTACAGTCATCATCTTTTTCTCTCTGCATATATTCTACTTACATAGGTCCTTTCCTTTTAACACTATAATCTGAATCACCCAGCTGGTTTAGGGACGTGATTATTCCACACTGCTCTGTGCTGCTACAGCCTTACATAGAAGAATATTGTGTGCAGTTTTGGGCACCAGAATATAAGAAGAATATAAAGCTATTAGAGAGTTTCCAAAGGAGGCCTACAAAGATGCTGATGAGTCAAGAGGGGAAGCCATATGACGAGAGGCTGAGATCACTTGGTCTGTTCAGCCTGGAGGAGACTGAGGAGAGATGTCATAGCAGTCTACAACATCCTTATGAGGGATAGTGGAGGGGCAGATACTGACCTATTCTTTCTGGTGACCCAACAGGACCTGAAGTTGTGTCAATGGAGGTTTAGGTTAGATATATGGAAAAAAAAAATTTCCCCCAGGGGGTGGTTGGGCACTGGAACAGGCTCCCCAGGGAAGCTGTCACAGCACCAAGCTGTGTGAGCTGAAAATGCATTTGGACAATACTCTCAGGCACAGGGTGTGACTCTCGGGGCTGTCTTGTGCAGAACCAGGAATTTGACTGTGATGATCCTAGTGGGTCCCTTCCAACTCAGAATACTCTGTGTGATTCTATGAATAAATAAAATCCTTGGTCATATCTTTAAAAATTTTGACTATGGATCTGCTTGTCTCTTTTTTATGAAATTTTGTCACCATGTATGGTGTATATATATATGTAAATAGGTATATGCATATACCCACACATGTACATTCCTTCTTTCAGGAACTTCCCTTCAAAAGTACCTTAAATTCCATCTTTAATCTGGCTAGGTTTTGCCTTTCTCCATTGATCGGGAAACTCTTTCAGAACTGTAAATCTGAAAGAAGTCTGACATCTATAACTCTAGTTCTCATTCCTTGAGTCTCTTTCATCTTACAGAAGAAGATCATATAGAAAGCCAATCTGACAAGATAAGAAGAGGAGAAACGTATTTGGGGGCTGACCATTTAGTGACTTAACACTTCATAAAGTGAATTTATGGCTAGAAATGATATTATTATCTGTTCATTTGCAGAAAAATAATTCATAATAATATAATATAATCCAATGAACCATAATAATGGTCCGTTCTGTTAAACAGTCATGTTGTGTTCCCTTGTGGTTGGACTCTTTTTGCATTTAAATTCTCATTAGAATTTTCCATCTTTCATTTGCTGAACATTTCAAGTAAAGTGTCATCAGCCTACTAAGAAATAGCTACATCAATAAGGTAAGCAATACAGTGAAGACTTTTTCCAGAACACACAACAGTTTTTCAAGGAAATCGTGTGACTAAGGGACAGCCTATTTAACCAAAACGTTGGCAATCATTTATTTGCCTTTGCCCTTGCCATGAGTGCAGAGCAACAGTTCTGAATAAATATTTCAAAGCATATCAGGAAATGATGTATGTGATACATAAAATCTTCTGAATACTACTGAAGGGTAATTTTTGAGTAACTGGATTGCTAAGCACAAATGTTTCACTGAATGCTCTATATATTACGTTGCATGTGAAAATCAGATGCAAAAATAATTAGAGCACAACAGAATAAATTAGTCTCACCAAATCTGTGATACAAAATTATTTTTGTGAAATTTCCAAGTTTCTCAACATATTCCTGCTGTACTGCATGTGCTTTTATTGCATGAATATGAAATGACAGTTCTCCACCACATTCTTTAGCTGATAAATACAAGGAAATTTTTATCATGTATACAAAATGAAATGAAAAAGTTACTCATTCTCTTTACCTCCCTCACTCTTCTTCCCTCAGTCTTCTACCTGAGTGAAGCAGTTGAAACCTAAGACTGTTCTCATTTTAAAAATTATATTATCCTCCGTTAATGTTCCTTTCACATTCCTGTTTTTCACTTTGTTTTTCTATGTAATTGTTTCTGTTCTGAGCATTTATTGTACTGTGTGTCCTATTGACAGGAGGAGATGTTTGTGCTAATATACTTAATTAACATAGAGCAAATTTAATCTCTTGAAGTTTAAATGTACTTGTGAATTGTGCTGACTGGTGACCTGGGGGAGTAGACTGAGCTCTAGCCTCCTCTCTCTTTACCACATAGCCCATGGCAAATTTATTCATTGACAGTGATTCTTTGAGGAATGTAAATGCTGTAGAAATGAAGGGATTCTTCCTTGCAAACAGGTTAATGTTGATGTGGTCATGACAGAATTATGTAGCAGTGCAGAAGGGTCATATTTTGGCTGCCTGGACTCCACTTAGCCATTAGATAACTAAGGACTTTTATTATGCAGGATAGATTGTCCATTAAACTTTTAAATACAAACACAGAGGGGAAAACATTTGCAAAGGAAGAAAAAGCCAAGAAGTACTTTTCATCTGCGTTAGTAAAAAACCACCGTATTTTGTTAGACTGAACAACAACAAAAGGGCATTTAAGTAAATAATAGAAAAGTAGTGTATCTCTGTAAGCAATTAATTGCCCATTTGCAGGGGAAAAAAAAAGTATGAAGATTTTAAAGAATATTTACATGAACACTGGATGACAATTTTTAACAGTTGCAGATTTCTTTTCTTTAGAAAAGAAATCTTTCTTTGGCTATGTAGAGTCAAAAATGAATTATTGCTTTTGCCTGGTAGGAAAAAAGTTCTAGGGGGACTTGATCCTCAGCTGCCCAAAGCAGGCTTGCCATTTGAGACTCTAAGGGGGTGTACCAAGGGGAGTGTAAGGGGGAGTGGCAGGAGAGGTGCAATCATCTCCTGTTTTCCAGGGAACAGCACTGAGGTAACTAATAACTACCTCCAGCAATATATGGCAAGTCTCGCGCATTGAGCAACTGAGGCCATGTCAATGAAACATCCAAAAGTAGAAGGGATGCATGCCAAGAACTTGCCTAGCCTCATCAGAAAACATACTTTTTGTTTCATTTTTCAGCAGGTTGCTCATGTATTAACCACTGCTTGACAGACTGTTCACAGGCTCAACATAGTCTCTTCTGGGATCAGAATTTGATTAAGTACTTAGGGTCTGATTAGCCATAATGAATCACATGAGTGGCCTCAGTAAGGTAGTATTAGGTGACCTGCTGAAGCTGAACCAGCAGCATGAGTTTTGGCCCATTTAGGGAAAAAAAGAAATGTGCCTTATGGGATTGTGAAGGTTGGCTTCTTTTCATCTCTTCTACTTTTCCACATGACCTGTGCATTGAATTGACACCTTCATTTGTCTGAGAGAAGTTAAGGAGGTAATCTCTTAAATTAAGTTGGGGTAGTGATTTTGGTTTTTTACTTTTTCTAAGGCATGAAATAGCTGCAAGTTTTTCAATCTGATCTATGCAGAGCTGCTAGTCAAATTCAGAAATTGAATGCACTACTTATGCATTTATGCATCACATGCATTACTCAGTGGGGTTCTGCACAAAATTGGCATCTGCTGATGCAAGTTTGTCTGGTATGGGGAGCAGCAGAAAGAGAACTACAATGTGTTGCAGCAGAATTGAAATGCTAAAGCTTAAACTGGAACTAAATATGGTCCTGTAAAAGTGGTGCCATTGGGCACTGTTACTGTCATCAGTTCTGCAAGCTCAGAATAACTTCTGAACCATAAACTTTTCTTTCCCAACATCAACAGAACCCGTAGACTGTATGACTTAATATCCTCAAGACACTCATCTGTCTTGAGGAGTCCAAACTTTCAGTTTAGAGGGAAGAAAGTACCTTGCCTTTGATTTATAAAGAAAGCTTGAATAACCAAATATGAATGCTGTTTCATTGAGCTTTGGAGATTCCTGAAAAAAAAAGTTTGCACTTGAGAACAAACATCTGTGTAAATCTGTGTTTGTACATTTCTGTGTGAAGGATGCTAAGGTTATCTTTTAACAAGTTTTTGTTATGGATTCTGGTAACTATTTATATAGAGCTTTCTGTCTCTGCTGTTGTATTTTTCCTGACATGTGAACTTGGTTCTCCAAAAGTCTGGAGGCACTTTAACACTCCATGCCAATTGTACACTGTAGACACATCATGAGAAACATGAGCTGCTCTACACGTTTCAGTCAAATAGTTAATTTTAATGCCAGAGGCACTTCTATATCAGTGACACTGGTCTTTAATTAATTAACAATCTATTACTTTGATGTTCACCATACGTTTTTATTTCAGTTCAGCAGTTTTGCACTCTATCCTTGAGCTCCAACCTCCAGCTCTCCAAAATCAGTTTCTGTGGTTCAGCGTGTCTCTACTGCTCAGAAAACTGACCAGTTTTTTTTAAAAAAATCACTTTTGAGAATAAAGTAATACTTTTAACCAGCTTTCCCAGGAAAATTTCACTGACCTTTGGGTTGCTGTGTAGTCCCTCAAACAGCTATCCTTCCCCTTCTCTGTGGCCAAAGATGTAAAAGAACTTCCCACAGGAAAAGGGTGGGAGAGAGCAGCCAGATGTGAAAGATTTAAACAGCCCTTCTGCCCTTGGAAATGAAGGAGTATAAATATATACTGACACATTGTTCAGTTCTGCCTAGCATGGTGGGAAGTTCTCTGAATCATTCAGTCCTAGTTATACCACTGGGGAAACCATAATGTCAGCACACTCTGCTCCATCTTTTCATAACAACAGTATTCATTAATTACTGAAATATTCCCTGAGTAAAATAAGGTTTACAACTGGGGCTTGCAATTGACTACAGAGATGCCACAGATTCTATGACTAGGTACATTGCATAAGTCTTTACTCATCTGTGTTTTGATGTATATACTTTATAACTAAGTGTACGTTATGCATATATGTATTCTGAAGCTGATTAAAATGACATGTTTCTAGCTTTTTGATGACATGAAGCTAAACTTTTAAGTGACAAGGAAGAATGCAAAATTTTGGATATTGCACACAATTCTTCTCCATGATTTAGAACATTCGCTCTTCAGTTTTTTTCTTCAAAGAAAAATAGATAAATTCCTACAACTGCCACTGGATTTTGCATTTGACCTTTTTGTTCACTTTTTCTTCTGAGCAATGCAATAGGAGGCACCAACAAAATGGTTGTATTGTTCCACTCCTGCAGTTTCTGTTCATCAGTAAGAAATGATATGATCACTGAAAATGCATCCTGCAAAATTCTTTGAACCCAGCAGAGGATTCTAGGGTATTAAATCTAGAGTATTATTCATATGATGGATTGGTATCCACCACCTTTTTTGTACAATGCTATTCATTTTCTTGAATAAAAAGTATGAGTCAAGCAGTATTATTATTCTCTTCTTTTGATACCTGAAATGTGCTGAGCTTGACTGAGCAACAAGTGACAGAAGACTGTTTTTCTCATGACATCAATAATTATATTTTATCCCCTCTAGCCACCCACATATGCACCTGAGTCCTGCCTGTAGCCACTTATGCAGGAGGAGTAAACAATCTACTGTGCAGAAGGCAGTGAATCATGACTTTAAATATGAAGGAGTATTTGCATCATACATTTCTATGTTTCTAAGTTTGCATTATAATTTCTTATTATTTGGCTGACCTTTAAATTTGCTAAAATGTTGATGTACAAGATATAGTAAGCTTACTAAATACATGGAAACTGCAAAGAAAAATCTTGTCAACAAACTGCAAGCTGTCACAAGACAATTGCCCTCAAATCCTGCTTTGAGATATATATATATATATATCTATATATCTATATATATCTATCTATCTATATATATATAATACTGAAATCTGCAGTGCAAACCCTCAAAAATGTTTTTATCACTGTAAATATAAGAGTGGTAGGAGATATGATTACAGCATATATTTAAAAGGCTAAGTTTTGGGAAGAGAGAGGAATTGTTTAGGTTGGCAAAAGAAGATGTTGGCAAAAGATGTTGGCACAAGCCAGTGAATGCATTTGGCTGAGATATATGAGTCAGTATCTAAATTTTTGTAGCAGTGATGAGGGGAAATAAAGTAACTGATCTCAAAATGGAACTGGCTGATTTATGAAGATCATATAAGGGAGTAGTTCACAATATCTTTATGATATCCAGAACATCCCCTTCAGTCCTCTGTCTTTCTGAAAGGGTGGATGTATTTTAATCACTAAAGTAGTTTTGGAGAGCACTGTCTCTGTTTGTTACATTGCCCAGGAAACATTAGACCTAAGTACAATGATTTAGAGACAGTTTTTGGTTTTGTTTTTTATGTATGCTTTTTATAAGAATGACCACTCATGGGTTTGATTTATTTCCCAATTAAAAAGAGTGCAGGAAAACAGAGGTTGTCTTGGTGTGCCCCAAAGAAGCAAGATATCTGACACAGAGCTGAACTCAACTCATTACAATACTGTAACTATGAGGTTTGACAGGTTTGCTCTAAATGCTTTGTAAGACATAGAAATTAACACTCTGCAAGTGCCTGTTGGACACAGACTGTACTGGTCTAAAAGCAGTTCTTTGCAGGGTAATTTGTTCATCACTGCTCATTGTCAGAAGTAATATAGAACATGACCTGGTATTGAAGACCTTCCAGCCCCAAGTTTTGTGGTATCCAAGTTTGATTAGAAATAGCAGATTTCTAGAGCTAAAACTAATGGCAATGGCTATGGTGCAGTTTGTAGTCTTGTAGCTATTATGGTTCACATAATAAATGTCTGTGAATGTAAAGGTCAGAAAAGGTACAGCTCTCTTCTTGCAACTTATGACTTAGTCTTTTCCTAAGAAATTCTGAATTAAGCAAATTTCACACAACTGAGAATCTGTGTTCAAGATAAGTGCTTCAGGCTACATGCTAAAACAGAATGACTCATCATAACCAGAGTCATATAAGCAGTTTTTTGGTCACTGAAGTACAAAAGTTCTGAGTTATCTCTCTAGAAGGGAATTTCAGAGCCTCACTGCTCTGATGTTAGGAGATATTCCTGTTTCATCCTCAGGTGAATCCATAGACAATTTATATTTTTATTCTTTTTCAGAGTTTTAGTACTATCCTCTAGTTGGAATAACCTTCCCTTTCCCTCTCCTTCCCAAATATGTTTTTGGGAAGTTTCCGTATTTTCGCTGATTTCATTTTGCCAGGCTCAATAAGCAAAAAGTTTTCAGTCTTCTCTTGTGTAGTAGGTTCTTCATATCCCTGATCAAGCTAGTTGCCTTTTCTTACACCCATTCAAAGTTAGTTCCTATTTCTTGAATATGGATGTAAAAAATTGTAGACTCTTTCATATAGGAGCTTACCAGGTCTTCTACACTGGCTGCAGGACACTAATACTTCCTGTATTTCTATATGGCATTCAAACCAGGGTTGTGCTGGCTTTTTTTGTGTCTGAACTACAGCTTCAGATAGTTGATTTAATCTTTTTATATGCAATTTCAGATTTTCAGAAAAAAATTCATATATTTTAAACAGCTGGCTCATGGAATTAGGAAAATGAAAGGTGATTAAGTCTTTTATTCAAGAAGGAGAACCTTGCAACAAAGGGATAGTTCAGACAAGATTTCTTAATAGGAGAAATTGTGAGTCCATGCTAAAACAATCAAAGAAGAGTCAAACTGCTAATACTGAAACTTCAATATGATAGAGCTTCAGGCATTTAGTAAGGAAACATTACAGAAAGGCCAGCTAGAGGAAAATGAAAAAGGAACACAGTTTCATAATGAAACCATTACATTTTTACTCTGGCACCACACAAGTGAAAGGGAAACTAGCCGCACTAGAAAGAAAAAATTGCATATTGCTTGGTTTACTAAAGTAACTGGGTTCAAGAAGAGGGATCTTGGATTTCTCCCACACCATCTTGTGCCAGATTCCCTGGTCTCTAGTAAAAGTTGTGCTGACATTGCAGTGTGTTGTTTAGGTGAGGCTCTCGCTTTCTCTTTGCAGCAGCCAAAAACTTCTGGAAACTTTCTCTCTCAATCTCTATCTCTCTCTCTCTTTCTCTCTCTCTCTCTCTCTCTCTCTCTCTCCCTCTCTCTCTCTCTCTCTTTCCCTCTCTCTTTCCCTCTCTCTTTCCCTCTCTCTTCACTCCATCCCCTTTCCCTTAATCCCATTGTCATATTCATTGTCTTGAGATGTTGGTAAGGAAAATTGACTGCGTTTGAAAATCAGACAAGGTATAGTTCCTGACTATTACACTTTTTATAAATTCTCCAGTTTTATGGGAAAAATAAGCCATAAGAGTAGACAGAAATTTGCCAGAAAATCAAGAATGCTGAAAAATGGAGTAGAATAAAAAACGAACAAGAAATTCAGGTTTTCTGTATTGCTAGGCACATTTCCAACACATCAGTCTGCTCAGTGCGGACTTTCCCATGCCCAGTATAGAAGCCAGAAGTGTTACTGCACATTAATAGTTAGCCTCTACAAGCTGTGTCAATCTTCTTGTCCATAGGGACAGATGATCACATATGGGAGTGGGGGTGGATCTGGCAGTGCAATGTGGGAGCCAGCTCCTCTCAGAGAAATCAGAAAGTGGTGAAGGTCATCCACAAGTGTCTGAGCACTATCACTGTCACTTCAGCTTGCATGAGCAGCTTCCCACTGAATTTGATGCTGAGCCTTGCCCAGTTTGTTATCAGAATACTTTGACAGGACTGTGATTCAGCAGTGTCAGAGAGCTGGATTGATGTTACTCCTCTTTTATGCTACATGTAACACTCACACTGTAGAACTGCAGGCTTCTAACTTCGCTAGTTTTCCTTTCTTGTCTTTCAGAGCAGCAATCAAAGCAGCAATGTAGTGTAGATGCACTGAATGGTTCCCTCCAGCCGTCAGTGAGCACCTGTGGAGTTTTCCAAATCAGCTCCAGAATTTCTGGGCCTAAAGTGGGTTCACATGTACTGTGTCATGGATGGATTTGCTGCAAGTTAGTTGTTTTTTTCCCCTCCTTTTCAAAAATGAGAGAGCATCGGTGTGACAACAGAAGCAAAAGAGTTCTGCTGATTCCTTCACCCCCTACATCACAAGGATATAATGAGAGGTTAGCTCACTGTTGTTCCAACTCAAGTCAGGCAACAACTAAAGAATGAGGTTCAGACACTGAGCGCTTGCTGTAAGAGGTATTTGTGTTAAACCTGATAGTAAAAAGGTGCAATACTGAAGGTGCCAACCCAGAAATTCTATTCATTGAATAGATGTACTAACTGGAAACCTCTGAAAGAAAAGAAGTGCCTTTTATTCAGGTTTCAATTTTGTAAGGTATTGAACAACCCCTGAGAAGATTTTTTGGGATGTCCTGCACAGGGTCAGGTATTGGATTTGATGATCCTCTTGGGTCCCTTCCAACTCAGCATATTCTATGATTCTGTGATTCTCTAATGACTTTAATCCTCTCAATTAAAGCTCCTTGAGTTTGAGTGAGTTCAGTGTATTGCAGAGTTAGATTCCTAATCAAGAAACAAAATCCTCCATTAAAAGGGAAAGAGTAGTTCAGAGTGAAGGAGGATGGGGATTGTTCAGAGATGTGAAGACTTGCAGCTGTCTTAGACAATGTGTCATCCACCAGAATAACAAAAACATATTTTCTATTCTTAAGTGCTACTTATGTGGGGTTTTTTGGTGTTTGGTTTTTTGGGTTTTTGCTGGATTTTTTTGTTTGTTTGTTTGTGGTTTTTTTCTTTTAATTCAGCTTGAAAGAGACTTTGGTGTACTTCCTCCCAGCAATACTCTGATACATTTGTTATGTTTTTTTAAACCAGTTTTCATTTTAAACACTAGGAATGTCTTGATTTACACAGATCAGAAAAACTCATGCTATTGCCAGTAAGAACAAGCATATGACAATTCCTTGGACTTAAACAGCTTTGCTAAATGGAAATTAAAAACAAAAACAACAACAAAAACAACAAGAAAACCAAAAGGAAAACCTCAGAGTATTCACATACAAAATGATGAAATAAATACAGTTTTGTATTTCTTTTGATACTAACTGGTTATGTCTATTGCCTTTTCTATCCTTTGAGTAATGTGGCACTCTAAATTCTCAGTAAAAATATCAGAATAATTGCCAAGTTCCAACAAATACCTACCATTGAAATCTGTTGAAAAACCTGTGAGTAGAAATTTTGATTCAATTCAATGTTGTGAAATCATCTTCTGGAATGGAATCCTGGACCAGCTTGATGGGAGTTTCACAGCAGGAGGGTACACTGCCATTGTCTTTATGGTATTTAAAATATCTGCTCCAAGATCTACAGTGACCAAGGTGATGCAAAGCCGTAGTGTGCTTTTAAGAAGAGACCTGTGGATGAAATAATGAGAAGCACTGTCTGCTATGTCACATCCTGGAGTAGGAAAGCTGTTTGTCTCCTTGCTTAGTTTTGCTCTTACCTCTGGAACAATGCAGTTTAGTAGGTTGACTTTCATACAGTAATTTTTGAAGCAAGGCTTGCCATGGGCAGTATGTTTTACATGTACCTATGTGGACATTTTATTGCATGCAATGCTACTTCAGCATATCTTTTCCTGAAGGCTTCCAGTGCTCCTGCCTTTGCTGACTGTTAGTTGTTGCAGCTTGGCTCCTCTGTTCACCTGGTGAAGAGGGAGAGGTCATACTTTTTAAGTGCAGAGGGTTATTGGCTAAAAAAACCAGTTAATCCTGCTATTTGTTTCTAGTTAATAATACAAAAACCATTTAGGAAATGAAGAACCTGACTACAGAACTTCTGAGTACCCATTAAGCTGTCTAGATGACAGCCAGAATTCCTAATCCCTTCAATAGGTATCAACAAAGAGTGTAACAAAGAAAAGCACCCACAAAAGGATTTCTCAAAAGTATGAAAAAACTCCAGCCTTCTAGTCTGTAATTCATATTGCAATTTACTTTCTCATATAAATACTAATGTATTAAATCATAGGGCAAATTGATCATCAATTGATGAATTGTTAATATAATGAATGCTAGAAAAATGAGTTTATGATGGAGTTAGTGTGGACTGTGAAATTTTATTTCCTAGAAATAGTGTAGCATGGAGGTTATTATGATTTATGCCTACAGTTACTGCCATATCAAAATCTAACTAAGGTCACTGCTATGAGGGAGACACGTGATTTACCAACAGGAAAATTACACAAGGTTCTAAATTACACAGACCTTGGATTTCTGCACTTCTAAATCCACATCACATATTTCTATTTAAATAAGCCCTCAAGGGCTTTGTTTGACTGGTTGTTTGTTTAAGTGCAAAACATACCAATGTAATGTGTTTACTAATATAAAATATGGAAAGAGATTAAGGCAATAAAAATTAAGACTATGTAGTTTCATTTAGGCATCTGTTTTCATCTCCTCCATTAATCTTCCCTGTCAGTTACCAAAAATTATGTTTTGATGATTATGTTGAACAACAAAAATCACAGTAGCATATTGTCCTTCAAGGTAAAAATGTATTTTGGTGTACAGCCTAGTGAAAACATCACCTCTTTCCTCCAAAAGTGTGCTTCTGCTTGAAAAGTTTAATCAATTCAAGTCTCAGGCAAATGAGAGTGGAGGACTCCCTTATCTTTCTTAACTTTACAAATCTTTTAGTCATGCTAAAAATGTTAACTTGTGAATACAGACCTTTGATATTTTTAAAGATACACTTCAAATAAATGTTTAACCGTAGGATATTTGGAGAGGTTTTTTTGAAAGTAAATTTTTTGAGGTTTGTGTCTTTTATAAATTCCATGTACCAGAAATATTTTTTACTGTCTCTGTGTTTCTCTCATGCAGGCATATTTCTTTTTCCCATTTCTGCATTATAATGAGAAGATAAAGAAAAGCCAAACAAATAAAACAACTATATTTTTCAACAACTGCAGATTTAAAGATAAACATTTAAAAATTCACTGGAATATGAAGCAAATGAATTGACTCCTTTGAGTTTGGAAATATTCCAATAAAGGGCTTGTCCAACAAACAATAGAAACCTTGACAAGAAAAAATAACACCAAAAGCCAAAACATCTAAAAGAAATAAAGTTATCTTGAATCCCAGTATTTTCTTGAATGATTCTACAAATGCTGAACTTCCCTCTTGCAAAACACAGCAGTAAGATTAAGACTTCAAATAATTCAATTAATATAAAAAATTTATAAGATAATTGAGTTAAAGGTACTAGCTAGGCTGAGACATTTGGAAATTTAGAGAAATTGTTCTCTGAAATTTATTTTCCATGTACCAATATGTGATAAATACTACAGACACTTCTGAAGTGCAGCTTCTGTGAAACAGAAGGCAGGGAATCTGTTCCTTGAACACCAGTCCACAAGTACTTCTACCTTGTCAGTCTGGCAATTTTTTTTCTCTTTCTTCCCCTCTCTTCTTTTGCCCATCAGATGTAGTCAGAGACAGTGAAACTAAATCCACCTCAGACTTACTTGGAACTGCTGGGAGGAAATTTTTGTAGTTGAGCACTCCTTGACAGTGTAGAAACATGAATTGCCAAGTGCAATTCTCTCTCTCCCTCTGAAACAATACCAAAATTTTCCAGGAGCACTGTGTTCTCAGGAATGCCCTGAGATGCCCTCAATCCTTATGAGAACCACCAAAGAGTGTGCTAAAAAACTTAAGTTTTGCATGCCAGAGAGCAGCCACTTCAGGATTTCACCCTAATCATTACTGTTCATTCTCAGCAAGAAAGAAGATGCCTATGAGACACAGAAGATCCTGGCTTTACAGAGACAAAATATTTTCTGTCTCTGAGGACACCATGGGGGATTCCAACCAAAGCTCAGGCTTCTGTAGGACTTGAAAGGACAAGAGTCAGGAGCATTCTAACTCAGTGATGTATAAAGTGCATGAGGCAGGTGGCTAGTGAGCACAGACACGAGCTCTGCCCTGTGTGGGCAGCAATACATGGAACAGCTTGAGACATTAGGATGTGAATGGTTCCCGTGATACTAGTACGGATGTAGATCATTGTAGATGATTGGAGCATTGGAGATGTCAGCTGGCAAGTGACAACCCAGTTCAGTGGCTCATGTTGTGGCACGCAGCAAAAAACACAGTGTAGACATGTGCTTTATGAGTTGACTACAGCCATTAAGTTAGTTAACTGTTAACTAATTGGCTTTTACAACTGTTGACTCAAAGTGGGCAGTTTTGTAAAACCATGTCCAGAACTATCTGAAGTTAATGGTACATCTCATCTCACAGATATTTTTTCCTAGACATTGCATCCTTTCCACTCAGATGAGGACCATTCAACCATAATAATTCATGCACCCTGTGACCACTGAGCAAAAGTATTTTTTAGTAATACTCTGGACATTCCAGTCTGGGAACAGATTACATCAAACGCTGTCTTCTCATGGAAATAATTGACAGAGATAAAGAACATGAATTTAATACTACACAGGGTGAGAAAATTTCAAGAGTTAGAGAAAACAAATTTCCTGAGCTTCAGAGCTTTCAGCCCAGGAATGCCAGAAGCAGTTCGAACTTTCTTCAGAACCCACCCCAAAATTTAACTTTTTCCCTAAACCAGCAGTAACAGAACCTGAAAAATACTGACTAGGTGAAACAAAGTGAATTCAAGTATAAAAATGGGCAAGTTTTGTAAAAGAACTTAATCAGCTATTTCTCAAAAACTAAATTGCTTGTCAGTATCTTAAAGAGTACCTTGTATTCTGAACCTCTTTACCACAGAGGTTTAGTGATACTTCACTGACAGCTTCCACAGTGTCAGTTTATTTCCATAATCCTATGGTAGAAAAGGGGCCAAGGCAATCACCTGAAATTCAGAGGGATTTCAGGAAGCACAAGGCAGCCAAAACTGATTCTGGCCACTTATTGCGATGGCTGTGATGGCTTGTCAGTCAGGTGGTAGGAACCACATCAGTTCCAGTTGTTCTGCAGAGACATTTGAAAAACTGTGTTTGGCTTCAGCACCTTACAAAAAAAAAAAAAAAAAAAAAAAAAGAAGCCTAATCTTTTTAGAGGCAGAGAGACAGAGAGATTTATCAACAAATTATCTCAAACATAAACTTTCATGTGGTATGAATTTGAAGCATGAAACAGCATTTCAGTATTTCAGTGAGGGTTTATTATATATTTTTGGGAAACAACTGTCCTTTTTTAAAATTTCACTTAATACAGCATTGTAGTTTCTGTAAAATTTGGAGTAATCAAATCAATTTACAACTATTACACACTCACGCATAATCATGACTATAAAAGCCACAATTGCTTCACTGAATTCTGATCATCATGGGTCAATGGGAAGCTTCAAGATAAACTCTTCAGTATTTTAAACACACCTTTAGCTAATTCTTATACAAAGGTGGGGGAATACATTTCCTTTGTTATCCACTTTTTCTTTCTTCTCTAATCTTTTTTCCCTAAACCCAAATATACCATGTCCATATCTTATTCTTCATGTTGGTAGAAATGCTCTAGGCAGATCATTAATATGGTCCCATAAGTTAAGAAAATTTTCTTTGTGAAAATGTTGGAAGCTTCCTTGCTACCATGATGTTATTTTTCATTAAACAATACTGCTTCAGACTACACACAGTTGCAGTCTGCTTTGAAATCTGTATCTTTATTTCCTCTTGAGTTGTTGCTGAGCCTCTGACTGAATGTTTCAATGGAAATGGTCTAACGTAAAGGTGTTTTTAGCAATATATATCTTCTTTAAAAATATATCTTTATTCTTTAATTATTTATTCTTTATTATTTAATTTAAGGGAGTATTTCCTGTCTAAGATTTGGGACAGGCCAGTGTAAAGGTAGTTAGCGTATGACAGATTCTAGTTTGGAGGCAAGCCTCTACACAGTGTTTCACCACTTCAAGAGTGTAGAAGCTTTATATCACCTTGTAGAAGAGGCTGTTTCTCAATTGGATATACTGAGAAGCACTTCTCTCCTTTTTGTCCCTACAATCTTTGTTGTAAGGACTGACTGACCCCTTCCTGTAAGTGCTAAGCTGTCCTTTAACCGCTGTGTGTGGTATGACAAATACCAGCTCCAGGACATCACAACCAACCTTCCCACACTGCATCTCCTGCTGGTTGTGCCGATATGCTTTGCTATGAAAAATGCAGCACTTCAGAGCAACAGAATTGAGTTTCATAATCTTGCTGAAATGCTCTTATTTAATCAACAGTTATCACTTTGGCATAATCATACCTGTTTCTTCAATTTGTGAAATCCTCATGTAAGTAACTGGATGTATATCCTTAGTAATTCTAGAGTTTTTTCTATTTTATTTCTCTACTATGCATTTCTGGCCAGCTACCACAAACCTGGCCAGATGTCATGCATAATGTATCATATACCATGTATCACAACGTTATATGGTATGTGTTATATGATATAAATATCAGTTTGTTTATCTGCAGGATAGCACCAAAACCATTCCAATTTCCAGAGGTTGGCTGATATTTTTCCCTTCAAAAAATTTACTTTTATAACAATGTAACAGTGTTTTATAACAAGGCCAAATCAAAGTCTCTGAGACATTCTTGAAAGAAAAGTTAAAAGGTCAAACCTAGTAACAGCTAAGTTAAACAATAAAGTGGAAACTTCTTCTTTCATCCTTTACCTTGTCACATGCAGCTCCTGCTATATTAACTGGGGGTGAAGTCTGTGTGTCCAAGTTCATTTGCCAGGAGAAGGTTGAATGTCCCCTAAAAAGTTCATAAGTTATGAAACAAATATAAAGAGACACACTGTTTCTGAATCTATGGTACTTATTATCTCAGGTGTAAACATGTTCCAATACAATTAATCTTTATCATTTGACAAGTGGCATGAGAAACCCTGACAGGAGGAAATAACAAGAGCTAATCTTATGAAGAGCAGAGCAGCTGAGGGAGCTGGGGTTGTTTATTCTGGAGAAAAGGAAGCTCAGGAGGGACCTTATCACTCTCTACAACTACCTGAAAGGAAGTTGTGGCCACGTGAGGGTTGGTCTCTTCTCTCAGGCAGCAAGTGACAGGATGAGAGGAAATGGACTCAAGCTGTGCCAGAGAAGGTTTAGGCTGGATATTATGTTGAATGGTAACATGTCCAGGTTAATGGCTGGACTTAATTATCCTAGAGGTCTTTTCCAAGCTTAAAGATTCCATAATTCTAAGAAATTATAGGGGTGGGTTTTTTTCTTATGAAGGAGTTAAACCAGCAAAAAAGTACCATAAAATTGTGGAAGAAAAGAATTTTGAAAATACAAAGTAGTTACAAGTTACATGACACTCTTGTGTATTATTGGTGTAGATATATTATGTTTGAAAATGTATTAATATACTGTACTTTATGATAAAAAGTGGTACTGTTTCCCTTTTTCTACTATAAAAAGACTATTTTTCCATGTATCTTACTGGATATTTTCATTAGAAGAAAACTGATAAGAAAGTCAGTTGGCTTTGATATATTCCTATTTGGTTTGTGTGTAATTTTCAGCAAATAATGTTCAAAGACCTGTGTGATGAATTGCATGAGGAATTTGGACTGATGCCCAAAAAACACTTTTTGCCATCAGTGGGTCCAAAAGCGTTTCCTTGGTGAAGTGTCAAGCTGTTTGTTTTTTAAGTTCCATTCCTTATCCACAAACCCAGGGCAGCACTCAAACCAGTGCTGTTTGCCTTTAGCCCACAGTAACATGGGCTGAACCCAATCTCCACATCTTCATCCCATATACCAGACCCTAGCTGGAGGATTCTGTCACCTTGGCTATAGCTGTCCCAGCAACAAAGCTGTTAAACCACCAGTTTTCAGTTATTTTCTTCCCTACATGTCAGTATTTAAATTATGTCTGCAAATCTGTAGACTAAACTTTAAAATAAGTATTAGGAGTACCTAAATGTATTCTTTGATTTTGTATTAAATTAAAATGCCGCCCACAGAAAACTAACCTTAAACAAGTAAGATATAATTGGAAAACGTATAAATCCACAAAGCCTTCCACATCTAACATGACGGTTCAAATCCAGGCCAGGTAGGTAGTATGCAAAATGTGTGACTATTCAGGTGACTCCACTGAATATAACAGAGATGTTTACATTTTGGAAGTGAAATGTGCTTTCAGGTTTTAATGGATTATGCTGAATGCTGATTCTGTTACTTATGGATATATAAAATAATTACGCTCATATGATTCTTGTCCTCAGTGACCAGCCTTCTTCACGGGAAATAAATTAAGAACTTCCTTGGAAGTTTCAGTAGATAGGTCAAAACCGATGTAGGCATGGCAGTTTGGTTTTCCTGTGCCTACATCTTGGTTGAGCCATCCTGCTTCATCCTCCTTTACAGAAGATTTAATTTCCAGACTATTGAGGTATTGAGGCAGCAGTTTCCATGAGCATGAAATGCAAATGAAAAATGTAAAAGAATTTTTAGAAGGCTGTGCTTACAGAAGCTTTCCATTACAATTGCATTAGATTTCATGTTTATATTATTTTATCAGCCTAAGACAAGCCAAAGTCTTTGTCAGGATGTTGAGCAACTGATTGCTACATGAACAGCAATGCTTCAGTTTTGCAGCTACTGATGGATGTGAAGCACAGTTGAAGTGCATTGTTGCTTCTATCTGAAAGTTTTCCTGACATTTGGACTTGAACTTAACTGATGAATCACAGGATGTATCAGAGTAAAAGCATCTCTGGGGACTGAAAGCATAAATGTACTTTCATCCAACTTTACTCATTGGTGGTAATGCCAAAAGATGGTAATACATGCAGTGAATCACATCAGCCGTAACTACAAAGGAAACATATTCCATAGTTGGTTAATTCTTAATTGATTCTGATGTTCTGGACTAAAATAGAGAATAAAAATATGCCATTGATCAGGAGCCTCATGAAGTTCACACTTTATGTGCATTTATAGGTGCTATCTGAACAGCAGCTGAACTATGAGAGAAAAGTGGGCAGAAATGGGTCAAAATGGGAGTGGCAAGCAGAATGGTCAGATCCAGGGGTGACTTATTTTCTACTCATGATAGTACAGCTCCTGTTTCCTCTAACCTAAGAGCTGATGTAAAAAAAAAAATCTCTTGATGCCCTGCAGTTTTGTGGGTGTGAAATGGAGGAAAAACCCCCATCTAGCCATTCACTATCAAGAAAATGGCAGGATTGGAGAAATTTTGGAACCAGTGCAGCTGCACCCATTGTTCCCTTTCCCCTGGGGTAAAATACATTTCTGTTTTTGGTAATGCCATGTTATTTTCAACCCATATTTTATCTTTCATAAAACAATTTAAGCTTGCTCTCTTCTCTGCAGGCAAGAAGAGGATATGCAGAGAGCTTCATTGCTCTGGAGCAGAGTGTTCTTGCTGTGGCCTTTGTGGGGCTTGTTTGACAGGTCTCCACATTTATTTCTATGCCTCCATGAGGTTAGTCCCTACTTGTGAAGAATTGCTGGAATACCTTGATCAATACAGAATACCTGGGCATTTTATATTTACGGTGTATCTGAAACAATATAAAAGCACCTCTAGTCATTTGCACATTGGTATCAACACTGAGACGTTTCTCTTTTTGCTCTGAATATGACAGCAATTCAAAGATGCTTAGAGATACCTGTTTATCTTCACACTGGTAAACTGGGAAAACCATCTCAGTGTCATTTCTTTTTGCTCCAAGAGGAAACACATCTCTGGCAATGGGTAAGGCAAGAGATAGGAAAAGGAATTTCTGGCATAAGGCTGAAAACTGTGTATCACAGGAAACACTCCCTTGTGCAAATCTGAGGATGCAGCAAAGTCGTGAATTACAGACACGCAGAGCTTAAGATAAACGAAATACAGTGCTTCGGTTGCAGTAAGTGCAGCTTCTGTCTTTGAGCTACTGTACATGCTGGGCTAGGAACAAACAAAATGGGGGGAGGCGATCTCAGACAGAGCTCGCTTTATGTTTCCCACCTGCTCTCCCCGGACAGAAAGGGCAGAGCGATGGAGTGCTCGGTAAGACAGCGGGCCGTGCGGGCTGTGCCTCGGTGCCCGCGGGCGGAGGTTGCTGTGGCGGTGGCGGTGGCGGTGGCAGGCCAGGCCAGGCCGGGCCGGGCCGGGCCGGGCGCGGAGCATGCCCGCCGCCGGGGCGGCATGGAGCTGCCGGGGAGGTGGAGCCAGCCGCTGACCTGCCGGCATCGCCCCTCGGGCGCATCATCTGCCGGCGATCAACCCTCCCTTCTTCCTTCCCATCCGCGCCGGAAAACGCAAGGAAAACACAGAATGAAAATATATTATTATTAAAAAAAAAAAAAAAAAATTCTCTTTAGCAGCAGGGCCGGAGGAAGCGGCAGAGAGGCCAGGTGCGCAGGGCTGTGCATGAGGAGCTCGGCCGGGCGCTGCCGCCATGGAGCACATCCGGATGCCCAAGGTGGGTCCCGCATCCCTCGGCCCCTCCTGCTCCAGCCCAAAGGAGCCCCGCAGCGCAGCCCCGCGGGCCTCTGCGGCCTTCCAGCCGGTGCTGCGGGCTGGCTCCCGGCCGGCTCGCCGCGATAGCTGCCCAACAGGCCGAGAGGTGGGCGCGCTGCTCTGCGGTGCGGGCCTGTGGGGCTCCTCATGGAGCCCCCCTGTTCACGCGGGCACTGTCCCTGGGCTGCAGCTACCGAAAGGTTAGCAGGTGTTACCTGCTTTTCCCACGCCTTTGGGTTGCCCCAAGATTTCAGACTCGGTGGTGAATTGATTTCGTGATTCTACGCATATGTTTGATCTTTAGCCGAAGTAATCCTTTTTTTTTTTTTTTTTTAACAGCTTTCTAAGCACTAGGCCTGTATTTGTTAACAAAATTGCCACCTTGCTCTAAAACAAAGATACAGTTTTAACATGTAAAAGGTTTAGATTAAAAGAGATAACAAAAAAGTGAACCAGAGCAATATTTAATTGAGTTAATTTTAGTTAATTTGAAATGGGGTGGGATATATTTTCATAAGTATGTATTTATTTATTAAATAACCCATCCCCCTGAAACTGAGAATTTATTCGTATTTATTATCACTATTTAATATGATGGCATGATTTTGATAATAGGGCCTTGTTATTTGTCTATCTTTTTTGACCTTTAGGTGTTAAGCTATAAATATATTAAGAAGATAGGCATTTATAACAACTGCCTTTCTTTTCATCTCGTTTAATGATCTGTTATCTGGCTTTTTGGGAAGGAAGAATTTCAGACTAGCATGACTGTATCCTTTTGCAGGTAGGGTACACTCAGTGGAAGTTGTCTGTACAGATGCTCCTGTCAATTCACTGAAGAATGCTGAAAGCATGAATGAGAAGAATGTTGAGAACAAATTAATAAGGGTAGAAAAATATCCAAGAAATAAATACTTGTATTTTCTGTGAATGGAAGACCCAGGCAAGTCCCTCTTGCAGGCAATGGAAGCTATCTGTTTTCTTTTCTACAACCAGGTCCTGAAAATATTACTCTGTGTATGTCAAACACATTTCTGTATCTGGTACTGTGAGAAGGCACTGTACCAAATGCCTCAGGTCACTGAAAATCTTAACTCAGTGTGAGGTGATTCTGCAGTCCTGGATCCTGGCAGTCTCTTACATTATAGCTATGCTAAAAGATATCTGATATAATAGAGCAGTTTAGAAGGTATGACTTAAAGGTACAAGGTACAAAAATCCTTTAAAATTTCCAACATAAATGTAGAAAATCAACGTAAGTCACTACTGAAATACTTAATCTCTCCAGTTACTCCTAAATACACTGAAAAATCTTTATCTGTAAATGTAGATACACCATGAAAGTGTATCTACAGCTACTTAATAGAATTGATACCTTTATTTTTTTTTTAACCTCTGCTTAAAATCAGTCACCAGAACTTGTTGGGTTTGTTTTTTCCTATTTTCACTGAATTTAGTTTTGATAATTTGGAACTGAACATTAAATGATTTCCAGTGCCTGTGATGTAAAAATAGGTAAGGGAAAGCTCACAGTATCATGTTAACACATAGTGCCTCTGGTGTCATATTTCCTGACTCCATAAAATCTTGTCCTGAGAGAAATTTGAGAAGTGACTGCCCTGCTCTGCAAAGGTATTAATCTCAGAATAATGACAAGTTCCTTGACTCACAAGCCCAGCCAAATGGAAAACCAAGATGAATCCCATTCTTAGCAAGTTAATAAACTTGGTAATATCTGAAAACAAAATTCTTGGCCCAGGTAAAAGCTTTACCTTCAAAAGGAAGTCCTTATTACATGACACCCATTAGGTCTCAGCAATTGTTTAATTTTAAGTGAAATATTACCGTAGTGATTTATGGTTCATAAACATTAAAATTTATCTGATAAAACATAACAGATGTTAAAAAAGTAGATGGTAATTCCATACCAGTTGGATCAGTAGTTCATTAAGATACCTACTCTGTGTCAGTGTGACAGAGGAGAGAGAGCAATTAGACCTGGCCATATTCTGCAGCTTCTCAGCATCTACAGTTGTATTAGGGTCCAGCTCTTCCTAGTTCCATTAGTCTCCATTTATGGACTTCTCTGTGTGAGTTAGCCAGAGCTTCTTATAGACAGGATGACATTCTGGCTCCACAGCCAGCATGGAAGCAAGTTGCAGAAGATTGTGGCTTTACAAAAATTACCTTCTTCCGTCTATTGGAAAGTCCTGAATAGCTTCCTTCAGTATTGCTTCCTTCTAGCTTCAAGGATTTGTTCAATAAAAATTCCAATTTCACCTTATCCATGCCTTCACAGGAAATCTTGATCGCAACCCACCAGATCCTGATAATTTCAGAGAAATGTCATTAATGATCGGTCTTTCCTGTGTCTAGTCCATTGTTCTTTAGCTATGTTTTAGGTTGTTTTTCCTGGAGTTATTCTACTATGTCTGTCTGTGTTGAAGTTCCTGTGGGTCTCTTTTGCCCACACACTCCTTTTGCAAGACTCTTTTGGAGTAGGATTTCCCACTGCAAAAGCCATTCTGGTGCTTTCCCAACAGACTGTGTGTGTCCACCTGCTAACACACTATTTGGTGTACTCACCAATATTGTTCTGTCATTGTACTCTTGGTAGGAAACAGGGTGCATCTGTGATGTATACCTGTGTGAACACAGTCACTATATTTCCACAAGGTAAGTGCCATCCTATGTATGAAGGCTGCAATTTAAGTTTGAGAGTTGGAAACCGTTCCTCATTGCTGAAAATAATTATATTTAACTCACACACCCTTTCACCCTTTTAAAAGTTAAAAATTAGTAAAACCAGTGACTGACATGAGTTTGGATTGAGCAGCAAGATAGTTTAGGATAACTCTCCAAAAGCAAAATATGACAAACAGCTCATAACATTCAGAAAAAGAAAAATCAACAACACTTCTGAGAAGATTAAAAGCATATTTTATGAGCCTTTATGTGTCCAGATATGTCTGGCCATGGACAGGATGATAGATACAGAGCTCTGTAGATATGTTCATAGGGCAACTTCATGCATTGTAGCTAATCAGTTCCTTTATTTTATTTGTAACTCTTCATATAATTTGTGTTTGTATATTGGCAGAGGCCTATAATAAAGTCCTTATAATAAAGAGCACATCAGTTTATCCCCGGTGTACTAAGCGTCTTCGGTGGACTTAGCCCAGAAGTTCTTTTGGCTCAGTGTTAACAGAATACTTGGGATGACTTGAGTTGCTCGAGTGTTTTCATTTTTGTGATGTTACAGTGAGGTATTTCCTTTCAATGATGCTTCTCTCAGGCAGAATTTAAGATCTGCTCCCCCGTTAATCACAAATCTCTCTACCCGATGTATTGCTTCACAGAATAAATTTCTAGCATGTGTAAATGAGCCATGTGTTTGCTTTTGTTTTCAATCTACTTTCCATAATTCTTCCTTTTTTTTATGAAGTTTTATAACATGTACTTTTTCACTAAGTCTCTGTCAGGAAACCCATATAATTCATATCCACCTTATATATGACAATGTAAATTGCAAAATATTTGTCCAGGTGTCTATCCAGATCAATAGCAAAATTGAACCCAGCACGCCCAGTCTTTACTCTCCAACTACATGTTCTGGGTTGCTGGATCTCCACCTTTTTTATAAGGTAAGTTTGCATATTCTACCACTGCTCTCTGTGTCTTCTCTTGAGATAAGATGTGACATTTTTGTTCTCTATATCCAATCTACAATTCCTTTTGGAAAGGTTAGGTTTATTTCAGCTATGTAGAAAAGTGGGAGCAGCCCTGAGATGATATTTGGAAACACCTGGGGGTGTGGACTGGTTGTTTCCCCCGCTGGGAACGGGGAATGGAGTGCCACAGGCTCTTCACTGCAGTACTAGAGTTTGGCTAAGCCTTTGTTTAGTTTGCTACTTAGAAAAGGTAGAGGAGGTGAGGCTGCCATGGCCTTTGCCTTTTATTGGTGTTTTGGGTAATCAGGTTACAGCAAACATTACTGCAACATCTTTCAAGTGCCAAGTTAATTTTCTGCTTTTAGAGTATTGTGTGAAGGTGGTTTCTGTACTTTCCTCTAAGTGTACAGCTTAGAGCAGTGTGTCTTATAATTCAGCTGGTGTTTTCTAATTTCATTACTGTTTTCTCACTTTACATCATGGTTAAATATTGTTCTGGCTGTTCTGGGTCCAGTAATGTTTAATGGCTTCAAATATGTCATTCTACTTCACTGCTTTAGTCAAATGATGCATTAAAACATCTACATTAATCCTGGACACATTTCACTCTGATTTTGTGAGTTATGGATTTTTTCTTATTAATGGATCATCCTTATTTAGAATGTAATTTAGTTTTCTTTGGGTTCTATTTATTCCATCTTTGTGCTGTGAAACTTTGAGCCCAAAGGGTAAATATAATACAAGTGAGATTTGTAGTATACTATGCCAGAAAATGTTCTGTGGTAACATCAGACTGGATGTGGATAAAATGAAAACAGAAACTGCAGAAAATGTGCACATATTATGGGATTGGACTTAAAATATCTTTTTGGAATTGTGCTGTAAAATATTTGTTTTGAATTAGAGTCATCAAGCTACCTTTTTATTAATGAGAGTTTTGACTTAAACAAAATCTTAGCCATATTCTCAGTTCAGTCAGAAATGGTCAGAAGATCACACCGACCTTCATATTTTCAATGTGACACTCAATAAAGAGGTAGCTGGATAAAGTCACAAAACAAGCTCTAAAAATCATGGGTAGTCACGTATTTAAATTTGTTGTCTTGGTATTAATGTCCAAGCAACTAACTAAGCCTTATTCCACTTGAAAAATAGTACTGAAAATCATTAAGACAGCATGTCTGCAGGGTTTTCTTTGTTTTGGTTTGTTTTATACATAGTAGGAGACTGAGGTTGGAATGAAAGATTTGAGAAGTTAGGCTTTGGGGTGGTCAAGGCTGGAATCTCCAGGCTTGCTGTTAATGGGCCCAAGTGGGTGGTTTTTGAGTTATTGCTGTCTGTAAACTAAAGGAATCATCTATTTGCAATAGAGAATGCGCACTGACATTTCCTGCTGTGCAGGTGTACTCTGCTGAGAAAGACAGGTCCCTACCACCAGAAAAGGGAGTCCTACAAATCCATTTTTGATGCAAATCTCTCATGGCCTGCAGAGCTGAAATGGCTTGGTACTGCTGCTCTAAAATAGGCTGCTGAACAGAGCATGGTTTTAAACATGTAACAGAAAAACCTGCATCAAATAAGAGAGTTTAAAGATCTATTTCTTTTCAGTATCCCTTGGCTGCAGGCAAAATTCTTTCTCCCTATATATCTTTTCAGAACCAAATCTAAACAAATTTGGCAAATGTATTTACTGCCTTGAGGAAGCCCTATTTTTTCTAAATTAAAGCTCTTAGATAGGATTTTTAATAGAGTACACTTAATTGCTCTCTTCTCCTTTTCTAGATAAATGAGCTCTAATACTGACTGAAAGAGAAAACTTTATGTATGAGCCTTGTGTGACAATGTTGACACGATATTGTAATGCTCTATACTCTTGTAATAGGTTCTTGTTTACTGCTCCCATTTTGCAGCTGCTGCTCAGGTGTGACTGCTAATGTGGTGCTGACCTCACTCTCTTTATAGATCTTATTGTCTTAGCAGACAATAGTTTCCTTTTTTAAAGCCAAATTATTAGGTAGTTTGTTTTGCTATTATGAATCATTCTTTATTCTTTTTTTTCCCAGCTTTTTTCCTCCATTTCACTTTAATCCTTTAGAAAATTAAAGTTGTTTAGATTTTTCTTGAATATTTTTTCCCCATCCTGACAGATTTGCCCTGAGGAAACTTTACAATGCATATCTTAAGGTGTCTTTGCTTAAATTTAATAACTTTTGGCTTTGTTTGAGTCTTTTGACATATGCAACCATCTAACTTCATAGACTGTGCATTATTGTACTGCACTTGGGAGATCTTTTCAGAGAGGGAAATATAAAAGAGTAACATGCGTTAAGTACATTTTTTATGATTCTTATGAAAGAGAATAGAAACCACATGAAAAGGCAGCATCAACTGGCAATTCAGTTTTCTTTTATTCTTTCTCCAAGATCATGCAGAAAAGATCACTTATTGTATATTTTGTTTAACAAGTACAACACTACTATCTTTGTGCTGAGAAAAAAAGTAATAGCATTTGGTCTTCTACTTGTTGTCTTTTTTCACTCTCAGGAATTATGTTACACACATGGATGGCTGGGGTCAACCAGGGTGAAGAAAGCTCACATATTCCACTTGGCCTCAAACCACACCAGCTGTGCTCCTTTTTTCTCATTAGACTCAGGCTTTTGGCTTTCACAAGCTCTTCCCTTAGCTTTTGTCTGCCTGCAGTGCTGAGGCCAGTGAGAATCCTGTCATGAAGGATGGAGTTTCTTCTTGCTTTCACTCATGTGTGTAACCTCATAAGGAGCATAGGAAAGGCAGCAGAAATCCCTGCTAAGTCTAGGAACCCAAGGGGATGGACAAGAAGAAGCCTCTGTAGGGCTAAGTGTGTGCTTCTAGGGCCCAACCTTGGCTTTGAGTCAACTTTTTCAGCAGCAGAGAGGTTTGTGAAAGTTGCCTTTCTTTATCCTTCAAGAATCACCGAAACTCATTTGTACAGCCAAATTTCAAGGTACTTTATCAGCTTTTACATGAAGCTTGCTTTCACAGCTTGTTGTAGAGCAATGAATTTCAACTGTGAAGAGTAGAGAAGCTCCTGAGGATGTGGCCTGAGTGAGTGTATTCCCCGCTTACCTTTAATTGGCAGCTTTCTCCTGGCTGGGAGGGTTTTCTGGCCTTTCTCCTTCTTGGGATAAGGACTTAAGAGGAGACGAATTAGTCAGGGATCCTCCTAAAGGAGCAGGGAGCTCTTGGTGATATGGGAGCTGATCTCTTTTGTTCTTGGCTGACAAATGGGCTTTTCAGCTTCTTCAAGATGTCCAGTGATAATGGGCAGGTCAGTGATGACCATGGCAGAACTGGCTGTTGAAGTGTTTTGACTTCATGTTAGCTAATGCATAGGAAGCAAACACATAGACTTAAAACCTATGTAGTGAGAAAAAGCCCTTTGAGATTTCTTTTTTTCATAATTCAAAATTTAATTTTATTGGAAAATCCTACAGTAAAGACCTTTTGGTATCAGACAGCATGTCTGTGCTGCACTTGAGCTTTGCTGTGACAGGAAGCTCCAGTTCTGGCTAATCTGCCCTGCAGTTTTGCTTGTCTCTCCTTTCCCTGCTCAGTCTGAGCCTGCAGTCAGATGGATCCTGCATTTATTTGAAAAAGCTTTCCCATGTGGAACCGTGAACACCCTGAAATAGTAGCAGTTACTTCTGTGTTGTTTTGTGATGCTGACATGTTTGGAGACACTGAAACAGCTTAAAGAAGTGAGGATGAAAGTAGCATACTCAAAAAAGCATTAAAAAATAGGTCATGCAGTCAAAGCTTTTCAAAAAAGTTATCTAAACTAAAAATGAAAACAAATTAGGGTACATGAATATTTTTAGGAATAACATTTTGGCACGCAAACTTTTCCAAATGCTTTCAGGGTCATGTATTTGCCATTCTTCCTTAGGTGGGAGTCCCATTGAAACTGGTGGGAGTTATGCCTGAATAAAACTTTGGCCCATGATTTTCCCTAATATGACATTTTTTTTTGTTGAATAACCTCCTGGCAACCTTGCTTGTAAGTTATTTGTCATGTTTATTTGCTGAGTAAAAAGTGCCTTCCATCTGTTCTTAATCTGTGTTCCCTTTAACTTCTATTTTTGCCTCCTTTTTTCTGTCATCTGTGTTGCATTGGAAATAGATTTTCTGGGCAACTTTATTTATCTCCATGTAAGCAATTATAGTCATTGAAATAAATCTCCTGGTGGTCTTTTCTTTAGGCCTAGAAAACCACAGTTATCAGGAAAGGAAAAAAAAAAAAAAAAGAAGAAAAAAAATAAAAAGATAGTCAAGAGTTTCAAATTAATTATTTAATTTTTTGAAGTTTTACTTAGATGCCCCTCTCTAGACTTCCTTGGATAATGCTTTCCTTTTAACTCCTTGTGGTCTTCCAGCTCTCAACTTGACAGACTTGTGTTTTCAGATCTGATCTCTCACACCAGCTGTTCATTTTAGGTGAAGCACATGTGCATGCTCTCTATGCTTTTTCCTGGCATGTGTCAGTGCATACATAATTTCCTACATTCTCCAGTAAAGTCTACAGTTGTTTTGGTGAAAAAGTGGAACATTTTTTTAATAGGAAAAAAAAGAAAAATAATTATTATTTCTTTCTGATACAAATTTTGGCCATTAATGCTGATTTCTCAGCATGCTGTGACTTTTTAGGTAGAAAAACGCCTCTTCTTCCAAATAACTGTTGCAATGTGTGTTCCCCTCTTGTGGAAATGAACATATTCTGATCCCCTCTATTCCCAGACTCTCTAGGTTTAAAGACACTGCTGGACATGGTTTTCTTTTCCTGACTGGGAGACTGCAGAAGAAGAAAGAAGGCTCATTCTCTGAATCCTTTGATCAGCAGAATGGAATCTAAGATTAAGCAATGCCTCATTATACTGATGGACTAAATTTGTCATTAATAAATATAAGATAATAGACATAGGGGGTAGATCTTTACTTATGCATGCAGGCATGACTAAGAGTTACAATTGCTAGTTCTAAAACAAAACAAAACAAAAAAACCCCTCAAAACTAACCCGAACCCCACTGTGTTCAGCAGAGGACAAAAAAGCAAGCAATGTTTGAGAACTTTTAAAAACTAAATAAAAAACAAAACAACAAACATCACTATTCCTCTACACAAACTACACAAACCTGTTGTACATCCAACTTTTGAATTCTGTTTGCACTTTTGGCCTTTTCTCAGGAAGCAGACCTCACGCAGAATAATCAAAAGTGTGGAAGAGCTTGTCTGGAATAGCTTCCATAAAGGTCACAACTGTGTAAAGTTGGGCTCTTCACTCTTGGAACACGAGAATGGAGGGAAGGACCTGTAACAGCACAGTAATGTTGCACATTACTGGTGACAGATTCAAAAAGAGCAGGAGGAAGGGACTTTATTGTACAATGTATAGCTGAAATGGGAAGTTCACTCTCACAGGGTGTTATGGATGCAAATAAATTACAGATATGCAAAATGTTATTTAATGAAATTAATGCAATGCAAGCACCATTGTGGCTATTAAAAAGTGTGACCTCATCTTAGGAAGGCCCAGAGATGGGCTAAGATCCTAAGGGAGCATGAGTACATGCCTGCCTTTCACACTCTTCCCTTAGCTGCTGCTACTGTCTGTTCTTGGGAGACAAACTGCAGGGAGAGGTGAATTCTGATCTCCCCAGTGCAGCCACTGCATTTGCTTTGATGGAATCAGACTTACCACACAGCTCTTACTGCAACTGTTCCTATTCATTCAGATCCAACCTTTAATTTATTTGTAGCTCTGTATTAAAAAAAACAAAAACAAAACCAAAAAACAAACCCACAACCAAAGAGGAGCTTTGTTGGTTAGCATTTTTCAGTCATGGGGCTGTGATTGATGAGTGGGGAAATTCATCCCTCAGCCCTGTCCCACTGTGTGGGTGCCTGCTTTGCTTGTTTCATGGCCCATAGCTCACTGTGTTGCCTGGAGGGGGTGATGAGTGCCTTGTGCAAGATCAGTGCCTGGGCAGCAGAGGCCTTGTTGGCTGGACTGCAGTGTAGGGACCTTTCTTCATCCAGACAGTGCTGATTTTTATTGGTTTTATGGGTTCCTTTCAGAAGGGCACTGCCTTCATTTCTATTTTGTGTGATCCCTCCTCTTTTGCTTGCTGCTGAATGCTTTCTGGGTTAAGACTGTATTTCTTCCATTCCTTCTCAAGCCAATACATGACCTCTGAAGTAGATGGCCCTGGGAAAAGACTTCATCCATGCTTTCTAGCAGGTTTTTTTTTTGTTTAAATGAATTTAAATGAATAGCTTTATTTTTGTTTAAAACAGATTATAACTGGCCTTGAGGGAGATGACTCTGCTTTAATAATTGTTTGATTTTAAGCATTTTGCTCCTAAACTGGCTTATTTTCATTTTAAGGTTTTCTTTCCTACTGTTTTTAAAATAGTGCAATGTATTTGGAATCTGCATTGCAAACATGTAATTCTGAGATGCTGATATTCAGATGTTTTGCAGGAAAATCAACTAATATTAGTTTTAAGACTGTTGTAATAGGAGATCCATCAAATCCGTAGTAGCAAATTGGTAACTGTTTTGGGCAGGTTTTATCCTACTGACTATCCAACTTGTTGAGTTTTTATTATTCTAGTTTCTCAGTCAGAAATCAAAGAAACCTAGAATGATTTGTGTTCAAAGGGACCTTAAAGGTCATCTAGTTCCTAATAGGTGCCTATAGCACATGCCATATACAAAATACTAATGATGTACAAGTCACAAGCTGTTGATCTGAGAGCTAGTAACGTGGTATGGACTCTCCCATTGTCAGGAGTGCAACAAAGGGAGAATACCCATTTTGTGCCCAAGGTAGGAGAGCAGTAGAAATGGAGTTCTTGAGTCCCATTGAAAAGTTACTGAAGGCAAAAACTTGGTGACCTCTGCTGTCAGCCCTAACAGGAATGCAGGGACCAACGTCAAAATGTTTCTTTTAAACTCTTTTAATGTTTTTTTAAATCTTAGCAGAGATTTGCATGGGAGAAAATTTGCCTGAATGAGACCCATTGAAGAAAGACACTTCACCACTATCTCCTACTTATTACTATTTTAATTTACCTGGAATTGCTTGAATGGAGTTAGAGTTTAGCTGAAGGACAGGCCCTGCCTTCCTGTCATAGGGTCTTGCTAAGATGAGATCACAGGGAAGAACTCAAGTGAGAAATTGTCTTCAGAAGTGTTAAATAACAGGTTTTTGGATACAGAGGTACCACAAGAGAGGGGAAAAAAGGAACATTAAGCAAATCTGGAAATAGATCACATAATATGATGACATTTTCTCATATGGTTATACTTCTTTGATACAATAGACAAAATGTGAACATTGATCTCTCACTATTGAGCTTTCTGTCATAGCCTAATTGTTTCTTTTTCTTTTTCCTCTGTCACTTTTTTGTATAGGTGGAAAATGTTAGGTTACTTGATCGTTTATCTTCAAGAAGAGCCGTGGTGGGAACCTTATATTTAACAGCTACCCATGTCATATTTGTGGAGAATGGTTCTGAAACTCGCAAAGAAACCTGGGTATGAATTTTTACTATTTCAGTTAGCTGTAAGTGCATAGTACTTTACTGATGGTAATTTGAAAATTACTTCCAAATCACTTTAAAAGTAGCTAATTAGTTCATATGGGTGCTTTTATGAGGCCATGTGAAGTTCCATTTTCAAAAATTTTCAGTGGATTCTAGATATTACAGTATAGTAAGAGGAGTAGAAGGGCCTTCACTATATGAATAGCAGATGTGATTGACTGAGGAACAGCTGCTGTAAACTGCACTGTTGCTCCTGTCATCCAGGAAGAAAAAAAGAGAAATTCCTTGAATGTGAACTGCTTCCTTGTCTCTGTCAATTCTTGGCCTTCTCCGTGACTTCTAGCGTTGAATCAGTGTTTTTGTTGGTTTAATGCTTTATTTTTTTTATAAAGTATTTTTTATAAAGTATTTTGAATTAACTGTTTTGATTGATTGACAGCATACATTGCATTTCTTTGTGGTTTAACCCCAGCCATTGGCCAGGCCCCATGCAGCCACTCGCTCACTCCCCCAACCAGCAGAATCAGGGAGAGAAGCTAAAGGGTAAAAGGTACAAAACTCATTGGCTAAGATAAAGACAGTTTAATAGGGAAAGCAAAAGGCACACACACAGGCAAAGCAACACAAGGAATGAATTCTCTGCTTCCCATGGGCATGCAGGTGTTCAGCCATCTCCAGGGGAGCAGGGCCCCATCACAGTAACAGTGACTTGGAAAGGTGGATGTCATCATTCCAAATGTGCTCTGCTTCCTGCTTCCTTCCACTTTACATACTGATCATGATGCCATATGGTCTGGAATATCTCTTTGGTCAGCTGGGGTCACCTGTCCTGGCTGTGTCTCCTTGCAGCCCCCCATGCACTCTGTTTTCTTGCCAGCACTGCAGCAGGCCTTGGCTCTGTGTGAGCAATAACAGCGCCATCTCTATATTATCAACCCCGTCTTCAGTGCAAATCCAAAACATAGCCCCATGTCAGCCACTGTGAAGGAAATTAACTCTATCCCAGCCAAAACAGCACACGTGTACAGCTCTTGCCCAGTGTCATACATTTGAAAATCTTTTATGTAGCTTAATTATGCGCCCCTTGTCCATTTTTGCATTAACTCCATCTTCCTTTGATCCCACTATTCCTTACCAGATTTTTTATTGTAATATTTCATCTGATTTGATGCAGTATTTAAAACTATATCAGCATTACCATTCTACCCATGAGGAGGCACAATATTTTAGCCTTATGTAACTGGTGCTGGTTCATCTTTTCACTGTGCCAATAGATGAAAAGAGCTTTGACAGCCACTAGCTTACAATAAAGCAAACAACAAGCTTTGGATAACATGAGCAGGCTAATATTTGGGCAGCTGAAACACTCCAGAAATTCCTCTTTGTCTGCAGGTGATGTATCAAGCTGCTTGAACCTGAAGCTGGAAGATAGGAACCAAACTACAGGAGGAGGAGTGTGAGGGTTTTCTGAAAGAGTAGTGGAAGCTACTGTGCCTGCCATGGCACATCATAAATAATTACTTTTCTTCTTAAAGATTTGACTAACAAAACTCTTTTCAATTCCCCTCAGGTTCTCCACAGTCAAATTTCCTCTATTGAGAAGCAAGCCACAACTGCCACTGGATGCCCATTACTGATCCGCTGCAAGAACTTCCAGGTCATCCAGCTGGTGATCCCTCAGGAACGAGACTGCCATGACGTTTACATATCTCTGATACGTCTGGCTCGACCAGGTATGGGCAGAAAACAGTGCAAAAATCAATCTTCATCCTGAAGAGAGAGAATTTAATGGAAGAAATGTATCTGTGCATCTTTGTCCTTTGCAGGTTAAGAAATAAAGGTTCAGTGGAGATGTGTTAGGAGAGAAATATTGATATAATCATTTGTGGAGCAGTGAAGAAAGCTCATTATAACAAGCAGTTCACTTCATAAAGTATGACATGAACTTCCATTTACTAATACTCTAGGGCATCATCAACCATAAAATATATTATAAAGCTATTTTATGTGCAATTAATTTTCTGGATGACTTGTGTAAATGTAAATTTAGGATAATATTCTAAATTCAGGTAACATTTATGTCCCTGTTGTAACAAAAAGTTTACAATATATTTAGTGGTCCTGTCAAGATTTCCATTTTGACTTTTTGTGCTATGCAGAAATTCCTTTAAATCAGTGAAAGGTTATGCAGCAAGTAGTTGTTTTATTTCACTGGGCTGCCTGTGTTTTGACCTATTATTATCTATTATCTTATTGAATATGCCCTCCATGCTTCTGAATTCAGTTCAAGATCCTTTTGAAACCTTTCCCCTTTTCAATGAAAAACGAAATGTTGTGCCAAAGCCCAACGTTTGATTGCCTACATCATAGCTCCTCATTGTGCTCTTCTAAGACCCAACTGACAAAGCTTCTGGACTGTTTATTTTAAACTATGACTTTAGAAATATAACACCAACTTTTTTTTATTATTATTTTAACAGTATTCAAAGAAATTGTCGATTATAGTCTTTACAAAGCTGACAACTGGCTTTAATTTTATTTTTCTTGTCAGAAGAGTATCAATTTTATCTACTGTGTAGAGGGGAAAAAATTTCACAGTCCACCAGCACAGCTACAAAACTTTGTAAAGTACTAGTGGGAGCAGTAATACTATATAATTAGCAGAAGTAACTTGGTAAGTAGCTGATGCAGGATGAAAGTAATCAGAGAAATCTAAAAGGATTAGAAATATTCAATCAGTGGTTCTGCAGATGAAAATCTGGATTCATTCCATGTACCTCAGCTGCAAGTACATATATGCTGGAAGGCATGTGATTCTGTAATCCTTTTCCTTGGAGGTAGGAGGATGTATGTGTGCTGCTATGCACCAGAATGAGGAAAGGAAGAGTAGCTGAGGACCCTGAATACAAGTTTAGTGACTGACTGCAGTGGACAAGATGGTCTGAGTAAAGAAGATGCAGTAACAGCACTGTAGAATTAGCTCTTTGCATAGTTTAGCTGCACAGTAGTTTTCCTTCTCCAGCAAACTATCGGATCGTGATTTGAGACAGGATAAAATCTTGCCTACCTACTCAAAATTAGAAGGCTCTGACTCAAGCTGAGTCATTTGTACCTAGCTGAGTCATTTGTACCTGACAATGCTCTTCTGTGTCATTTTGTCGGGGCACGAAGATTTACTTTCTTTAGGTAATATGGTTACTCAGCATTAGAAGGTATGCTTTACTTCATGAGCAGATCATTTGACCTATTCAGGCTCTACTTTCCATTCTCTGCCTCTTCTTTTCATTCATTCCTGAGAGAAGCTCATGTTGTATACTGGCTTAGCACGTTCTATGCTATCTGACGTCCTAGTTACACTAAAGGTGAAGGTTATGCTTAATTTTATTTTTACTTTTGATAAGGTAAATCTGTCAGCTGAATTTGGCCTTTCTGCTTAATTAAGCCATTTTGTAAAACAAGCTGACCATAAGATATTACATGTTTAATAGCAGGATTGCAGATGTTTATGGCAAAATTACTGAAAAATTGGGAAAGGTCCTTTAAGTACCGGCAAAGATGTGGTAACTGACCTTTAAGCAACTGACCACTAATACTTGAACATATTTTTTTACTACATACAGATACCATCAAGTGATAATACTTATAATGTTGAAGCAGAATTCAGTCATAAATAACCTGGATACATAAGTAGATTTTTAAAGGCTTTCCTTGTTCCTGTGAACAGCTGGACCGTTGGAAAGAAAACTCATGTGCTTCTGACAACCAAGCAGTGAAAACTGGAACTCAAATTGCTACCAAAGGCTCAGCTTGGATTTATGGATTGTGCTAAAACTTTAAGTTAACAGATAATAAACCAGACTGTGTTACTAATTTGTGCCATGCCAGAAGTTTGAAAATAGACTATACAGAAGGAGTTTAAACTGCTGGAAAATGTGAAAATTGTTCTCTTTTTTTTTTCCTCCCTACTCAAGACTTCATTGATTTTCAGTGTGTTCCTGACAGAGTTAACATGAAGTTTTTTTCTTTCTCTTCATACTTTTGTGTGTGTACGTATACAATCAATTCAATTTAATGACATTTAAGAAGGCAAAACTTAACTTACATTAGACCTTTAGAGGACTTAATCAAAATAAAAGTAAAGATTCCTATAGAAAAAGATGGGAGCCTTATTATTATTATTGGGGAGATGTATTTATTATTTTTATAGCTGTAATTTCTGTTCAGTGCAGAACACAGCAGTGGTAAGGTTCTGTTATCAGAAAAGCAGTGTAGTATTTAAATTTACTGATTGTAGAGCAAGTATATCAGTGAAGAACTATGAACTCAGAGAGGACTCAGCTTGTGATTTACTTCAGTTCTAAAGTTTAAGATCTGTTGATTGGAAAGCTTTAAGGAACTTGGAGCAACAGAATGAAATATACCCTTGTGACATAGTAATATCTAAGGTATCAACGAGAACATTAATTTCAAGTTGTATGCTGGATGGTTACTCATGTTGGTAATAGCTGGGATTCAATGGCAGTGGTGTCTGGTTGCCACTGGGCACCAGGAATAAGACACTCATTAAATGCAGATATATTCCTAAAATAAGTTAAAAGCTCCAATACCACCAAACTTTGATATACAGTACATGGTTGAGGGGGACAGGTGGCATAGCTACTTAAACAACTTAATGATAAAATGATTAATTAACACATGGTTATTTTATGCTATTACATCATGCGTACCTCAAATGCATTTGCTAATAATTCAAGGACAGGATTTTACAGTCCACAAAACTATGATTTCATTGGATCTATTGGAAACCTTCCTAATTAGGGACAAAGTCTACTGAGTTTTTTTAAGTTTTGGAAGAATGTGCTGCATAGTCCATTGTTCATATCTTTTTTCTTTGCCACAGGATAGATGTTACATTAAAAAAGGGAATTCTAAACTACCTCTAGATAGCAAATTCTTTTGAAGAACAAGTGCTTACTCTGGCACTGACTATAACTTTCTTTGGATGAAAGCCTATTGCTGACATTTTCTCTGTGCTGGGAAGGTTTTTACAAATCTACTGAAGACTAGCAGAACAGTGTATTTTAAGTAGCACTTCTATAAAGGCACACACATGGCAACATATACAAATAACAAAACAGCATGTACTTTGAAAGTTTTCCTGACAGTAGATATAAACCAGGATATGTGCTTTTGTGAAGCAAAGTGTATTCCTTGAAAGGAAGCTGCATCAAGGTCAATGCCAAGTTCTGGCTTTGAAGTGTGCCTTCAGGATGAGAAATCGAAAGTCATTTACTCTTTCTGTTTCTTTGCTTATTTTTTCCCAGTGAAATATGAAGAGCTTTATTGCTTCTCCTTCAATCCAAAATTAGATAAAGAAGAACGAGAACAAGGCTGGAAGCTTGTGGACCTCAATGAAGAATACAATCGGATGGGTGTTCCAAACAGCTATTGGCAGATTAGTGATGTAAACAGAGACTATGGAGTGAGTTGCTGTGATTTTTCTGTTACAGGGGCTGTGTGTACAATAAATCAGCAGCCTGGGTGAGGAGCACCAGCAGTTCCTCTACTATTTCACATAAAATGGCAGACAGAAAGTGAGAGAAAGGATATGTCTTTGTTTAACAGATGTGGAAATGAAGAGCAGAAAATAAGTCCACTGTGTTTTAAATGTTAGAGTTCAGCTGCCTGGAAAGAAGTTTAAGTCATGCCTAAGGTTATGGGTGTGAATAAGAATTTCCCTGATATGTAGGGCTACGTAAAATTACTATGTAGTCATTTTAAGAAAAATAAGTGCTCCAGATAGTGAGCTTGGCAATAATTTTTCCTCACTGTCTGTTCCCACACTCATTTTGAGGCATCTGTGATTGACTGTCAGTGTTTTTCACAGTCATTTTATAGGTCATATATCTTCCTAGCTCCCTGCTGTCCTACCTCATTTGGCTTTGTACTATTAAAGACTTCAGAATATTAATTAATTGTGAGAAATAATAACCAAGACATTTTTGAAGAAAGTTTGTCCAGACACTCTGTTGCTGGAACATACCCGCGTTAAGGAGGGACTGTGACATTCTCAGAGAAGACTGAATGTGCTGTCAGGGTTTGTTTTCTTTTTATTAAAGTGAAAAAATGTGTTAAAATGGAAAAAAAATGTCTGACCTCTTTTAAGATAAAGTGTAGGAAAAATGTCATCATGAATAAAATCCAATTTACCACAACAGCAACTGTAACAACAAGCCCTTCCTTTCCTTTCTCCTTCATTATTTATCTCTTGACTCAGAAAATAATTTCTTCTTAGGCATCCTTAGTGCTTTAGTCACCTCAGAAAGTCGAAGGGAAATACTGAATATCCTTTTGACCCCAGTCAGAATGCTATAGACAATATCAGGAAAGGGGATTAAAACAGGATTCCATCTCTAGTCTCACTTGTCTTCAGAGGGAATTTGGGGCTTTTTTTTGCATGCCCATTGGGTTCCTCTCAGAAGTGGTAGGCATTGTCAGGGCTGCTTGCCTTTTGGTAATTTCATTTCAAGTAGCTTAATTTCTTGTCTCCATGTCCCTGCTTTTGTCCTTTTTTTTTTATTATCAAATTTTCTGAAGAATTTGGCTGTATGACCCTTCCCATTATTGTCCCCTCCCATGAATGTCTGAGAGCTTCACCCACTCCCATCCTTAGTCCCAAATTCTGCTGCAGAGGATACTGCAATTGTAAATACAACCTTGCTATATGTAATGATAAATCTTGTCTGGGATGAATGTATGTTAAATCTGTCTGTTCTCAACAAGACATGAATTAACACTTGGAAATACAGACCTTCAACCCTTTTGTTTAAGTTTTGCCATCTGTAAGTTAGGATTAATACTTTCCAGCTTCAAAATACTGTTTTGAGCAATGCCAGTGATATGTATGCAATAATAACAGACTATTCCCTGAAGTTTAAGTTCCTTGGTATTTTGCTTTTGCTGTGGAAATTTCTAATGCTACTTGTACTTTGTAGACCAAACAAACAGAGTTTCCTTTCACAGGTCTGTGACTCCTATCCTACAGAGGTCTATGTACCAAAGTCTGCAACTGCACACATCATAGTGGGCAGTTCTAAATTTCGCAGCCGAAGGCGTTTCCCAGCTCTTTCCTACTACTGCAAGGATAACAATGTAAGTGTGAATCTGTAAACTCAAAGTGTTTGCTTATTTTGGCCCGAGTATCACAATTCTTCTAGTAAGGTTTTGCAAGACAAAATCAGTGTTTATTTAATTTTAAATAAAATATTACCATTGGCATGTGGTTAGTACATTAATAGATATTTAATGCAGACATTTAAACCCAGTTTCATCATCCAGCTAACACAAAAAATACATGATCTTTGTATCACAAGGAAGTGGAGTAGTGCAAGAGGCCCTGAGATGCAGGTGGTAGAGTGAAGGCCAGTAGCAGGCAGCTTAGTAGCTGACTGGGAGGAGAACAGAGCAACTTTGGATCTGGTAGCTTGAGAACAAGTTGAGGAGGTGAAAAGCTATACTTGCATCATTTAGAGAATCAGGAGCTTTTCAGGAGAAGATCTGTGAAGAGACACAGAAAGGATGGATATCTTATCTACTAAATTTTGGCTGAGATGTGGTTTTGCTGAAGAGACTCTCCTTGTCTGCAAGAGTGAGGAGTTCCACCTTCCCCTCTCCATAGCAAACATTCTCAGGGCTGACTGAGCAAGGAACTGCTCCCCTTGTCTGTAGCCATTTGGAAAAAAACCTTGTACCTATTTGCATTTCTGTTTCTGGCAGCTGAGGTGAGCAAGGAGACCCTTGGACTGAAGGACCACCCAAACTGTGTGCTTTTACATTAGTATGCCAGCCCCTTAGGGACTGGCTTAGCTTAGCTGTCATTACCAGTTAGGAGAATGGTGTCCCCTTTGTACTCTCAAAGGATCTGTGTGACTCCTGCTTCAGTCTAGAGTGGCAATGAGAGGTTTTCCATAGCACTGGGGATGGTCAGGACCTTCCAAGAGACAGAGCTGCTCTAGGGTTACAAGGAATCTGTGGTGTTTGACACGCAGGATGAGACATGTTTCTGCAGAATGTCACAAGCACGAATCATAAGCTACAATTTCCATGTAAATCTTGCCTTTTCAGCAGCCCTTATCATAGATTTAAGCTTCAGAAGAAAGGAATGAGACATTATTTTTACTTCTTTACCCTGCATTTCATTAAAGCATTGCTCCCATAAAGATCTATGAATTTTACAAGAAAGTGGAGAATAGGAAGATTTAAATAGTAAACACAATCTCTGCATAAATTACATATTATTTTATACATTTTGTTAGGGTCATATTTTTCAGAGTTATTCACTTTGCATTATCAACTATGTCCAAATATAAATACCTAGGATTCAAAACACTTGGACATTTCCAAATCTCAGTGAAAGAAAAGGTCTCAGGGTCAGGTAGGTTACAATATATAGTAATTCAGTTGGATGAGTTTCATGTTTCAGCCTGAATGTTTTCCCTGCTGTGGTTGAAGTTCAGGTTAACGTAAAAAATACCAGGATCTGAAATACTGTGTTTACTCCTGGATCCTTTATAGTTTAAAGAGCTAGGAAAAGCAGTGTTGGAGGAAATAACTCCTTGTGAGTTTGGGGGTTGCCATGAGTTGCCAGTAAATAGAGTAAAGGGGTAAGATTTAACAGCAGTTTGGGAAGAGCCTGCTGCATGTGGAGGAGGCATGTACCACTCATTCAGTCTTTCATAGACAGAACTTTCACATTGCTCCTTTGTCCTGACAAATTCAGTGGTGATGTGACACCTCCATGTCTTATACAGTCTGTGCGAATGTGATAAGATCAAAGTCTGGAATTATCTGTTCAGCTTATGCAATAGCATGTAATAAATCACTGGAATATGTACTGTTCAGAAGACTAAACTAATTAACAAGAACCTGTTTGGAAAACCATTAATGAAGTATGAACAGGGTCTCACACAATTCTGGGTTTCTCTCTTAAAGACCTCTACTTTACTAACTACTGATAGTTCAAAGATGTAACTGAAGAAATCATGTCCTTTCTCACAGTAATAAATAATCTGTAGGTCAGTCTGCACAAGTTATGACCTTCAGCAGGCAGATTTTCTTCATGCTTGTTCTCAGTGCTTAGAAGGTTCATATATGATCCCCTTGCTTTCTAAAAATGTAGCTGTCTGCCTAGCAAAAATAAAAATCTCCCTGTCCACCCATCTCACATTTTGTTTCTTCTTTCCTGGTTTCATCTGGAAAGAAGGTGATCTTGATGGGGCTGTGGAGAAACTCTCTTGCCTGCTTCAGTAATCCTGTTTAATACAAGTGCTGCAGGAGTCTGACCCACTTCTTACACAGTGACGTCTTTTTCCAACAGCAGTGCTAAAAGTACACACTCATTGGTGATCTGGTTGCATGTTATACATTTTTGTTTCCTGGACTCATGCTGTCAGGCTGTTTAGTAAAGCAGGCACTGGTGTAGGTTGGGTGTAATTAGTCTTGTACCTGGTAAGTGTGAATGCAAAGAATCTATTCTTTATGTTATATCAATGTTCTCACGATTTCAAGGCTGTACTCATCCTCAGGATTCCACCTTTCAGCAGTTATTCCACATTAGGGAGATACAATACTTAAAATAGCTCTAAAATTTGGATTCAAGACTAGACTTGGGCCAATAGGGTTGTATTGCTTTAATGCTTCCTTGCCTTTTTAAAAATAATGCATTTATTAACATATAATTAAAAATAATGCATTTATTAATATGTCATTAGTTTTACCATTCTGCCTTTCTCATGTAATTGTATAATTTCTCGTGTAACATCTATGTAAACATCTAATGATCTGGTTTTGTAAATGCTCCTGGATGCTAAATAATTTCTACTTTATAATTATGTTAGGTGTTTTTGTTTGTCTGCTTTTCTGCAGGCCTCCATATGTAGAAGCAGCCAGCCTTTATCTGGCTTTAGTGCTCGATGCCTTGAGGATGAACAGATGCTCCAGGCCATTAGAAAAGCCAATCCAGGAAGTGATTTCATATATGTTGTTGACACTCGGCCCAAAGTAAGTACATTAAATTTCTTACATATAGCAAGACTGAGTCTGGGTTGAATGCATTATGGAAGATACACAACCTAAGTGACGGATCAAGTCGCTTCTGATCCTAGCTGCACCTATGTAACTCCACAGGTACATGAGGATTTATCAGGGGAATCTTAACTAGGAACCTTGACCACATTATTATCTTTGAGAGAATTCTCTCCTTTACACTGAACCTTTCCCTTTTCTTGTTCTTAGCAAAATGTCAAGATACAGAAAAGTAAATAATGTGTAATTGTAACTGTTTACACACATAAAGGAGCTATCATGTAAGTGTATTTCTGATGAGACTGGCAAAAAATAATTCCCATTATAAGACTTATTTTTTGTAATGTTTGTAATGTTGCAAACCTCTGTCTGCTTATACTGTAATTTCCCATGCATGATTTCTCCTGGAAGTGAGAAAATTCCAATGACCTCCGCACAAGGCTAAGGAAAGACAAGTTACTGAGATCACAGAAATGGATGAGACCTTTAAATATCTCCAGTAGCAGAATATCTTTGGTGATTTTAAGAGACAATCTGAAATATGATAAATAGTGACATCAGATGCCATATCTATAACTGATTAAAAACCTCTGGCCAAGATAAAAGCTTTCGAAAAAAATATGCTGTGGAGAAATATAGAAACTCAATAATGACCTAGAAAAGGTTGGAAGTTAAAAAAAACATTGTGTCCAAATTTTCATGCAAGGAAACAGCTCAAGATGATAAAGACTAGAATAGACTACAGTGTCTGCAGGTGAGAGTAGGGATATGTTCTTTCTTATACCATCAGCAATTTTCCTCTTGAAGTTATCAAAGCCTCTGAAGAAAAGAAACTAAAGAGGCAAATCTCCACAAAATCCCCTGTAGGTACAGGATTAGCTATAGCATGGGAAAAGGAAAAATGAGAATAAATGTTTGAGGGAAAGGAACAAGGAATCTGTTTCATTATCCAGAGATCAGAAGACAGGGTCTGAAAGAGCAAGGTGGGTGAAACTGAGAAACATGAGAAATGGAGTGAGGCAGGGCAAACGGCAGAGCTGGAGCAGATACGGGGAACCTGCATGGCTGATGACTGAAGGCATGAACATTGGTGGGAAGGTGCTGTGGGTGCTCACAGCTCTAATGGGAGGCCGTAGCCAGAAAATGAAGGCCTTGGCAAGTCTCAATGACCCAAGTCATACCAAGGGCTGTGTAATCTGATAACTACTTTGACCTTCAGTTCCCCTTTTTTTTTGGGAAGATGAGGATGCTACTAGCTTACTTGTGGTCCTGAAGCAAGTGAATTGTGATGAGCACTAGGAAAGGATTGGTACCATTGTGTTCATAAGGGCATTAGAGATGAAGTACAGATCTAGCTGCCTAAATAAAGCTTGTTTACAGATTTTATGTGTAGTAATAGTTACAGCTTGTTTTCTGTCTGATGGTATTAGTACTCTTCCCCATTTAAGGCAGTCTTTGACTGCCTTAAATAGGATTTATTGCTAATGACTTACTGACCTGGCTATTAATAATGTTTACTAGATAATAACAGAAAGGAGCAATCCTTTAATTTTTTTCTGGCAAATTACTTTGAGACTTCTGTGTGTAGTGAAAAAAGCCCATACTTCGTGGAGGGTGCGGAGAGACTGAATTAGGCTCATTCAACAATGATTGCCAGCATATTTCCAGCAAGGCTGGCTTCTTCAGGAGCCAGTCAGGAAATGAAGACTGTTTTCACTTAACTGTTTTGTGATAAAAGGTTTTGATGTAATTTGTACACCAGATTCCTACTTCTCTCTGTGCAGCAAAAATGGTCAGATCTACAAAGCTCCTGTGATCCCAGATGCCAAATTTGTTACAATTTTGCACCTGATAATACATTTATAAGTGTAGAGCATATAACAATGGATAGATGTCAGTGGAAGCAGTTCCTGGCATTTCTCAGGGAATGTTTAACAAATGTAAAGAGAAGATACCAAGTCTGGTGGAAGGCTTCCCATAGGTGTCTAAAAAACTATTTGCCTCATTTCTCATAAGAACCAGTTTCTTGCAAAGATCATGAATGTTGATGGATCCTTCAGTTCAACATTCCCAAGGGCTCTTCCCTCATTGTGCTTGATAATTTTCAAAACAAAAATTTTGTATGTGGAAGAAAGCTTTGTTTCCTCTTCATTTAGATATATGAGGATGACCAAATGCAACTTTACTTAAGCCACTGTCATTCCTCTGTGTAATCACAAAAGAAGCTATTGCAGACTTACTGTTTGTGACTAAAACACATTATTTCTATAATCTCCATAACAAGACTTGACTCAGTTATCTTCCAGATTAAAGAAAATGCCAGGAAATCTTGCAAGTGGGGTATTTTACCTTTACAGGCTGTATCCTCATATTTACTGAGATTAATCAGGAACAAGCAGAATTTAGATTGCTTCACAACAACTACTTTAAAAGCAACAGATGGAATTTTGGTAGATGATGTGGAAAACTTGTTAGTAAATATTGTGGCAGCTGCAAAGTTTGGCAACTGACAGTATTTAAAATAAATGAGTGTCAGAAAGCCTTGAAAATTTAACCTTGTATTTATTTACTTTCAAAGAGTACTATTTCAGATTGCCCTTTAAGAAAGGATATTTGTGATAAAATTGCTCTTCTGCAGGAACAGTTAATGGTATTTATGTGCTGAGTACTAGGTTAGTTAGAGGATAGATGTTTTTCATTTAGAGTTTCAGAGGTTTGTGGTGGCTGAGACTCATGTGTACAGATCTTTCTTTCTGAAGCTATAGACTACTGCAGATAGAGACTGCCTCTTTTTGTTTATACAAGAACACTGATGTCAGCTTCAAAAGAGAAAGATTAGGATTCAGTAGATAATTTATATCTTCGTAGCAAGTCACACAGAGAACTCTGTCCTTAGTTGACATGCTGTTCACAGGCTGTATCTTTTTTTTTGTTGTTCATTGGTAGTCAAAATATCAGTAGTCTGCTGGTTGATAGACAAGAATGGAGTTTTTTGTTTGTGCTCTTTCCCAAATTGCATACTGCAAGTTAAAAGAAATTTTTCCCAAGATTCTTATAAATCAAAAATGTTGGTGATTTTCCCAGGTTCCTGTCCAGAGTGTGGTTCCTTCTGTTGTATCACAAAATTCATGTGATGTTTCAATTCCTAATGGTGGTCCACAAATGTAACTTTTTAGCTCTTTCCTTTGAAAGTTAAGATACCAGGTTTGGTCCTTGGAAACCTATTTTGACATAAAACATAAAAAAGCTAGGCCTGTTCACCTTGGTTGGAGGGAAGATGGCATCAGACAATCAGTCCCCAATTGTGTGTATTGGCTCCAAATTAAAATTGAATATTGGGAGTATGTGTGTTTGGGGTAGAAGATGTCAGAAAAAGAGACATTCTTGTATATCCCATGATGCAATTAGCTCAGCACTAAAATACATTATTGTGAGTTTCAGATGTGACCACAGAATCAGTGAATCAATAGTACTGCCCTCACTATTGGGAAATAAACTGGAGACAGAATTATCTGCATAGCCTCTTGTCCCCTAGGCAATGCCTAAGAGAGACTTCTTTTGCTTTTTCATGAGCATTGGCTCCCACTGAAATGAAGATGAGTCAGTTTTTGTCCAATGGATGCCTCATGAAGTCTATATCCTTCATTATTTATTTCTTAAATCTTTCCTGAGCAGAAGCTGTGAGTTGTGCTTGGAGGCATGGAGGTTCTGCCACTTGAGCTGCTTTATCACTCTCAGAGCCTTCATATTTCTTGGGAAGTTTGAAGGTCCCTCAGCCCTAGAGCATAAATTTCACACAAAAGTATCGACTGCATGAAAAAATAAAATTTCTTTCCATTGCACAGTGTAATTTTTCTATAGGAAATTTAGAAATAAAAGTAGATAGGTACTTGATAAAAGAATAATTTAGTTTAAAAGACTTATAAAAGTAGAATTACTTAATTATTTTTTACCATTTCTAGTTTTCAGCCCAAAGATCAAAATTTGGCATAAGGAGCTTGGCAAACAGTTTTCCTTCCCACCCAAGGGTTCTGAAAGGTGGGACTATAACCATTAACCCCACCCTTAATTTTATGCTTGAGAAAACTGAACTAAAGAAACCTTCCCATGCCAGGAAACAAGTAACAGATTTGAAGACAAAACTTCGAATTGGAAGTATTTTTGCTGGAGCACAGCAACTCCTTTGATAGCAGTGCATTGCAGATGAAAATATTTGCGGTAATGCTGTCAATTCAAATATTTTGTAGTCTCACATCACAAGAGCCAAATTAGTATAAAATTAGGAAAAACAACTCCAGCTTCATTATTGCAAGCTTCAAAGAAGTAAGCTGTATCAGCTTTTGGATGATTTGAGCAATAAGATACAGTAACATGGTCAGCTCTACAGCTTGCGCATGCTATGAGCCAGTGGAATGGCAGATGAGACACTGCCATCTCCTGGGTACATTCCGCCAGGAAACATAATGCTGATCCAGTATAAAATCAAAGCAGCCCTTTAAAATCAAAACCTTTATGCTCTTGCAGAGGAATCCTGCCTAAGATGTGGGGGTTGTGTGCTTAACCTCACTCATGAAGTTTCACTCGTGGTGTGTGAGACAGGGATATCAGAGAGTCAACAGCCTAGTGCCCTGTTAACAGATCCCCAATTCATAGCGCCTTGTGTTGACACTGTGACAAATGCTTCCTATTTGTGCCTGACTTAAACCCCTCTGATTTATTGCTGTAGTCCACAAGGTTTGTTTTGAAAAGATTCTGCTACTGGTTTTCATCCAATTTTCCCTATGTGTTTCAGCTCAACGCAATGGCAAACAGAGCGGCAGGGAAGGGATACGAAAATGAAGACAACTACTCCAACATCAAGTTTCAATTCATAGGCATTGAGAACATCCATGTTATGAGAAATAGTCTGCAGAAGATGCTTGAAGGTAATGTTCCTCTTCATTGGAAACTAGAGGAAATAATCGATTCTTCTGTCAAAGAAATCAGAATAATTGCTCTGAAATCAGCAGCAGTGAAAAGGAGTATGGAAAATAATCTTTACCTGTTGCAGCTGCATGCAGCTGCCTGCTGGCTAATGGGACTTGTGCAATGGAGCAGAATGGCAAATACTGGTTGGTGATTTCTTAATTGTGAAAACACCTTGTTTCCTGGCTGAAATCCAGATATCATTTAATGATAAAATTAATTTTAATTCCATGCACCTTACTGCTACTATGTCTTTTTTTGAAATTTACATTTTGATGGCAAAATGAAAAAAATCCCTTATGGCTGACTAGTGGAAAATACAGATTGATTTTTTTTTTAAAGCTCAGAAAAACTATGGTGTGATTTTTCTATAAGGTAATCAAGCATTTTAGACTGTGAATTTTAACAGAAATTTACTCATGCCCTTTAAAGAACATACCACATTGGGTCATGTAATGAAATTCACAGCCAATGGGTGTAACAATTCTTCACCTTCAATATCCTATGGAAAGTAATAACAATTGCCTTATAAATACTTAGCAGTATATAAACCAGCAAAGCTGTTCTGCCATTTCATATTTGCAGTACATAACTGTTTAGAGGTCATAACTGAGAGAAGAGGAAGGATAAATAAACCATCCTTGGCCCTCAATGGCTTGTTGATTTTTAGTAAGCAAATAGGAAATAGTGCTCACTCCACCATGTCTCTGTATTTACCTCATGTACATCAACAACAACTACCATCACCTCCCAGATCAGTTGATCTATCTTACTCTTGATTTCATGCTCTGCCCATGCTCTTTTACTCTTCATCTGTCTCCCATCGAGTGCATGAAAATGTAAATTTGAAATCTAAGAAAGGCTTAAATTTTCCATGAGAGGGAAGTCATGCTCTATTTTCAAATTAGAGCATTTTATGGAAACCAGCATTAAAGTGTGATGGAGGTAAAACATCCCCTCTCTTCATGAGAGTTTTCTTTGTCTAAGGGTCTCGGGTGGGAAAAGAGAAGGATATTTTGTTCAATAGGAATTCTTGTTTGGCTAGGAGAGAGGCTGGGTGAGTAAACAGGTCCCTTTATTTGTTCAACTCAAGACTATCAAAGTTAAAATTGTAAACAACTGGTCAGGCTGCATGGGAAATGCTGTGTATAATTTTTGAGCCAAAAGTTCACAAGACCAGCCCATGACCCAAAGTTGCATGTAACAAGGTAATTTCTAATGTATTTAAACCTTCAGGCTGCTTGGAGGGCACAAATTCTTAGCATCTACTTTCAAATAAACCATATGGTTAAAACATCTGCTTTTTTACTGGGTTTTATATTTGCTGTGTTGAAATCTCTCATGTAGCAACTTGACTGATAAGATTAGATAAAAATCAGAGAAGTTAAGAAATTTTTAAAAGAAAAATCTTATGACTTTTAGTGTATCAGGACTTTCCTTATTTAAGATGCTATGTAGTTTTTCCATTTGTATGTGTCTCTTCCTCCTTTTTCTGGTGACCTTTTACCTGACTGGAGGATACAAAGAGACCTAGAACAAAAAAGGTTGTTAAGGATGATGGTAACACACATTTAATATGGCTTTAATTTTTTATCAATGAATATCTCGATAGTATATCAATAATTAGCAATTATTGATGTGTTATCAATAACAATATAAAATATATAAATAATTAAATGAATACATAAATAGGATAGCAATATCACTGTACCTCTGTGAATCTTAAGTAAAACATCACTACTCTTTACAGAATGTGTCTGCTGCTCATGATCTGTTGTCTTTTAGGATTTTGTAAGGTGCATAAAAACCTTTGAAAAGACATAATGAGGCTGATGAAAACTGATTTTAGCTAAATGTGAGCTGTACTGTTGCTTGGAAGTATACAGCAGGAAAAGAGGACATCAAGATATAGCAGGACAGACGTGTTGCTAAAATGCAAGGCCAGTTTAGTTCAATTTACTGGTGCTAAGCAGAAGTGAAGAGCAAAGGATCTTCACATGCCAGACTGCAGATTATTTTCAATATACAATTTTACATAACTTCCAAGGCTGAGAAAATTTGAAAAAAAATGTATTATTCAGTTTTCCATTAGAAAATGCAATAGGAATAGGAATAGGAATGTATTCATTTCAATTATTTTTGGGAAAAAGCTGAGGAAATAAATTTATACTTAGAGAAATATCAGTATTTTATTTGAGTAGGTAAAAAATTGTTTCAGCTTTGTGATTTTACTGAATTTATTTCAAGCTGTCTTATCTTATTTTAATGTATATTTACCCTGGTATAATGTTGATTTTTGGAAAATTATACCAGCATTAAAAAATGATTAAATTTTTAGAATAAGATTTTTCAGAATATGCAAAAAATGTTGAGATTTGACTGTGCTGTGGAAGTAAAATGCATTTCAGCATGGTGGAATTTCCTTTCAGAGATAAAAAAATATTTTCCTTTACTGCCTTTAGTATAGCGTGGATCTTTATTTTTCTCCATTTATAGAAGGGTCTACGTGAAGAACCTTGAGATAATTTTGATCCTGTGCACAAACCTCCTTGAAATAATTTTTAATATTAGAAGGACATTACACAGGGTCTTTTCTTGATAAAGATCCAAGGTCTGCCTGAGGGTGCTGTTGGCATTTGGGGTGGGGTGGGCTGTGCTGCACATCCAGAGGCCAGCTGAGAGCTGACTCCTGCGTGTTGCGCACTGAGGTGATGGCCCCACATGCTCCCTCTCTGTATTTAAACAGTAAATATGAGCTTCTCCTCCCCTCATAGCAGGAGCAGCACTTGCTGATGTAGGAGCAGCCCTCTGATCCTTGGACTTCTGTGGCAGATCCAACAGTAAGAAAACCTGTGGGTTTGGCCTACAGCAACTCTTCCTTCCTCTCCTGCCAGAAAAGAGGGGACTAGTCCAGCATTTTCTGGTGGAAGAGGCACTTTCCAACACATGCCCTGTTTCTTCCTCCCATCCTGAGACATGGGCACATTGCTGGAATTCTCAGAGCTCTGCCCATTGGCTCTTGATTTTCCTGTGCATACACTGTGCATGGAGCAGGCCCTATTTCTCAAAGATTTTGGTACCTTTTCTGATGAGATGGAAATGCCTCTCCCGCTCAGAATAAGCCTCATAATTGAATTCATAATTGAACTCAGTATTAAGGTCCAGATCAGTTGCCAAAGTCATGTGAAATATACAGTGCATGCATTTAGGACAGTATGAACTTTGCTCAGCGAAGTGGTCAGTAAATATTGACTCCAATTTGGGAGTGGGAATGAGCAAAGCACTTTTTCAGCCTTACCTTGGGCTTTTGTAAACAGAGACAGCAGCTTCAGCCAGAATTCAGCCACTAATTGGTCATGTTTCCATCTGCACAGGAGCATTAATCATGTGAAAAGCTGTTTGCTTTCAGTGCTGCTATCTCTGCATCTTTATAAATATCTTCCAAAAATTACTTTTAAAATAACCATCTGGAAGGGGCCTTACATATAAACATTGCAAGACTTCATACAGACACATTAGGCCATTTTGCTTCTAAGCTAAATGGAGTTAGGACAGTCAGATTGTACAGATATGGTAAAAATTCTGACTTTACCTTGTAAAATTAAATTTCAATTACACTGAAGGAAAATAAAGCTATGCCAGGGGCCATAATGGCCAAAAATAACGGAGTCTTTTAAGATTTCCAAACCGCAAGAGACCTAGTAAGACATTAGTAATTGACAGATCATACATTAACTCAGTAAAAGCCATTATGTTTTTCACTGTACTCTGAAAATTAATTTCACTGCCTAATATGTTTTTCCTTAAAAGACAGTATAACTCTACATGGATCAAAATAAAGATGTAGTCTATTTATGGGGTGAATTTAGTATCCCACTGTTGAAAATTGCACCAAATTTGAGTATTTGTTCATCTGGATTGAAATACCTGATTTTGATTCTGATTAGTTTTTTTTTTCTTCTGATGCCACAAACTCTTTAATATTAAATAATAGACACTTGGATACAGCAGAATAAAAATGTAGAGTAAAAACCGAGAGATTATTACTTTTTTCTTCAAATGTGGCATACAGCTTGGAAGATTTTCAGGAAAATATTTTCCTTGATGGATTATGTCTTGTCCTCACTATCAGAATACTTTTTGACTCCAAGTGAAACTTTAATAAGGTTTAATTCAGGGATGGAGAACTGTGGAGTGAGCAACTTTAACTCAACTGCCATCATCTGTGGTGATACTGGGAGTGGGAGGCAGTGGCACCATTTAGATGTGTCTGCCTGTCCAGCAGCAGAAATCAAATACTTTCCGTTCCCAAGCCCTCATCATTAAATGTATGAGCTCCTCCCAGGGGTCTGAAAACTTCACTCCAAACACAATCTTGGATAAAGCGTGCTTCACAGAGGGATGGATTTGTATTTGTTTGCAATAGGCTTTATGACAGCTTCTCTTTTTAAATTAAATCTTATTAATATTAATTAATATTAAATTAATATTAAATAATTAATATTAAATTAATATTGGGTGAAATTTGACCTAGACCCATTTCTTAACTATATGTGTTTCTCAAAGGTTATGTTTGACTGTGAAGTAGTTTTTCTTTTCAGAAGATGCATATTTTGCACAGCAGATATCTGAAGAAGAGGTAACTCCAAGGCTGAACAGTCAATGAAGCTTAAGGGACTCTAATTACTATACATTTAAAATTTATCTTATTTTGCAGTTTGTGAGCTGAAATCACCTTCAATGAGTGACTTTCTGTGGGGCCTAGAAAATTCTGGCTGGCTGAAGCACATCAAAGCCATTATGGACGCTGGCATTTTTATTGCAAAGGTAAAGTGTGTAAAATGAGAACAAAACTTGAAGTAGCCAAATACAGAAAATGAGGACCAAATTCTCTGCTTATGAGTAACTTCTGCTATCTCTTCAGTGATGTTATACCTGAAGAAAGCTCATCTTGCAATACTTTGTGTATGAGGAGAGATGATTCTTAGGTGGTAGTTTGTCCACACTATTTTTCTCAAATAGTAAACCAAAGCTTGTGCTCTTTTGCACTGAAGCCTATACTAGCCTACTTGTGTCTTGTTATGGCAGACTTTTGAATGTCCTTACTCCCCATCAGTGATTGTTACTGTTTCTTTCTCTACTTGACCTCCCTCCTTCACTGGTTTCTGGACATCTTTGTGGAAGTGGTAGTTGTAATATATACCTATAGCTATATATAATGTATAAGAATTATATTATACATAATATATAGCTACTGTGTTATTTCCTCCGAGTTATCAGGCAACCAGCCAAATTCACCTCTTGAACCACTTCCCTTGTATTACCATGGCCAAATTCTCTAGCAGCTTCTATTTTTATATACTTGAGAACTCTTCCAGAAAACGGTTTTGGCTTTAATAAGAAATTATTACCCCTACTCCCTCCCAAAAGTAATATAGACATTTGTCATCTGCCAGCAGAAGCTTTAATTTTGTTGCCCCCTACCTTGTGCTCTGCCTTTTACTGCTTCAATTCTTATTTATGAGATTACAATTTTTTTACTGGCATTTTATTCATGTGACCTACTGCACACAACTACACAGATAAAACTTCATGGGTTTCTGTCCTCACTAACTGCTTGTTTCTCTTGCATTGCTTCTTCCTTCTCAGTAGGCAACTGTAGTTTCTTACCTGAACAGCAACTGTGCAATAAATACACGTGTTATTACTCCCAGCCGTGCTACTTCTCATTAGCTGACAGAAATTAAGTCATTTACATTAGCTTTGCTAGTCTTATTATCCTTTGTGCATATATTTGCTAGCCTAGTGCCTTCTCAGACATGCATTTTTACCCATTCTTATTTATTTCTGTTCTCAGTTCTCAGCTCTTGGTCTTCTGCCCACAGGGGTTCTATTTTGGTAGAATTTATTTGTCTCTTGAGATAAAAATAGATAATTTATTATTCCTCATTCCCTATTAAGCCCAAAATTAACTTAAATGTTTTTGTTTTGGGGTTTTTTTCTAACAGTATTTTCCCTAACCTACTTTATTTTCTACTTCCTAAATTTCATTCTCTTTAAAAATGAAAAAGGCCAAAACCCTTTGAATTAAAAAAAACAACAAAACCCCCTCAAATTCTAAAAATAATACAACACGACTCTGGAGAACTCAGTACAATTTCTTCTTTTTGTGTTTATGTATAAAATGGAATCCTCTCTCCCTGTAACCTGTAATTATATTAAAGGTACTGATAAGATCTTGTTTATTAGATGTGGAAGTTTCCCACCTCCACAGGCTTCCCCTCAAGCCTTTACAGCATGTCATCAGTGCAATGCACTGTACTGCTCTAATAATGCAGTAATGCCCAGACTAGGGGTGGCATCAGAAGCAGACACCGCCCTTAATGACTTTACCATCAAGAGGAAAAATTAAGAGCCCTATTGCCAGTATGATTATTCTTTTAGTAGCATATAAGTGGCATGAGATGTGTTGGAGCATCTGAATCTGCTGTAGGTCGTTGTCTGCTCTGACAGATGTATTTTAACTGAAATGAATCCCATGCCTTCCTGTAGTGGAGCTTAAGTGGTAATTCTCAACCACTATATTGTATTGCCTGGGGTGAATTAAAACTTTTGAAATTAGAGAAATAACACTGATTCTCAAATGAGATCAGTAACACTGTTTAAGAGCTCTGTGTTACAGTAAAAAATGAATGAGCTTTCCCAGTTCCCAAATTAATACTCTATATGGCTCTTGTCTCACTGTTTGTCTCTCACCATTGTCTTCCTCTCTGCTTGTGAACCTTCTGACTTTTTCTCAATCCTTAGGCTGTGGCTGAGGAAGGTGTGAGTGTGCTTGTTCACTGCTCTGATGGCTGGGATAGGACAGCCCAGGTTTGCTCTGTAGCAAGCCTTCTATTGGATCCATATTACAGAACTATGAAGGGATTCATGGTAAGCGGATTCTTTCACAGAGTAAATGTAGTATGGTATCACTTTAGATGAATACCTTTGTTTTTAATAGGAAATAAACTGTCCTTAAATATACCCTTGCTTTGTTTTGTTTTGTTTTTTTAAGTAATAAGGAAGGCTTCTATATGTTCATGTTAAAGTCTCCCAATATCTCTATGAAATGTTTTTCAAGGTGGGGATCAGTGGGTCACCTATGTTTGGCATCTTTTTTTCCCAACCTTGACCATGAAACTTTCTCACAGCCTGAAGAAATTTTGTGCAAGCAAGATTTTCTATTCATTTGCAGTGAACATTTTAAGTGTCAGAAGTGTGTCTGTCCTAGACATTAGATTGCAATGGGCAGCTATATTGAAAAATCTGTTCCTTTCCCAGGTCAATCAGCAGTAGTAAAGCATTCAGAAGTGGTTATCGAGTTACTGGTCACATGTTAAAAAGATGTTTGAGACATTTATAAGTTCTATTTTAGAAAGAAGTGAAACAAGATATTTGAAGTTGTGCTGAAATACTGGCACCCTCTCTGCATCCATGAAGAGTTCCCTGAGCTGGCAAGCAGTGCTCATCACTTGTTTTTCTGCTAATTCTGAAAATCATTTAGGATTCTAATATTGCTTGCTTACATCATTCTTGCTTGCTTGCTTGCTTATTCTAAGAATTAACTGGGATTCCAGTACTGCTTGTTTACACCACCCTTCTGCCTGCTTCAACATGTCAGCTCCACTCTACAACATTGAATGCAATATTCTCATTTTAGGTGTTAATTGAAAAAGACTGGGTTTCCTTTGGTCACAAATTTAACCACAGGTAAGGCAGTGCTGAGGTTTTCCTCTCTCTGTATGTATATGTTTATGTAGTCTGTATCTGCTGCCATTCCAGTTTACTTCTTTGCTGCCTTCCAAACACAACAACAGAATATCCCAGGAAAATAGCATACCCTTTTCTCCAACTTCCATTTAGCTGCCTGGAAAAGTCAGAGTGAAATATTTCTATATATGCACTCCAGAACTACTAAGAGGAATCCTGTGTGCTGGTGTTGCAGTTGCCATGAGCATTGAGAGGTCCGTATGTGTAATGTGTATTTAGTTTGCAAAATCCCTTTGGACTCCAGCAGATCTCCTAGTAGTGCCAAGGACTCCCCCACATAAGTCTCTGTTCATCAAAGGGACTTCTACATCTTCCAAGGCAGTACTTAATCTCAGGCATGTCTGTGAGTTATCTATTACATAAAATATACTCTTCCTGTTACACTCTGTTCTAAAAAAACAGCAAGATCTGCTCAGAAATGTCAGGCAAAGTGGAAAGTCTTTTATTTAGACAAGTTATTTTGAACATCGATCCAATGTAAATGCTATAATGTAATGAAAATGTTTGAAGGCTTAAAACATGGATATTATAATTAATATTAAAATTAATATTTAAACATGGATACATTTTCAATTTCTTTCTTTCATGCCTTTACTTTTATTTTCAGTAAAAGTTAAAAATGCAATTTTTGTATTGGGGTTTAATTACATTATATTGCTTAATTTGAATATAATTTTTTATGGATTAAAAAACCAACAAAACTCAGAAAAATCTGTACATCTTCACAGAACCTGTGAAATTCCAGTAGGAATTACCACATTTAATATGATATTGTCAGTTGCTTATGATTATTAGTGGTAAAAGGTATTATGAAATGCAATAACCACTGATAGTTTTGGTTTGCTGTGCAATATTGCTGTATTTTCTTTGATGATAATAAAAGTTTCAGTTTTAGATGTTTATGAAATTCTACTCTGTTGAGATGTATACATATAAATGCATATATATCCCCCAGGCCTCTCCAAGCAGAATAGTTGATTGAAAATGCTTATTCCTATTATGTAGACTTAAAAAATACATTTTACTTCTATGTGTTTTTTTTATTTTCAGCCTCCTTTTCTTCATTGCAAGTGGTTCCAAGACGCATTTTTATACACAGAAAGTTTCATGTTCACTTGACAGTCACAGTAGCACGTAAACATTTCCCACTTCCTAGAAATTTCACCAAGAGAGGGCAGCTTTAACCTGTTTTCTGCTGAGGTTATACTGTAGCTCTTCTTCTCAGTTTTTTGTTTTGGGGATTAATCTACTATTAAGAGACTGCCTTAAGCCACACTTTTGTCATTAAATCATTGCAGCCATTCTGATAACTTATGTTACCAGGGTACAATTTATACTCATAGCATTAAAACACAGCTATGCAGCAGACAGCTTTTTGTAGCTGCAATGTAACAAGACGCCATCTAAATTGCCAAAAAAAGAGGCTTTTTTATTTGTTATTCTGCCTCCAGTCTACTTCATGATTCTTGCACCATATTTGTAAATAAAAATATAGTAATAGTTGAGATTTTAAAAATGAATGCCTGTGAGGGGTTTGTTTTCCTCAGAATTAATTCAGTTTTCTTACAGGAATTCAGGTTATAACTAGATACATCTTGTCTTGTTTCAGGTATGGCAATTTAGATGGAGATCCAAAGGAGATATCGCCTGTAATTGATCAGTTCATCGAATGTGTTTGGCAGTTAATGGAACAGTTTCCTTGTGCCTTTGAATTCAATGAAAGATTCCTCATCCACATACAGCATCACATCTATTCTTGCCAGTTTGGGAATTTCCTGTGTAACAGCCAGAAAGAGAGAAGAGAGCTGAAGTATGAAAATGTTTACTTTAGTAGCATACTTATGCATGGGGTCCGCGGTATTGAGTGTTCAGACATTCTCCAGTTTGCATGTATGTGTTTCATAAGGCACAGGGTGCCTGCTGTCTTCTGACAACACAGATTAATACCAAAAAAAGGCTGATCCTCTGCAGTGTAGCTCTGGTGGGAGCATAATCCATGGTGTTGCGTGACAGGGATTAGTGAAAATTGACAAGAGCATTATGCCTTCAGCCATGTGGGCCTGCCTTTACTGCAGCCCTGACAAAGGCAGGCTGGCCCTGTAACTCCAGTATAAAATGACAGTAACTTTAGTTAAGTTCTCAGTTTAAGAGATACTGCTCCTCTGTGTTTTAACCTGTCTTTGGATCTCATGTCAGAACATTTTAGTCCTGCTCTCTCAGGTACTTGTTAAGAACAACCTTTTTGTTTGGTAGCCCTCCCTAGGATGGGGTCATCAGACTGTCCTTCTGCTGTCCGACCCCAAAGCAATTATGAATGTCCTGAGGCCCAAACAAAGACAGGATCATCATTCCTGGCAGTGCTGATGTTTGTATCTGCTCCTCGGCCCTGGGTCCTGGATACATGATATCCATTGCTTTTCCCAAGCAGCCTGATCGTGTCAGCAGTAGCACTGAGAGGAAGGTGCTGGTTAGTGCTGGCTGCTGCTATTTTGTCCCTCTCACTGCAAATGCAGAGCAGCCACAGTGCCACAGTCCATTTAAAATCAAAACCTTCACAGGTCACCACATCTCAAGACCTAACTGTAGGAAATTGCAGCTCAGTAAGAGTGCTTTTAAATGTGGGGATTCCTTCGTTGCAGAGATCAGTTGAAAGCTCACTTTACGGAAATGATCCTCTCCACCTCACAAAGGAACCAGTCTCTCCACCTACTCGCTCTAGCTGGTTTTGCTTTATGGGAAATGGAACAGATTTTGCTTTTAGTGAGTAACAAGGGAATATAGGTTTCTGTTTCTCTGTTTGTAACTTAAGTCTAATTCTGTTAAGGAAGCTGATTGTAAACTGGAAGTACAGAGGACAAGAATGCTGTATCTAAGCTTTAGCTATCCCTGAATTGTAATAGAGGCTTTAATGTATTTTTATTTAATGTATTGTTTTTCAGAATCAAAGAACGAACGTATTCATTGTGGGCTCACTTGTGGAAAAATCGTTCCGATTACCTGAATCCTTTATACAGGCCAGGCCACAGTCAAACCCAAGGGACCCTGCACCCACAGATAGCTCCATGCAACTTCTTGTACAAGTAGGTGGTATCACTTGCTGCTGGGAATTGTAGCATGGGTTAGTACAGAACAGAATGCCTTTCCATAGAAGTATTTCTTTATAGAACTAGAGTTCATATATAGAGTGTAAATTTAGTCTCAGATGCAATGTGTTTGTTCCTTGTTTGCCCCTAGTCAGCCAACACCTCTGTACCATTCCACAACACAGTATTAGTCTGAAAAGAAGCTTAAGATTAAAGCTATATTGATAGTTGTGTGTCCTGATTTCATGGTTACTCAGTTCTTCCACTGAGAAGTGCCTCTTTCAGTCCTCTTCTTGTCTGCTGTTTCTAAATTTATAGTTGTTTTAACTTCTTCCATTCCAAGATTTTGTGATGTTAGTTTGGATCAATTGGTGTCAAAATTAAAAAGGATCTTTTCAAGAAATCACATGATTTCATTGCTGAAACAAATATTTTGTAAAAAAACCCCAGACTTTCCCCATGTTGTTATATTAGGTAAAATGAAACTGTTTTTCCTGCTATTTTTTCAAAATGTAACAAAATACCATCACTTTAGAAATGTTATTATTGACATTCTGAGTTAATCGTGCCATTAATCTTAACAAATTTTGGGAGAACCTAAATAGATATTCATTAAAACTGTCATTTAAGTAAAACTGATCAGTTTGTTTGCAGTTGCAAGTAACAACACCTGTTAAAAAGTCAATAAAAATCGTAAATGACAGAAATTAATTCTTTCATGTCTGCTATACCAGGTCACATCCACTTTAAAACAATTTAAAAATAGTCATTAATCGTATTCTTTGGGATAGTGGGATTTATAAAAGAAGTACTGATACAGCAGATCCTCCAATGGATGAGTAATCCTGTTGATTTTAATCTAATTACTTGGGTGCGTAAAGATTTCCAAGCATGAGCTATCAGATGATAAACTTAAGGGGGAATGTGATTTAAATAGTATACTATTGGGCTAGGAATAATAAGCCACCAAGCAGCATGCACGTGCTCCAAAAATATCTGTCAGCTACTCCGCCAGACAGCTGCAGCTGACAGCAGGGCTGGGTTACTTAACCTGTCTGGTGAACTGGTTACACACAAGGCCTGCCTGTGGCCCTACTGCCAGCAAGGCAGGAGGAGCACCAGAGTAATACAGAATTTCAGAGCTGAGTTCATGGCAAGTTGAACAACAATTGAGAATTACGAATATGAAAAACTGTCTTTATCCGTGGCTATTTTATAGCTACCATTGCTCTAAATCCCATAGTGTAAAACAAGAAAATAATACCAAAAAAAGCCTGCAAAATTTTGTGAACCTTTCAGTGAACTTTTCTCAGTTGTGATCTAAACTACATTCACCTTTCTTTTATTGTGTATCAGAATAAATTTGAGCTGCCTATGTCCAGCTATGAGTTGCACTTCCAGGATGGAAGAAATACAAATGAACCATGAACCTTTCTAAATAGTCTATGAACTTATGTGTATGCACTCTAATGATGAATAAGCATGGTTATAGCATTTAGGGTGATATGTCTGGGGGAAAAAAACCAAACATGCATGTAAGTCTCATGAGGCTACTTCATCAAATGGGAAAATTCCTGACCTTGCCATCCATTCCAGGTTCTGGAGTGGAATGTACAACCGCTTTGAAAAGGGGCTGCATCCTCGACAGTCAGTTACTGATTATCTGATGGCAGTGAAGGAAGAAACTCAGCAGCTGGAAGAAGAGCTGGAAGTCTTACAAGAGGTAATAAATAGCTGAGCTTGATACTCCAGACTTGGTAACTGATGATAAATGAAATCCAGCTCTATATGCCACACGTGTCCCCTACACACTACATCCTTTTTGGAATGAGGATATTCAGCCATCATCTTTGTTCTCAGATAAATTATTGTATTTAAGACACAAAAGTAGATGTTTTTTCTTTAAGGATAAAATTTTACATGTGTTGGTATACAGATACTACTGAAATAAATTTAGTCCTTCTGTAACTCAGAGGGAATTGTAGCTAAGAATGCTGTAATTCAGCATTGGTTTGTGACAAACTGTACTTTTCATACTCCATAAATGCAAATAGTCACTTTTAAAGGGTGGGTTGGTCTCTAAAAGTTTATTTAAAAAGAAAAAAAGCAAGGCTATATAAGAGGATTTCTGGGCCCTAGATTTGTCCACATGATCTATCCTGTTTCCTTTATTTCAGAGATTGGCAAATCTTCAGAGATCACAATCAGGTAATAATAAAGTCAAGAGTAATCAACAGGACAAAAGCAAACAATTTGGACTGTATACTTCCAACAACAGCTTAGCTAACACTCCCCAGGAGTATAGCAATGACCTGAAATCATTCCCATCCAGGAGCCCTTCTCAAGGGGATGAAGATTCCGCCCTGATTTTGACACAGGACAACCTGAAAAGCTCTGATCCTGACCTCTCAGCCAACAGTGATCAGGAGTCTGGTGTGGAGGACTTAAGCTGTAGGTCCCCAAGTGGGGGTGGCTGCTTGCCTAGTGAAGACAGTGGCAAGGACTCTGATGAGGCTGTGTTTCTGGCAGGCTGAAATACCTTCAGGCCAGCAAGGATCCAGATGATGTAAAGTCTTACACAGTCTGGAATGACATCTTTTCACCAGATGAAAAATGGAAGTGGTCTGTAGCCTAAATAAATAATCCAAAGAAAGGGAACTGTGCAATTGTGTAAGTAAAGATCTAAGCGGAACAAGCTATTACTAATTGTAAGACATAACATTAAAGAAAGGTAGTATCTGCTGTTACATTTCATTAATCCAATATGGTGGTTGTTTTGTCAATGCTGTACATAATTATTCCTTACTTTGTACATTTCCATAATTATTTATTGGATAGGATAATAGTTCTTTTCCTAAAATGTGAAAGTACTCTCATAAACAAGATTGAAGATGCATTACTGTTAGCCACTGGTGAAGCAGTCAAAACTTATTTTTGTAGAGCTCATTTGCCTTCAGACATATTATAAATATTCTTTGCTTTTTTCTTCACAAGAGGTTCAAACAATTATTTTGCACATTCTCCTACTAAAATCCTTCACAGCAAAGTAAAACTAATAAATGGACACCCTGGCTCAGGGGACAAATGAAGCTTTGATCCTGACCAAAAAAATCCATTAATAAGTTGTTGCTGCTGCATCTGAATGCATCCCATTTGTACTCCATTCTCAACCAGTGTTGAAAGTTCAGTAGTTTCTGTGACCAAAACTTCAAGGAATATAACCTGTGTGCTAAAACACCCCTTTGTAACAAAAGGTACATGAGACAGTTTACTCTTGCCTCTTTATGGTTTGCTATCAAGTTTGTTTGTATCTTACTCTTGTTCCAAACCACCTACATAAGAATTCTCATATTTTTAAGAATAGGAGTAATAGTTTTCATAATCAGCAGTTCAGGAGTAAACAGCTGAAAAATGTTCAAAAATCTGGAATGTCTTGAAACTCATTGAAAAGGAGGCCAGCCATATTAGGCTGCAACTCTTTCAAGTTAATTTTTTTACTTTTTAAATTTTATTTAAAGCCAGCAGTTAAAAATATAATTCATATGGCTGCTTTTACCTACTTGGTGACAGTGCAGAACTGAACTCTAGTAGAGCAAAGCAGTAGTAATAAAGTTTACTTTGATTGCATTTCATACTATTCCTTCAAGTACAGACCTACAAAAAGAACTGTAATATATAAATATACCTTGATTTACAATAATTAGATTTCATTATTCAGTCTGCTTTTCTGGAATGGCTTTTCATTCTGTTCTGTGAACATGCTATTAAAAGTGAATAGGTAAACTTCAGTATTATTATTATTATCCTCTGAAGGGAGTTGCTGTCTTTGAACAAATCTTAACAGCGAGGTTTATCTTAATGTTATATTGGAAAGGCCAGATCCTCAATTTGATAAATCACTATAGCTCAATTCAAATAAAAACAATTATAAAATATATTTTGTTGAGAATCTAGCCTTTTGGTTTTTAATCTTTGTGAATTTCTAATAAATTAAAGCCCTGATTTTAACTGCACTTTTAAAAGTGTTTCATATTTTGAACATAGCCTGTAAACTTTATGGCATTAAAGGAAACTTTGAATGGGTTTTCTCAAACTAAAGAAACATGCTGCAAAGTCAGCAATGAAAACAAAACACACAAATATTCTGCCAAAAAATTAGTTTGAAAATGGGCAATGTTATTGTACATCTTTGAAGTGTAAAATTGTATATGATGATATTGTGTTCAACTAGACATGTCTAGAAATAAATGCAGAAGAATGAGATATGCAAATTCAAAGCACTGTCTTTGTTATGCAACTCCTTGTAACTGCTTTACAAGTAAAATATTAACAAATTAACATTTTCTTTATTAAGCCTTCGCTTAGCAGCCTTCTGTAATGTGTCTTTTAGTCCTTGGAATTTTGCATTAACTACTACTGCTTTCATTGTACTGTATGTATTTGTGGCATTATGAGGCTAATGAGAAACACCTTCAAATAAACACTGAGGTGTTATAAAATGTTACTTCACATCAGAGAATGAAACAAAGGATTGTTTTCCTGATTTTTGTAACAGAGTTCTTAATTTACTCGAGAGTCACTTTGTCACTGAGATCAAGAGATTCTTGTATCTTCCCTACTCCGATACTTGAATTCAGTAGTTGCAGCTGTGGAGGAATCTACAACTGATAACTATAACAACTGAGACTCTCATCAATTGTATTAATTATATGGGAGATATGGGAGCATGTTATACCCCTGTATTTTTTTATTTATTTTTTTTTTTAGGAAATGAAAAAAAAAAGACTTCTCTATTAACTACATTGTTTTCTTGTAGCCTCGCTGCAAAATCTTTGCAAAACTGCCTACTGCAATAAACTCACAGTAATTTGAAACAGGACACAGATGAATGTAACTAAACTGCTGAAAGGCCTTGCTAGGCTCAGGCTGCTCTTTAGTATCGAAATGTGCCTCTAAGGGACACTGAAGGCAAGGGGACCAAACAGCTGAAGCTTTCTTTACCATATGAACGTCACCATCTGAAGCACAGAAGGAAAACTATTTGCCAGCTGCTTTTATTGGTAACTCAATAATACAAGAAACAAATGTGGTAAACTGGTAATGGATACTAAAAAGCTGAGAAACAAAATTAATTTGTTGGAGGGCACAACAACATGGTATCATTAAAAATAAAAAAAGGAAGAAGGCAGGGAAGGAAAGCTCTTTGTAAAATCAGCAAGTAAGGTAGGGAACCATATTCTTTGAAGACAGAGGCAAGCCAGGGCATGGGTTCACAGCATGAAAGGTGTTTAATGACACAAACTAACAATTAAACTGCAGCAACAAAGTGGGGATAGCCTTTACAGTGAAGGTAAGAATGTCATCACTGTGGATCAGCTAGCTTAATGCTTTTATGTGGACAATGCTGTGATCTTCACACAAGAGTTCTCAAGTTGTATGTTTTCACAAACATAGCCAAGGCCAGGGGCTGGTTCTGGGTGCAGGCTGAAAGCTGAGTGCAGCTTGTAGGTTGGCTGGTCACCCTTAAACTGTAGTACAGAGACAGGTAAACACCACAGTGACTGAAAAATCCTCCAAGGACAGGTAAGTCATTGACAATTCATTTGGGAAGGGAGGAACATGTGCTGTGTGAGTTTGAAGTAGGTCAACTTATGATGGTACCAAGGCACACGAAAAATATGCCAAAGATCTAGAGCCAAGTGTACTGCAAACCCTGAATTCAGACAGGTGCCACAGTACGGTGATAATAAGATAAAATAAATATTCAAATTTACTTAATATTTAAATTGCCAGCAAAGCACCTGAAACCAGCAAATCAAATCATGTTACATGTTAAAATAAAACCTACTAGTCTTTTAATATGTCATTCTGTAAAGAAGCTAATGAAGACTTACAGGTCCAGCAGAAACATAACTGAATTCAGGCAAGTACTAAGTCTGTTGCTAAGGTTATTCATATGAATTTTCTGAAGACTAAAGAACACAGTTCTTTCTGTTGAGGTATTTCCTTATTGAAATATAGGCTCTCTTTATAGCTTATTACTGGATTGAAATGTGATGCCTACAGGTATCTGACCAAAACAAGGCATTTTCAAAAGCCAGAGATGCAATTCAGGTTTTTAAAGCCCATTTTAGTTAAGGTAGCTCCAAGAATTACTGCTGTTGAAATGGTTAAACAGGAAAAGCTCAAACCATTGCACATGAAGATAAAAAGCTTGGCGTTGACTATTGTACTGAATCCACTTCCAACACAATTCTGTATCCACTCAAAAAGTTGTGCAATGCCCAATTGTAAGTTAGATGACTGCAAGACATTAAAATCCTAAAATCTTTATTTGTAAGCTTAACATGTTACAGTATTTACTGTTAGAATAATTAAGTCTGTGATACTTGACTTTGTTGCCAGAGTTTTAACTGAGTTTTACCTGAAGGTCTCATAAATCTCTATTTTATAAAAATTTAGTCTAGTATTTGAAGAGAGTAGTTAGAACTTGGACATGTATAAAACTGTAAGATTTCTAACTTCCACATTTGGTCCAGGTCCTAAAGTGGCAAAGCTGGCAGAGTATGCAAAGAGCGAATAATAGAATTACAGTACATATGCTTAGAGCTGACTTTATCATATCACTCTCTTTTGCAGTGGGGGCTGGCATAGTGCCTCCTCAGCAAGTTCACTGATGTAACAAAGCTGGGAGGAGCAGTCAATACCGCAGAGTGCTGTGCAGCCCTTCAGAAAGATCTCAGTGAAGCGGAGGGATGGGCAGAGGAACCTTCTGAAATTCAGCAAAGGCAAATACAGGGCCCTGCACCTGGGGTAGAATAGTTTTGGGATCTTCAGAACAAAAAAGACATGGAGCTCCTGAAGCAGGTCCAGCAGAGGGCAACAAAGATGAGTGGAACACCTCACTTTTGAGAATAGCCTGAGGAAGCTGGGCCTGTTTAGGGTGGCAAAGACTCAGAGGGCACTCCATCAATGTCTGGAAGTATTTGACAGAAGGGTGTCGAGGGGATGGAGCCAGGCTGTTCTTGGTGGCACTGAAAAATATCACAAGAGGCAGACGGCAGAAACTGATGCCCAGGAAATTCCACCTGATTATGAGGACGTTCTTTACTGTGTCGATGACTGAGCACTGGAACCATTCCCCAGAGATGTGGAGCCTCCCACATTGGGGATATTCAAGAACCATCTGGACACAATCCTGTGCTCTAGGATGACCCTGCTTGAGCAGGGAGGTTTGACCAAATCATCCAGTGTGGACCTTTATAACCTGACCTGATTCTGTGATTTAGCAGTAAGATCAAGTATTAAAATTAGGCAAACTCCAAACTCAATTAGCAGTTACAAAACGGAATGTACACTTCCTCCAAACTACTGGAACATCAGAGCCGAGCCATCTCCTTACTCCTGTATTTCTTGTTCATTGAGCTGACTTTCCTATTGGGAGAACATCTAAGCATGACATTGTGCAAGGCTCCCAAGAAACAAGTCATTATACATAGCCTGTTATTCCAGATTGCTTAGAAGTTCACTTGGCATATTTCAAAAACATTTAGAATACGCATCTGACAGCAGCTGCCATTCTCTTACATTTTATGGGAAACAGGATTTATACCTACATTCCATATTTTGGCAAAAATTGAGGTAAAGAATGTGTTTAACAATGAGCTACCAGCATGCTAGAAGCAAAAAAGCCTAACTCTGATAGAGTGTTATAAGTGTTCTACCTAGTCTTCTGGTTAAAGTAGACCAGGGAAGGCACAACCAGTGTAGGACTAAAAGAAAAGAAAAACAGAACAACAAAAAAAATCCCTCAAAAACCATCCCAACCAGCAGCAGGCAGGCCCTTGAAGAGCAGAAACATTCTCGATTGTGCAGCATTCCTGCAGCTAATACAGTATGCACCGTCATTGAATACAGAGACTTCTGTGCTTCTTTTCTAGAGGATGGGTTTGTGACTGCAGAAGGGGCTAAAAATAAGGGAAAAATTACAAAGAATAGTAACAACATCAGAGAATAGAAAGGAAGAAAAGAGAACTTTCAAATTCCTAAACAAACACTGAACTTGCACTGAACAAGTGACATTTTCTTGTAGATACTACTCCACTACCATCAGAAAGACTCCATGGAGAAGTTCCTAATTTGAAAATTTGCTCACAAAATTAACATAAGAGGAAAAGCTGAAGTGTTCAGAACTTGTACTAGCAAATCCCCTAAAGGTGACCTGGCTAAAGTGTGCAGTGACAGCAGAGTACCATAATACCTGGCAGATGAGAACCAGAAGCCTGTCCTCCTGTGCTGTTATAAAACGTATGAAGAAGATACTAGCCCAATACAGCAAGAACACCGTATGTCTGGTCATCTATGCCTTTCTCTGTTCCTAAGAAACAACAACAAAAAAACAGTTTCATACAGTACTGTGTGTAGTCTTGAGTGTTAACTAGATCCCCAGAAAGAGATCAGAAACAACAACTCAACACAAAAATAGATGGGATTTTGCCAAGAAAGCAACAGTGATGACTTATATCCAAATCTTTTCCAGAGTTGTAGAAATCACACTACTCACAGACACAAGTTCAGAACCACTTGGATGTTGACATAATCTAAGGCTTCAGTTAGCACATTAGCAGGAGTGCTATGTCAATATAAAAGCAGCACATTTTTTAGAATAAGATTCTCTAAAATTATTGCTTAACCACTCCGCTTATAAAGTGTTTATTTTTTTTTCACACACCTGAGTATCTTTGATTTGGACCACAGATCTATTTCCTTGGGACATCAAATCTTAGAATTTGGATCAGCTTTAAAATAAGTCCTATAACATACCAGTGAAAAGCTTACGCATCCTGAAAAACAACAGCTTAGGACAATCACACAACTGTAGTGAATGTCAGGGCTGAGACTGAAGCCCCACTAGCCTGTGGACTAGACTTCTTGCACTTACGTGATTTTCCTTACTCACTTTTCTCCATTCAGAAGAAATACCACATTTTGCTGGAAGAATATCAAGTTTAGGACTGAAGATCAGTGATATGGAAAAGCACATGCCTGGACTGTAGCCTGAGTCTTGAACCTGCCATGTTTTGTGATCCTATCTAGGTAACACACAGGTAGAGTCTTGGCTAAGAGGTTTATCTCCAGACTGCTTCCTGACAAGAAAGAAGCAGGATTTCTGATACATTTCTTAATCAGCACTTTATCCTATTTAACTCTCAAAACTGTACAATTCCTTCTACTTCTCCTTCTTCCCTGACTGTCTCCATGAAAACTATGCTTTAAGAAGATTAGGAAAAAGAATGTGTCTTCTTGCAATAGCGAGTGAGAAAATACATGCAAGTATTTAGGGGTTGTATTTTTCTCCTTCAGAACACTGTATTTGGTCCTGTCCATTCTCACCAGATATACCCATCCCAAGACTGTCAGCTTACCAGAGGCAAGATTCATTGATTAAAGCACAGAATTAAGTTTCACTTCCAAATGCCATCACTTGCCTTACCATATGACACTATGCAACTACAACTGAATTAGTTTTTTTTATTTCTTAAAATTAGGAAAAAATAAGTATTTTCCAAAGAACCTCAGAACTAGTCTTTATAAAGTGTTTCTGAGTTCCTCACATGATTAATGTATTTATATTGCATAAAACAGAAACAGGAAGGCGATCTGATTATTATTCCTTTATGAATTTAAAAAAAAGAAAAAAAGAAAATAGTTAGATGAAAATTGTGTTTAATTAGTGGTAGGTACCAAGCCACTCTTGAAATCAGTGCATCAGTGCTACTAAGCAACATATCAAATCTATGCAGATATCATTTATTCTATATTGATTCAAATAAAATTTGTTCCAACACATCCTTTGCTTAATCCCCAATCTACTTATCCAAAACACAATACAAGCTATACTTAGTTTTCTATTATTACTTAGAAGTAAAAAAACTTGTTTTTTAATATTTTGGCTTCAAGAAAAGTCAGCTTGTGAATCCACTGGCAATCTCCATTAAGAACTTTTTAGTTTCCGAAGTCCCATCAACACTTAAAGTCTTCCACAGATTAAGTCAAATCTATGGTTAAAGTTCAAAATACAAAAGATATGAATTATGTTTTTATAAAAATGTAAAAAGCTAGTCAAAATTACATGTTTAGATATTTAATCTCTGAATAATGGAGTATAGCAGCAGGGAACTTAAATATTATAACTATCAACAATAAATACAAGAAATTAATGCGAAGATTGCAATAGAAGAATTCTTGAGTACAATGAGAATATAAAGAGACATTCTAATTTGTACAAAAACCATCCCAACTCTGTATACAATCTCTTCTATAAATACAACCAGATAAGATGAAATGCTTATTTGCAAATAATAGTTATTAAAAAGTGTGCTTTATTGGGATTTTCATTCGTTCTCTTGGCAGGTGTAGTTTGCAGGAAGTCTGTAAAGACAAATTTCTGTAATTAGATATTTTAATTTCTCCACTCGTATTTTTTAAATACAAGTAACAACAGATGCAGAACATGCTTGATTTCCACAGAAAGTGATATTAGAACCCTAAACACTGTAACAAATCCATTTGCAGTTACCAGCTGTGTAAATAAGGTAAATTTTTTAATAAACAAAGTTTACCTATAGCGGAGCATGAAATTGGCTGTGCATTGCTATTGCCTGTTGAAGTTTTTCCTCTTTGGCTCGTCTGCAGTGGCAGAGCTATGAAACAAAACACGTAAGACTGAATTCTAAATGCAGTTTTTCATAATGCATAATGCAGTTTCTGCTTCATGATTTAGCTATTTCACAGACTCTTTAAAGAAAGAAAACCTGCCTGACCTACCTCCCTTCCAAGCTTTGGGCTGAACAATGGGCTATATCAATAACATTATTCTATCCAAAATCGCTTATAAAAGAGTGTTTTCAATGTCACAAAATACATTTTTTGGCATCTTTAAAGAAAGCTACACTACTTGGTAAGTTACTTCTGTCACAGTATGAGCAAGAATGGTAGTTTTTGAACCTCAGTTACTTCTTTGTTGATAACCAACAGAATTTATTTAAGAAGTTTAACATATTAAACATTAAGGTTGTTTAATTGAACATGTCAGTTTACTTAAAACTTCCAAATTTGAAATTTATCATGTGGCTATCTTTCCCCTATACCTATACAAGATAAAGAAAAAATTTGCACAAAAATGTCTGCAACAACACAAGAACAGGATCTAACACAGGAGACCTTTACACTCCCATCTTAAAAGTATGTGCCTTTGGAATGTAGATTATAGTCTAAATAGACTGAAGCCATTTAAGGATATTTTCTTCTGTCACTAAAGCACTGATCTGTATCACAGGACTGCTGAAACTCTTAAAAAAAAAGTCCTAAATTTATTCACTATGTGTTGTACATGTCTTGGATTAGAACTATTTGTGGATTACATACCGTTCTCTTTTCCATGAAACTACTAAGAAAGTCATCTATCTCTGTTTTGCCTTCCAAGAAGTCTTCTGCAATAGTGTCAGACTCCTCCTCAGCTTCATGAGCAGCTACTTTAAGTCTGGCCTGCAGAGCACTTGGACTGCAACTCTAAGAAAATAAAAACTCCAATGTAATATAAACCTGTCCATTAAAATTTATATTTCCAAGAAGATAAATGACTATATAAATATGGAATACTATTATAACATAAAAGCTTAAGTAACCAGATGAAGTTCCATCTCCAAGTAACAGCACAGCTTGTTAAACTAGAAAGGATTCAGTGTAAGAAAAGTGTTGCTAGTTTAGGTCTTGACACACAATCATTCACATAAATGAATCGTTTTTCAACTTTTACCCTACACTGTAGGAAGCATCCAGCTTGGAAATCTGACAAGTTCTCAAATGCATAATTTCTGAACTAACATTTCAAGTGTCTTCAATAAACAGGGTCTGCTTTTGAAAATCAGTTGTGAACCTGAGAAGTATAAAAAGGTAAAAAAGCACTTATTGCTCAGCTTTTAAATACCCTCAAAATAATTGTGGAGAAGAAGACAGGAAAGCAAAAAATACCTAATCAAGAAGTAGATGGGATGCTAATCTAAGTCAGTAAACTCATTTTTCTGTTCTTATAAACCTCCTGTTTATTGCACGCAATTTCATTATTTTTCTCAAATATGTCTAGGCAGTTAATCAGGACATGATTCACATCTAGTAGGAGTCTGTACAGAGCCAGAACTGCAAAATTAAAATATTTATAGATTTCAGATGCTTGGCCTAAGCTTCATCTACCCTATGAAAAATCTTTTACTTAGGTACTTTAAAACCTTAATGTAATCAAAAATTTACTGTTAAGTTAATCTAGTACAAAATACAGAGACTTTGCTCTAATAAAAGACAACTAAAATTCACTCACAGTACAAGTAAAAATACTTGTCTGGAAATTTGAAGGAAAGAGAGCAGGAGGTATCATGTAGTGCACAGCAAACATCAACACATGAAGCTATAGCATATATGGGAAAAAAGCAGAAAAATTCAGCTGCTACTCCTCCAATCAGCCTCCTATCCATCATTACATTGAATCAGCAAATCTAACTTAGAAAAAAGTAAAGGGACTACAGCAGTACCATATTATGTCCTGTTTTAAAGTGGTTTCTTGCAAAAATAGAGATTTTTATCCATGATAGTATCTCTGCCCTCTTTGAAGTCAAAGGAGGCATTAGGAGTCAGACAATTCTGATTTTCAAGTGAGGAAACCTCTAACACATTTAGACCACCTATGAAATAATTTGGTTTACCATCATGCAACACTTTTTAATTTTATTTTTTTTTAATTTTGTATTTAGTTATTTTGAGGGCATTCAGAAATACAGGTACTATGTATGCTAATTTGATAGACTATTGCATTCTCAGGTGACTAGTCTTGCAAATTATGAAGATTTTAGTGCAGAAAGTGGTTTATTAGAGCTACATCTTCTAATGAATACCCTGATAAACATACCAAGAAATTATTCTCCTTCTCCAGCACTTTCTGAAGTAAAAACTTCCCTAATTGCGCTGCTAGAACGTGCAAGGTTTGACAGCACGTACAACACGTTGCCTTAAGTAAGCATGCCCAGTGAATTGCAGAATTTAAGTTCCTGAAGTTACTGAGCACTTTCATCGGGTACACTTTTCAAGCTCATTAAATGAGTACCATTAACTGAACAAGCCTTTAAAAATTAATCTATTCTTAAAACTGGTTTGGACCAGGATTGTACTAACAGCTCTAGATGTGCATTTCTCTTTTCTTCCAACTTTGCTTCTACTGTAGCAGTGAAAAACAAAAACCCAACCAAAAACCCCCATTGTTTTGCTTTTAAGATTTTGGTACATCATCCCATTTTTCTCATACCTGATGAAATACTTAATCTACTTCATATTAAATGAGAGTTTAACCAAACAATAGTCTTATTGGTTAAAGATACAAATCAAAACTTCAGATTTATTGAAGTATTCTTAAAGGATGACATATAGGAATTATACCTCACTAAGTTCATGCTGTCTTTGCATCTTTTTTTCAAAGGCTGCTTTCATTTGTGTGAGTTGCTCATACTGGAAGGAAGAAAAAAAAGAACATTATCACCTTGAAAAAAACCCAGATATTACCACTAATATTTCTGAAGATTATTTTACTATTCACTTACCTTATCCAACACTGTCTGTCTTTTTGCCTCGAGACTAGGCTCCAGCAACAGATTTTTTTCTGGAAAATAAAATCACCATTACTACTTTTTTTTAAAAGGATTTAGTTCACAGAACACAGCCACACATGTCAACATTTTGACAGCTTACTTGCCAGCTCTTCAATGCTTTTCACTAACTCATCTCTATCAGTAATGACTTGCTTCAGTTGTGGAAGAGTCACAAACTGTTCCAGTAACACCTCCTCCTGCTCATTCATACTGGTCAGCTGTGATATACTGTATTGAAACAGAAAGAAAGTACATTTGAATCTAACAGAAAACACCACATGTAAAGTAATTAATTTCTATCAGTCTGAGGCATTTTTTTGTACTTTACAAATATGTGACACTTGACCACAACTTATTTTTCCCCGTTCCCTGGATTGTGGGCTCTACTATATGCAGTGATTTTAGAAAGCAACATGTTAAAAAGTACCTCCCATTTCAAGCCTTACTTTCCATAATGCTACTATGGTGGCTTAACTGTGTCCAGCTACCAGATGCCCATTAGCTGCTCTTTCATTCCCTCTCAACAGGCTATGGAGGTGAATCTCAGGGATTGAGATAAAAACAATGAGGTCAGTTACCAATTACAATGACACAAAAAACACACTTGGAAAAATTTAACTGAATTTATTGTCAATTACAGTAAAAGTTGGATGGTGACCAAGAAAGGCAAAAACTACACCACTTTCCTCTGTTTTCCCTCAAGCTCAACTTGATTCCTTCATTTCCAGCACTAGCTGCTGCTCTCCCTTCTCATACTTCACCCCTGCTCCACAGACTGCAATCAGTTTCTGGCCGGAAAGACTATTCCAGTCTGGGTAATATATGGCTGCAGTTTTGCGGAGCCTGCTCCAATACGGGGTCCTTCCTGGACTGCAATGCGGTAAACTGCTCCAGCATAGTCCTCTCACAGCTACAGGGTACATTTTTAAAATACCTGTTCTACTGTGGTCTTCTCCAAAACTTCCAAAGCAGAAACGTAACTGCTCTGGCACCTGGAGCACCTTCTTCTCCCCCTTCTTCTCTGACCTTGATGTTTGCAGGATTATCACACTTTGCCATTCCTCCCCTCAAACCTCACTGTCTCTGCTCTCTCTATAATGTTTTCAGAGGCAGTGCCTGCATCACTAATGGACTCAGCGGTCCTGCAGTGGGTTTGCTGCTGGCACAGGGGCAGCTCCTGACTTTTCTCACAAAGGTCACTCAAAAGGCCCCCAGCTACCAAAACTGTGCCACCTATACGGAACAGAACTGCTCAGAACAGTGGCAATACCATTGTCATTCGACTCAACTACCAACAAAAAATCATGGAATTTTAATAATTTCTTGAAAGGATACGGCTTGATTAGACTGTTTTGTTTAAACAAGTTACACTTCCCTGCAAAAATCTTGACTTGCTGTGTTGCTAGAACTGAAAAGATAAGTCAGCTAAACTAAACAGGTTCTTTAGAAAGTGTCAAAGAGAAAAAAAAATAAAACAGTTGAAAGGACAGAGTTTTCAACTGCTTAATTATGACACCACCAGAAAGATGTGAGACCTGAAGCAGTTTATACTGAATTTGTAACCTATTCTATCCCACGTAACTGTTGTAGGAAGCTGTCTCATTAGATCTGAACAAACTACTGGGAGTAGTAACTAACAGTTTGTTTGAATAACAACAAGATAATAAAAGTATTTCCATAGTATGTGTATAAAGTATTTAGATGTAGCAGTGATTTGCACTGGGACAGCTGACACATTTACCACCTGGATTTGTCTAACCCAGCCTCCCCTGAACGTGCTGAGCTGCTCACAAAACAGTTCACCATTTACCTTGCACTACAGTACTTTGGAGTTTGAACCAGCCTCAAGCTGTCCCATTTCCTCCTTCAAAAGTTATGCTTATTGAATTACTACAAATTAGAAGGCCTCAGAAAACTGCAAAGCACTGATAGTTAAAAAAAGTAAAAATAAACGCTCTTTTTCCTGGTGTTGAATCAAGTACAGTTCCTGCCAAGAAAACCCTAAAGAAGCAACACATTTGAATACAAAGCGGGGTTATTTTCTGACTCCAATACTTAGTAGAATGGTAGTTCTCCTAATTATAATTTCTACAAAACCCTTTCAGTGATGCATACAGACTTCTGACAAAAATCAGATACAGGCGAGCAATAACTGCCTTTTAATAACTATGGAAAGTTCAGCTATCTTCTGAAAGTTTACCTTAGTTCTGAGAGTTCTGGAAAGGTATCAGGAACATCAGGCATCTTGTATGTAAATCCATTCTGGCCAACCTAAATCAAAGTTTAGAAATGCTTAGTAGGTTTTTGAAGGGCAATTTCTTGACATTTAACCTGATTAATTAAAAACTGAAGACGCGTATTTTCCAGCAACAATCAAAGCAGGAAAAGCAGTAAGAAGCATAAGCACTAGTCTCTGAACAGACGACAATTCAACCAATGCAAGAAAATGCTTCAAGATGTTTGGGGTGACATGTCATAAAAGATGAGTCAGTTTTGGAGGAAAATAATTCTATTTTGCCATGTCCTTCATTTGAAAACAACTGGATGACTGAGGAAATACAGAAGAATAGTAAAATTCAGGGAAGTGAGAACAGAGAAGGAGATTGACATTTTGATCTCTTTCATGTGTTTTTTAAAGCTATAATCCCTCAGAAAACAAACAGTTTAGACAAGGAAAAAACGGTTGTCTCCATAGAATGTAGAGAATTTAAATTCTACAAAGCCAGGAAACTGCCTTCCAAGCCTAAGAAAACTAGTTTCTGTAGACATGATTTGATTAAAGACTACACATTTAAATACAAAGTTTAATTAAAAATAAAATTCATTCTAGAGTTCATCAGCAAGGAGCTTGAGTATAAACGTACAAGATAAAACACCACATATAAAGACTTGAGATTGAACATTGCCTTCACCTAATAGGTTCTGAGCAGGAAAGAAAGAAAAAACCATTTTCTGTAGTTGGAAAAACAGCTACAGCTGCACTATGGGGTGTCGCTCTATTGGGAACGGCGTAAGGAACGACACAGACTCGTGAAGTCGAACTGGAGAAGTTTCTCCCTCGTTTATTACCTCAGGTCTTTTTTATAGACCAATACGTGAAAAGTACAGAAAAGAAAACTCTTATTGGTTAGTAAACTAACACATCACCATCATTGGTCAGTGGGGTTCACCACCCCTCGACCTTCTCTTGCAAGAAAACAAGGAACAGACAAACAGCACCTGCAAGGCTGTTTTCTATCTCTGAGGATTGTTTTAATTCCTCCTTATGAATTCCCAGGCCACTTTCTCAGGCAAGACTGAGAAAGCTATGTGGCCTGCAATTTCCACAGGCACCATGCTCTCTGCTTCACAGTTAGCATCCATAATGGGGGAGTGCAGGTCCAAAACAAAACCCCTTATAATTGATTACCTTCAGCATGCAACTTTTGAAACTCAGACAAACTTGTTGCTCTGACTTTAAGTTCTAAAAAACTCTTCACTAAAGCCAGAATGACAGTTTTGTTTCACTAGCACCAGCAAAACAATGAAGTGCACTCACTCAAGTGCTTCTTTTGAGTTTTACATCAATGCCCCGTGTGCCCTAAGGGATCTTTTAGCCTGTGTCTGACAGCTTAAGCAGCGAAACTCAGCACACTGACCTGAAGCACTGCTTCTGCTGTCGGAACAGGCAATGGCAGGTCAGCAATCAAGCCATAGGAGGGAGCAGCAGGTTTGTCTGTAGTGTAGCTTGAAGAAACTGATTCAGAAACAGGCATGGCTGCCATTGTTCTGTTTGTTTCTTGAGGTGGATATGGAGGGAGAAATGGAAACCCCTGAGGAGCAAAAGGAGGCATTCCAGCTGGTTTGTTGAAAAGGCTAAAAACAAACAAAACCACAACCATGAGCAACCAACTGTTTACAGCACATTTCTTATCACTTGAACTATAATTACCAGACCATATATAAGATGTAAGAATGAATTTTAAAATGGCCACAAACTTTGTATTTTCTCTTCCCAGTTACTTCCAATGTAGTCTTTTTGTCTAACACTACAATATAGTATAGAACTCCATAAATCTTCATTCTTGTAGAACAGCTAAATACACACACTATTATGAGAAAACTACTTCTCAAAAATTTATGAGAGCGTAATTTTAAATTGTTTCCATTCAAAAGTTGTGAAAAAACATCTGTGTCAAACATTAGTTCTTATTTATGGTATAACATTTAATAGCTTGGGCAACACACACATAATTACTTCTGAATAATATGAAAGATTTTTAAATTCACAGCTGCAGCTATATCTAAACTTAGTATCACAGTCAGCCATGAGAACCACAGTTGTACCCATACAGCTTGAATTTAATACAATTCTTTAAATCACACAATTTCTGCTGCACATGGTGCAACAGAAACTGTCTTAGGCCTGGGAGACTATGAACAGAATATGAAAAACACAACTGCTCAGATCATGAGCTATGACAAATTTCAGACTTCATCTCATAATGTAAAAATTTATTTTTCAAGAAAACAGATATAAAGTTACATCAGGCATGTTGATACAGTAACTCAAATGAACCTAGTGTCTCTTCTAACAAGTACATCATCAAGCATGCACATGAAATAGTGCAAGGACAGGGAATCTAATTCTTCCAATAGATCCATTACAGTACTCCTGTCCCTGCCCTTCCTATAACTGGTCTAGTCTCTTCTTAAAAAAAGAATAGACATAGTTCCATTTATTATGTTTAGATAACTTACTATGGAAATGATGTTGAGCTAGGAGCTAGAACTGGAGGATTCTTCCAAAACTCATCCAGTAAACTCTGAATAATTTTTCCAAGATCTGAATGCATTGTAAACTGGGAAAAACACAAAACAAAACCTAGTGAAGAAGAAAAATCATGTCTGGAATCCAAGAATTCCAAAATGTGCTGAACTTGATGGTCTATTATACCCATGTGACAGTGCTGAAAAGCTATTTTGGACATACCAGCTAATCTAAACTGTGTATATACAAGTGCCAGATAAAGTGATAAAGCCATCCAGAGTTGAACAGAAACTAAATGTCTTTTCTATATTCCATTATCAGTGCAGAGTCATTGAAGTACCACATTTCTGATGAACAACTGAAAAAAACCAGTTTAGTTACCAAGTTAAATTTGTACAAACAACAGAAGAGGAAAAAAAAAATTAAAATATCCAAGGACAAAGGCATTAACTGCATTCTGACAGAATCAGAACCTACATCCACTCCAAAAAAATAACACATTCTTCTTGACAAAAGGAACAGCATATTAAAATCCTGAATATTCAAGCTAAAACCATGACGCCATTCTAATAGGATTAGGCTAGAAAGAACTATGTTACAAAACCGTCTTAAAGCATCCCTCTGCTTTATTTGGAATATACTGGAATGTAGTTGGAAGAACTGTGCAATTAATAATAACCAAAAAATGTGATAATAATTTTCTAAGCCTTCATAATTTAAACCAGTTTTAGATATATGGAGTACTCAAGTCAGTAATGATATCAGTAAAAGTATAAATACTAGTCTACTGAACACTTCAGAATTTCTGCCTTCAGGCCCGCAAAATACAGTTTGAAAGAGATTAGGATCTATACTAATGTTTTTTACCAGGAGTGTTAACAATAATCTAGCCTGATATGTATTAAAACTGCTATTAACAGTAGATCTGTGAAGCTACAAATTATACATACATTACTTATTAATGGACCGGTCACGTATACTCCCTGCTTGTCCATTAAATGATGTCTCACAGGTGGGAAAACACTGATGACTGGTTTTTCCTGAGGAAACTGAGGTGGAAGCAAACTGCAAATAGAAGAATAATTATTACTACAGTGACATTCTGTGATACAGTTTGCATAAGAAAGCTTCTTATGCAAATAAAAATTACTACTAATTACATAAACTTACTTTTCTATGAGAACAGTTATGGAGAAGTTTATAATGAATGAAGCACACAAAAGGTATTTTTGGTTACATAATTAGAAGTCCAACAGATTGGAATACCACACTCCCACAAAACTGAAGAGAGCATTTACTGGGCAAAATCTTAGTATAACAAAGGAACAATTATCACAGAATATTCTGAGTTGGAAGGGACCCACAAGGATCACTGAGTCCAACTCTTAAGTACATGGCCCATACAGGCACCGATAATAACTTGGTGTGATTAGCACATGCACTGACCAACTGATGGACAACAAAAAAGCTGTAGCACAACAACAACACTTTTGAATACAAATGTTATTACTACAAATACAATGCTATGTAACCTGTAAGAATATCAGGCCAATTCTGCAGGCCAAAATAACAAAAAACTTGTGAACAGAGTATTAACAATATTTGTCAGAGCAAAAGTATCCCCCCAAATTAAATTCACAGGAAATGTTACAATAAATCACTTAAGTTATGATCCAGAAGCTTCATCAGGGTAAGAGTTTGGAATTGCAGCAGACTAGTAAATTACCAATCAAGTTTCTTTTCAGTGGGAGGGAATCAAAGTTATCAGAAACCCTCAAGCATTTTCCCCTAGTTACCTTCAACTAAAATCACACAGTTATCTTAGGAACTGAGAACAGCAAAATGTGATTTTGCTCTCAGCTGAGTATCTGTATCTTGTACAGAGCCAGTTTCACTCTGATCACTATAACCATTAATACAAATCCAGGTTATGGCTCCTGACATTAATTATGAGCTGGAAGCTGCTTATATTCTATTACCGCTTTTTTTTTTTTTAAAAAAAAAAAATTAATTTTCAAGATGTGCACAGACACAGCTCACTCTACTTACATGTTAATATTAATTGTCAAGTTGTTTACAGTGAATGGCAGTCGATATTCCACATCTTTCTGTATTTCTGCAATGCTGTCAAAGAAGAAATTGTTAGCATCCATTTCATGGTGAATAGAACAGATAAAAGTCTCAAAAAAACAAGCATGACCTCAGACATTTGTACTCAGTTTAGTTTTGTAAAGTCCTGTAAGAACAAAACTGAAAATGCTGGAATAAGTTAACAGTCTTCAGCATCCTATATTGAATATTAAGATTAAAGCAAAAAAAAGTGGATTTAACGTTTAAATCTCATACATAATCACAAGCAAAGGAACTACAGTAGGAGAAATCACACTACTCACTATTCTGACACTCTCAACTTATCTTTCTCCCCTTACTGGCTTAAATTAAGACAACACAGTAATGTTTTTTTAATATACTGAATTTTATCTGATTAAACATTTACTTTGCAAGACATTATATCAGGTTCACAACTAAGTATTGCTTTGAAACAGTGCCTTAAGATCAAAATGTAGAACATTTATTAGACTAGGCATTCTTCTTTAATAGCCTAAATTTTAACAGCAGTTTTTACTATGTGCACCAAGCTCAATGCATTTGTACAAATACTTTCAAGAATTATCTGGAGAAGAGCTACTTTCAACAACATAAAGCTCCAGTGACACTCAAGACCCAGGCCCTCCTGAAAGCACTGATGTGCCTTACAAAATCAGATAAGGCCGAATCTAAATTTGTTTTTCCTGGAACATGTAAATTAGAGGGGAAAATCTTGAAATGAGCTATATTAATAGGAGGTTTATTTCAATACCCAAAGCATTCTACAATTTCTAAGTTAGACTGTCTTGAAAGAGAGCATCCCAGAGAATGTGGAGGAGGTGGAGGTGAAGACTTAGCTCAGAAGCAGAATTTCTAGACAGTACGTACATATCTAAGCTGAGATTAAGAGACAGAAAGACAGAAAATTAGCTTCATCTTATAATGAATCAAAACAAACTGTCAAAGACTGATTGCTCTTCCATGTATTTCTCCTGTTTGCACCTGGTTAATAATACTCTTCTCAGTCACCTAAGGCTCCCTTATACAGGGGAGGGAACAGAGCTCCAATGGCAAATAAGGGCAGATGGAAATTCCCAGAAAGCATCTTTTGATCTAACTTCAGAAATGCTCCTCCATCCACTGCCAGGTGCATTTTCTCAAAAAACCCAAAGCATGTTACCTGAAAATGTGTGTTAAGAGTAGTGTTGGGAGTGTTTCGTGTTCTTCCAAAGCACTATTGGGGCATAGAATTTAAGACTGTCCTTAAAAGCTTGGGAAACAAATGGGCATTAACTTAGCTATGAACCTTGCTTTCTGCAGCCCCATCTTACTCCTCCCATAGACAACTCAGTATTTGTTCTTTCCCTGTGAAATCACATGTTGTCTGAAGAAAATACTAAATATCTTCAGCACAGGAGAATTCAAATCAAGGGTTCTACTGTGTTACACCACACACCACTATCTGCACCTTCTCATTCTTAACTGAAGGATTCTCCCTGGAATCTCTCATGCACATTCCTGCCCTGTAATCATCTGTCACACCTTTCATTAGCCTGCTGCAAAATCCTTTTGAGAAGGGTATATAATTATTCATGTGCACAACCTATGGAAACTGGGGAGGAAGATGAGGACAGGGAGTCAGGAACAGGAAAGCCAGAATCTCATTGAACTGTTCCAATGGTTATAACCTTGCTTAGGAAAAATCTTTAACTAATAACCTTAGTTGACCCTTCCCCAAGTGGGAATGAGTACACTGGAAAAATTATACATTTCTAACTTTGTCTAGAACAACAGCAAATGTAAGAAAACTATTTTTTAAAGGCAAAGGTTTTATTTCAAGCTCTTAACCTGTGAAGGGACTGTGTAAAGGAAAGCTAGCTGCTTTACTAAAATGAAGATCACACATACCCGAGCTTTTATGACCTAAGACAACACAAACCAAACCTGACTAACTTAGTTCTAACTACACCATGCCAAGAATTTTGAGCATTTTGGTGAAGAGCAACAAGAATACTCATAAATGAATGACATTTGGGCAGCTATCATGTCCCTAGCTCTCACCTCAATTCCTGGCCACAGCATCCATTCCCTCCCTCTCTACGCTTGAGCTGGTGCGTGCACAAAGAGCATCCAACCATTTCAGCAAACTGACTGACAAAAACTGATCCCCTTTCTGGGGACTTAATTCAGGATGAGCTCATCTCACTGCCAGATTAAAAAAAAAAAAGAAAGTGGGTATAAACAAAAGGCCAAGTAAAGCCAGCTGAAGAAAAACTTTTGAGTTAACTAAGCTCCTATATGCCCACAGGACAGCTCCTTAGAAACGTGAATTGCCTCAAAAATATCTGTACAGGCTTAAGTTCATGCAAGCAACAATACTTAAAATATCTTCATATTTATGTTTCCTGTGTGATAATTCAAAATATTAGGAATGTAAACTATCTGCAGTTATTAAACCTGCAAATGTATTTAGCGTCTCTTCCACTCCTAGTATCAGTCTGATGTGACAGGAAACATTCTCCATCCTTTTTTCTGAATTATTTTGGAGGCAGCTACCATTCCAGTCCTACAGAAATCCTAGGAAGTTGTATGTCTGTAGAATGCTTACATCACTGCGACTATAACCTCAAATGTATGAAATGTGGATCTCCTTTTAAAATATGAAGTGTTTTAAAAGACTAGCCAAAACAGGGCAGCATACTACTAAGAGGAATTACCTCAGGACAAATAGTTTTGCTTTAAAAATTGTGGATGTTGAACCGGAATAAACACAACTGGCATCTTTTGACCATATAAACAAAACTAGTTTTTTAAGGAGAAGCCCGTTTTTAGCAAGCAGCACTGAACACCAGGAAAAACAGTCCGTAAAGCCAGTAGGGCAGCTATGCCACTGTGACACGCAGCTCCTTGGTGTCCTATGTTTTAGTCTCAACTTTTAATAAACTACGTTGTTACAAGCAGCTACTTTAGGTTTTATCCCAAGACGAACTGGCAACTCTTTGAAGACATTACAACCCATTAGCAGGCTTTCCGGTCCACGGCAGGTGAAACCGGGCACGGCGACCTGCGCCCGATCACCCGGCCAGGCCACACCAAAGCCGGCGGGGCGCCTCTCCCGACAGCCGATTTGACTTTCCGTTTCCAAATTCTTCCTCCCAGCCCGCCGGCGTCCCACGTCCCACTGTCCTCCGGCGGGGACCCCGCGGCACCGCACTCCCGCCCGGCGGGACCCTTCGGCCCCGGGACAGCGCGGGCTTGGGCCGGCCCGGCTGCAGCGCCGCCGGCTCGGGGGCCCTGTTTACCCACACGGCCGCGAGGACCCAGCCAGGCCTCACGGGGACGGGGCGCAGGCGGGTCCCCGTGAGAGCGCACAGGGACACGCGACACGCTACCGACACAGCGCGGCCCCGGGACGGGCGACACGGCACGGCCCTCCCGCCCCCGCTCCCGCCGCGGCCACTCACGATGCGTGCGCGGCGCGCAGGGACTCGACCTGGCGCTGCCGCTGCTGCTGGAGGCCGGTGCGCGCGGGCGGCGCGGCGGGGGCGGCGCCGCCCTTGGCGAGCGGGAACAACCAGTTCATCGCGCGCGCCGCGGCACCGGAGGGGCGCGAGGGCACCCGCGGCACCGCGCGCACCTAACCGAGCGCCCGCGCGCGCCTGCGCGCGACGGCGGCCCCGCCGCCGCCCCTGCCCCGCCCCGGAGCCGCCGCCGGCGGGGCCGCGTCAGCGCCGCGCGCCCGCGACCCGAGCGGCGGAGGGGCGGGGCGGGGGCGGCGGCGGCGCGGCCGGCGATTGGCCAGACGGGAGGGGGGAAAGGCCGCGGCGCGCGGTGATGATGTAATGGCTTTGTGCGCGCGGCGGCGGCGCCGGGGGCAGCAGCGCTTCCTGCGGCTCGCGGGGGCCGCGCGGGGCCTCCCAGACCCGCCGCGGCCCGGCCGGAGAGTGAGGGGTGAGCGGGGGCGGCGCCGCGGGCACCGGGCGGGGACACCGGCACGGAGCCCTGCGGGGCCCCCGGGCTCTGCGGCTCCTCCGGGCGCTCCTGGGGCCTTTCACGCGCGCGGGAACCCGGCCGACCGTGTGTCGGTCTTCGCGCGTCGCTCGCTGGTTTAGCGCGGCCCTTGGGAACTGGAGGAGCTGCTCCTGCCTCGGGAGGCCGCTCGCGGTGCCGCCGGCTTTGGCGTGACTGTGTTTTCCCGCTTCGTTCCCTGCTGCACGCAGCCCAGAGATCCGCAGGAACGCGCCCTTCCGAGCCGCGGGCAGGAGCGCCTGGGGACCCGGGTGTCTCCCGGATCTGTGTCACTGGTGCGCCTTGCCGCCCTTGTGCGGGAAACAGTCGCTAACGAAACTCTAGGGGTTTAGTTTCTGATGGTAATCTGAGCTCTCGTAGTCGAAATTCTTGTGGTTTTGATGGCTATGTTCTGCTTTTGTGAAATCTGCAAGGATAAAGGGTGGATGTGGTGTTTAAGCCTTTTTTTTTTTTTTTTTTTTTCAGACTAAGGGTAAAAACTTACGCTTTTGATGCTTTGCTTTCTTTTTGTCTTAGGCTAAAAAAAAATAAACAGTTGAAGTCCTCTTTATGAAACCGATCCTCGGTCAAGTGTAACTTTTGATGTATGGTCTCTAAAGCCCCCCACTATGCCAGCAGCTACCGTAGACCATAGCCAAAGAATCTGTGAAGTTTGGGCTTGTAACTTGGATGAAGAGATGAAGAAAATTCGTCAAGTTATACGGAAGTATAACTACGTAGCTATGGTAAGTGGGTGCTTGATGTCTGTCTAGCAAATTGCTGCAAAAGTTGTGACTTTAGCTGAGGTCAGTACACTTGCTCATCCTTTTTAAATTAAAAGCATAAGGAAATCTTAATGTTGAATTAACACTGTAAGAACATCTGGATCCTAATCTTTTATCTTTTTAAAAGTTAATATTACACACAGTACTCTACAGCTATGATATGGTTAGATATGTATAGTTGTCATGTGTTCAAGTTTTAATTCTGCTCTTGCAGGACACAGAATTTCCAGGAGTAGTTGCAAGGCCTATTGGAGAATTCAGAAGCAACGCAGACTATCAGTACCAACTCTTACGCTGCAATGTTGACTTGCTAAAAATAATTCAACTAGGACTGACGTTTATGAATGAGCAAGGAGAATACCCTCCAGGAACTTCAACTTGGCAATTTAATTTTAAATTTAACTTAACGTAAGTATTCAGTTTCTGTGCTGCTAAACGTATGTTTCTGACTTACTGAAAATGTATAAATACTTTAGCAACCTTTTTATCTATCTGATTATAATACTGAGATACCATAAATACTCATGTAAGGAAAATTTTTGTCAACCAAACATGCTTTCTTCCTTCATTTATATGCAGTCTGCCTTACTGCTGATAATTTGGTCAAAAATGCTATGCATTTTTTTAAAAAAAATGTGGAAGGCCTTTTGTACTTAATGCAAGAGTTAGCTCTGTGTTTTCATGTTTAGCATGTTAGAGTGCTTCTGCCTTACTTAACTCTTACTAGTTGTTACAGAAATCCCATCGACTTTAGGTGGAAAATACCAATGCTTGAAGAAAAAAAAGTAAAATTACTGAAGTGACTAAAAAAGTATGTCAAATGTTATCATTCTGAAATGTTTTGTCTAAAGTGTTGGTTCAAAAACAAGCTGACCTTTACTATATTGAAATAATACCATGAACTTTATTTCAAAATGTGAAGTTTATCAGTGATAACACTTTATAAGCATAGACCTCACTTTTTCAGGGGGATCAAACACTTACCTGGTGCTCTAATTATATCTTTAGCTGGTGGTCGACAAAGTTACTAGTATCTTGATTTTGTTTTTTCTGGAGTAAACATAATTGGTTTGATAGATTTTTGTATGTTGATTATCTATTGAATTGAAGATCAGTACAAACACTTCTCACACATTTAAGTATGTTCAAGCCTTGGGGTTTTTGGCAGTTGTGTTACTGGACAACTTTATATACATGAGTTAAATTCACGGTCTACAAGAGAGGTTTAGAGAACAGACTTCTGTTTTTTTCTGCAGATGAAAAGACTTGTTTTCAAAGTAGTTGAGGTTTTTAAGTGGAAAACTGCTGCTGCCTCTCTTGATCTCTGCCTTCTTTCAAGCAAGTAGTGCTCTGGATTGTCATGAATCAGTTTGATCTGAGCAATGACATGCTCTATTTAGTCTTGTCTGAATTGTCTCTTGAAAGAAACGTAAGCGCAGATTTAATGTTTTGGTAACTCTGAACTTACCTGGCCATATAAATGCTGGATGAAAATTACCAATTTTCTTAAATAGAAGAATATACTGAACTTAATTATAACAGAGAACGAAGAGTGAATTAATAACTTCCAAACTGTGATCTATGAAGAAGGGCTTGTGCTACACTTGATTTATTTTCTGAGCTTCAAAGGTCTACTTAGTATCAAACAACTGAAACCAAGAGTAGTTTTCCATCTATTTGTGCCAGATGCCGCAGAGATAAGGCAGCTTAGTAAGGGAAGATACAGGTAATCACCAAATTACATTTTACTTGTTGATTGGGGTGTACAGAAAAATATAAACTTGGTAAGTACTGCATGAGAAACTAATATTTTTTATTTTTTTTATGTGGATGGACAACTTATTTTTGTCTGTTTCTCAACATCTTTTTGGGAAGTGGCACTGTGCCAAGTGTTCTTCTCCTAAAGCAAAACAGCTGTTGGTTGTTCCTAGAAGGTATTTTTTTTTGTGTATGTGGTTCCAGCCAGGTCTTGTTTTAGTGTGCTTTTAAAGAGCATAAATATTTCTCTAATCATACGATGCACCTGATTAGTACAGAGTAGCAACTAGAATGAAACCCCCTTTTTGTTAAATGGTGTGTTATGGAGATAGACAGGTGTTGAGAAGCTAGTGCCTCAAAGCTGGAGAGCTAATGAGCAGCTGTGCAGGATGGAAGAAAAAAGATTTAACACATCTTGAGGATGTATATCTGTGTTCTAAAAAATGATGTCTTGCTATCAGGAGCAAGGAATACAGGTCTGTGACTGAATCTAATAGTCAAGTTTGATATATTGGTTGTCTTGTCTAGGTTTTTTTGTGTTCTGATTGTTTTTCATTAAAATTTAAAACTGTTCACTGAAGAGACTGTGGAGTAGTATGTTGTGGACAGTAAAAATGGATTTAATTCTCTAGGTAGATTCATGCTTGCATTATTATTTTTTTTGTCTTCATTTAACCATTTCATGTTTTTGTAATGATGATACAGATAAAACTTCAGGGAGAAAAACTCCAAAACATGAATTTTAGCATTAAGACTTTGCCAAAAAAAAAAAAAAAAGATAGCGTTAAAGGGAATAAACGCAGAGGTAGGAGGGGAGCAAACAAATCATAGAGAAATTTTTATTTTAACCTATTAAATTTTAGGTTCAAAATAGTTGACCAAATAGGTTAATATTTTAATATTTTTAAAAGTTGAAACAGGTTGCTTAGAACAAAAGTTAGGATACCTGAATTCTAAGGATTGACTAAATGGAGTAAATAGTCCATTTCCAATTTTATTGAGTAACAAGTTTGATGAACACATGTCTAGACATTTACACAAGCTCAAATCACAAAAAACTTTTGAGAAATATTATCTACAGAACTAATTCAGTACAGGAATCTGGAGTGTATTTCTTATAGTTCTGTAATATAATGTGTTAGTGCTTCAACTGTTATATTTAATTTGTCACAGTTCAAACAATATACAGATATTTTGCCAAATGAGTTTTATAGATGCACTTTCATCTGAAGGTTTGCAAAAGAGTGTTTATTGGTAACTGGTAGAGGAGCAGGAACTAATTTTTGTATAAGATGGTAAGAATGGAGGTGAAAAGGGAATGGTGAAATGATAATAAAAGTTAAAAAAAAAACTTTGAAAAATGGTTGATTTTGTAATTAACCTGGAACAAAGTCAAATTGCTCCTACTCTGCTAGTGAAGTCTGTGGATTGAATAGCAAAAAAGAAATGTTACCTCACTGAGGCTTGTAGATTTTGGAAATTTACTTTTCCTCTCTGTTTTTAGAGAAGATATGTATGCTCAGGACTCTATTGAACTGTTGACGACATCTGGAATCCAGTTTAAAAAGCATGAAGAAGAAGGAATTGAGACACAGTACTTTGCAGAACTGCTCATGACATCAGGAGTTGTATTGTGTGAAGGAGTCAAGTGGCTTTCCTTTCATAGGTAAATTCTGCATGTTAAGAATTTGGGGTTTCAACATCTGACTGGTGTTTGAGTTCTAGAGCTTGGATTTCACATCTCCTGACTTTGAGTGCTGTGTATGTACCCCATGTCTTGATTGGTAAGACTGAGGAAATATTTCTGCTGTAATACCTCTAACACCATTTGGTATTGGAAGAATAGAGACCACAGGTGTTTTACTGGTGTTTTTAGCCTTGGTGTTTATGCAGTAACCCGGAAATTGTAAAGCTAAGAACCACGAAACTGCTAAACCAGCAGGTGGCGCTGTACACGTGCAAGTAATAACAGAAACATTACTAAAACAAAATATTCCTAAGCAATCCTTGAGGAAATATTGTTTGTTTCATGGGAGAGAATTATCAGTGAGGAGGTCTATAAAATCTGCAAATCTGGGCAGATGAAATTACTCACCTTGGAAGGAGATCCCTGATAAGCCTTATGCATATATTTTACTGCTTACTCTATCAAAGGAGTCAATCTTTCAAGTAAAAATAGAAATGTAAATGCTAAATCTCTATGAATCTGTCATGATACAAAAGATTTTTGAGTTTTAATAAGATTTAATACTTTAAAAACATACACAGTAGTTGTTGTTTAGCTAACTACATGCCAAAATTTTTGCGAACGACCGTGTCTTTAAAGGCTTATTTCTATGTAATGCCCTGAGACGTCAGTCTTAAAGGCTGACTTCTAAGGAAGTCAGCAAGGTGAAGCGAATTAACAAGGCTGTACTCATGATAGAACTCTAAAATAATCTTACTTTTGCACTCTTGTTTCTAGAGTAGCGCCTTGGGGAAGAATACTGTAACAAGAATGCCTTAAATTGTGTCAAAATAACTACAAAAGCCAATTTAGTATTAAGTTTTTTTCAGCTTCCTAAACACAGTGTTATGGGCTCTTGCGTTTATATTTACAGTTGACTACAGTAATATGGATGGTTCAAGAGAAGGGGGAAGCAGGTTATGCATGTAACTGGTGCCTCAGCAGAGGATGCCATGTAGCAGCATCTTCAGCCTCAAATGGGTGTTTTTCCAATATTGCCTGATGACTGGGCAATATAAGGGCCTGGTATAAGGTATACCTGAGCAATTTCTTCACTAGGGATTCTTTCTAGAGCATAATTATATTTAGTGTGCATAATTCCTAAGTAATAGGCTTGTAGTGTAGTGCAAGCTGTGTGCCATAATGCCATCTTCTACTGGTGCAGCTTTTGAAGGGTTTTTGAAATGGCTTTATTAATAGAAGTCCAGTTTCATCTGTGTTGAAATGAGTTTCTTTTGTGGATTTCACTGAAAGAGTCTTTAGAAATCCTCTTAAGACAGTTGTTTAGCAAATATTTGTCAAACACTGGTTATTAGAGTGTTTATAGCTTTTCCAGACCTTGTTGATATTATCTTGAGCGCAAAACCTTGGAGTAAGTGGGTTACATTCTGAGTAACCCAAGTAAAATTATGAAAAGCTATAAATGAGCATGGGTCATACAAAATGTGCCACAAAGAATACTGAGTGGCTTTCTAAATACATCTTTGATTGTGATTATGTTCTGTCAATGGAAACTTAGGCAGCAAGATGCTCAGCTGAAAATTTGTTCCATTTAGGCTCTCCATGCAGTAGTTCTTTGACAGCTGATAAAGCTGTACTTGGTAGTTGCTGACTGCTATTGCCTCTGTTTCCTTAAAATGCTTAAATTACTACTAACTCTTTAAAATTTTGAGTCCCATAGTAAGTAGGAAAGTGGAATCACTCCTTTTTCAGAGTATGAAGTTACGATTTGGTTTTCATTTTCTAGTCTTTGACTTCCTTGAACTTTCATGCAGTTCATTTCTAAGCTCTTCCCTTCTCACATAGCTCTCTGTGTGCTTTTTATCTTTGCATTTTATGTAGCTGCCTTGGCATCCTGACATGTTGCCAAGTCTACGTGGACCTGCAGTTTTGTCAGATATGACTGAAGAAATATTTGCTCTGTCACCAATTCTTGTGTATTGCAACTTCATAGGCAACTTCATCTAATCTTGTGTGTGTGAGTGTTCAAATGTGTTTGAGTCAATGAGAGAAGAGGGGGAAGCCCTGAATTTGTGATTTTTATCACAGTCAAAAGAGCTGTGAGTACTTGACAGTAGCAAGTTAGGAAGGAGCAGCTTAAATGTTGATTGTGTGGTTGTTCAACTGTCTGCTCTGCAGAAGCTTTTAAGTGTCCACTTCTCTGCAACCTCCTTTGTCTAGCTTTGGAGGGTCTGTGAAAACATGCTTTTTTGAAAATAAAAACCCAGATGTTCTTGGGATGCTGCAAAATTCCAAGCTGATATGTTTCAGTAATAATTTTATCTAACTGAATTTAGTAAAATTTAATCTGCTGGCTCGTTTCTGTTAGCTTTATAAAATGAGCTAGAGCTTTCTCAGCTCTTGAAAGTTTTGATTTATTTTAGAGGCTTGATGCTTGAGTAGAATTCATTGTTAATTGGCTATCTGAATTCTTTCTTGAAAGTAAGGGAAAGAAATAGAGGCATGTTTGATCTTTACTTTTGTCTTGTTGCCTAGAGCTGTCCATGTTCAGTGAAAAAACAAAACAAATGTCTGTAAGAGTGAGTGCTTGTGTTGTATAGCTCCACAGATTGTGGCTTGCTGTGCTAAGTGATTTCGGATGATTATATTAGAAATGGTGCAGGTTTTTTAAGGCAAGGAAGCCTGAGTGCTTCAGGGTATAAACCAACCACTAATCACTGTTTGAGGTTTAGAAGAAAACTTCTTTAATGTGAAGGTAATTACCTAATCGCTCGCCGTGGACTTTCTTAGACTTCTGTTAGCATCAGTAGTGGCCAGTCAAAATTTGTTTTACTGGATCTATCTAAGTCTTGAACTGGAGTGATAAATTTTGTGTCTCAAAGCATGGATTTGCTAAAATCTCCAAGTGGAAAAAATATATAGTTCTCAATCAAAATTGCTATTTGTAATAACCTGCTCCCTTTCCATCTAAATAGTAAGGGAATGTTGACTTTTCTTGAAGTACTTCCTTATTTAAAGAAATTAGAAGTGTTTGAGAGCATCTTTTTTTTATTATTTTATTCATATACATTTTTTTGAAGACAAATCAAAAAAGCTTTCTTTTGAAGAGGAGTACCACAAATATGGTTTTTTCACTTTAAAAGTTTTAATGTGACTTACATTTGAGCCTTGAGGATGATCAGTGTCAGTAATTCAGTGAGGTAGTAAACTGTAGACTCTAAAGGAGTAAGTCTCCACAATCCTAAACAGTGCTTTATGCATCTTTTGGAACAGCATTTTTTGCTAATGTGGCTTTTTCTTTTCTCCTTCTATAGAGGGCTTTATGTTGATACATAAAGCGGCTTTCCCACCACTTCCCTACCCCTTCAAATGATCTAATAAAATTAGACTTCCAAGCTACTGTTTTGCCAAGTTTACTACAGTTTTTACTTTGTAAGAGTCAACTGAAATCCTTCTTTATCTTTGGCTCCTTTGCTCCCTGGCCAGTGGCTGTTGCTGTGGAAGTTGGAGGGTGGCCAGCACAGCTTCAAAGTACCAGATGCAGTACAGGATTTGTTCAATTTCTGCTTAGAGCACTGGAAACCCCCATGGGAGATCTGCAGTAGTCTATGGCTATTAGGTATCTTGTGTTAATGGACTTGTAGCAAACAGCCCGTTTACCCACAGTATGTTCAAGGTTTTTCTACCCTCTGTCTAAAAACTCATAGTATAAAGATGACAGAGATAACCTTATTGTATACAGAAAATTCAAAGTAAACTTACTTACATTGAGTGTGCAAGCTGAAGCCTTGAATCTATGTCAGAAGTCACCACTCTTTGAATATCTGCAGGATACATATATATATATGTATGCAGTGGTATAGCGCTCTTAACTGATTTATCTTTTCTATTGCTTATCTCACAGTTAAAGATCCTGACCAGTACTTACCAACTTGAAAAATTCTTGGTTTTGAGTATGACCCTTGTGTAATCAAGAACGAACACAAAGTCTTAAACAGGAAATTTGGAGTCTGTGATGGCCACCTGCTCACTTGAGTCATCCCTCAGCTCTATGCTAAGATTCCTTAAATAGCGAAACTGATAAAACCTTCAGTAGAAGCAGCTCTACTGTAGTGTTTTCATATTCTTTGTTAGTACAGGCATTTTTAAAATTTATGTCAGTAAAATCTAGGAGCAGATCTGGTTCAATGCAAACTTAGTAACGTGGAAGAGGAAGTATCACTCCTTGATTTAGTTTAGTGCATAAGCAGTCCTACAAGTACAAGGGATAAGAGCAGATGAGTTTCATGGCCAGGTCATGAATAATCTGGTTTGTAATTGCTGCTCTCCTAGGAAAAAACATAACTAGTCATCACTGCTTTTTGTTGTGGTGTTCAGTCTTGCTTTAATACCTGACATCTCTCTTTCCTGTACTTAACTCTCTTGTTTCCTCTCATAACTCTTTGTAGAAGGCCGCAGTTTCCCCGTTACTGCCACGCCTCAGTCCTACATCCTCTTTATTCAGTTGAGCTATGGAGGAGGAAGCCTTCCTGAACTCTTCTCTCTACCATGTACACACTGTAATACCACCATTTCTTCTAAAAAATAAGCACTGCTCAGTTACCTTGCTGCCTCCTGCAGACTTATATATATATATATACACACACACACAAATTTTTTTTCCAGCTTACTTTGTCATTGCCTCCAGAAAGAGTAATAGTCTACAAGCTATTATAAAGTTTTTAGTTGTCTGTGTGCTGATTTAATTGGAAAAGTTGAAAGACAATTCCTCTTCTTTGTTGCTGAGGGTTAGATTTTCCTTGAGGCATAAACATGCATTGGCTCTGGAAACTCATTAATCTTTTGGATTTTGAGAACTGTAGAAGTTTCTGTCTCAGTTTGTAGTGAGAAACTCCAGTCTATGTGAAAGAAACCAGCATAGGAGTCTTTCTGCTGGAAGTTCTTGTTATTAGATGAAGACCCAGCAGCCCTACTTTATTTTGGGATTTAGAGAAAGTCCTGTAGGCAGATCTTTTTACATCTTCACTTGGCCTTATTCAGACCAAATTAAAATGTTTTTGGAATCTGCAATGGGGTTGTTCACATGGAAGTTTAGGTTTTTTGCATAGACGTTGGTCTTTATTGCATTGAATTTAAGCAGAATATCCTGTCAATGTGCAGTGAAGTCTTGATGTTGGAAGTGAGAAGGATGCTTCTAAGTCAGTTGCTTATATTATTTTTGTTATTAATTTGCAGTGGATATGACTTTGGCTATCTAATCAAGATCCTGACAAACTCCAATTTACCTGAGGAAGAGCTGGACTTCTTTGAGATACTGCGATTGTTTTTCCCTGTCATCTATGATGTAAAATATCTCATGAAGAGTTGCAAAAATCTGAAGGTAAGTAATCTGTTAATGGTTTGGAGCAAATTTTGCATTTGGAGACAGGATACGTCATGCTTAAAAATACTTTCTCTTTTTTTATTGTCTGCTTTTGCTTTGATGGTGCATATTAAGCATTGTTGTCTCAAGCTTTATATATTTAATATTAAAGGCATTGATAGAAGCAGGCAAGAGCACAAATAAATTTTTATAACTGTTTACCAGTTAAAAATACCGTGTTTAAACTGGAAACTTTGTTGATAGATTATAAACCCATATTTGGAATTAATTCTTTATTTCCTTAGCCATAAGAATTGATGGGTCTCATATACTCTTATTTCCTCATTGTGCAGTCCACTAAAGGACTGCAGTCATCTAGGCAGAGGTAATTGCGGGATGATGTGGAAGTGTCTTGGATGAGAAATGAAGAATGTTTCAGATGGCTCCATAAGCAAAGATAAACAACATATGTTTAGGGACAACATTGGACTTCTAGGAAAAAAACGAACTAGAAATTAATTTCTCATGTCAGGCCAGTGGAGCTACTAATTGGCTTATTCTATCAAGCATAAATTTGGATACCTTACTGGTCTGGAGCACAAGTGGGACCTGAAGCTAAGCGTGTGAAGGGAAAGACAGACAGCAAGTGAAAGAAAGATACTAACGGCACTGTTAACAGCTTTAATTGCCAAAGAGCTGTTAAGACTCTGCACTGCTGCTGGAGTGAGGTGCATCACTCATCTGAGGCAATTGATGATTTTTTGCTTTTTATGGAAAGTAATTTAACTCTAGGATTTCTTAAGGAAAACCTGCAGGAAGAGGAGGACACTCACCTTAGTAACATCAAATCCTGTCTAAGGAATGGCTTGCCAGTTTATTGTGCTGAACTACTGATCTGTGTGCTGTTTATAGTCTTCTTTCCTTCTGAGATGAACTAGCAGAGTGTGTCACTTTGAATAGTAGCCTACTTTTGTGGAAAGTAAATTGTGTGAATCCTTTGTTAATCAAATTAATGTTGAAAATGTAGATCACCCTTTCAGTTAGTAAGAAAAGTGTACTTATCTGTATTCATATACAGTTGTTACTGGTACAATCATCTGGGCAAATGGCTGTGCATTAGGGAACATTTTAGAAACACTTCTCCACAGAGGCCAGGAGTAAAAATTAAATGCTCTTAAATTTCAGGAGTCTTAAATTAGTAGGGGGGAGGAACCTGCCCCAAAAAGTCCTCACTTTCTCACTCCCAGTGAAGCAAAGTAGAGCATCTGGTGCCTATCTGGTGACACATTTTGCAAGAACAGAATGTATATTCCAAATTTAGTGACATAGAAAAGGTGACAAATTGATGTTCCATGTCACCATTCAGAGGTGACATTCCCAGTGGGCTTGGGAAAGAGGGTATTGTAGTTTCTGGCATCATTAAGGCATAGTTGTGTGTAACCTGCATTGTTTAGAGACTCTAAGATTTTTTTGGAAGACAGGAAAAGCCTTCACAGGTCTTACTTTGGCAAACCATAAGAACAAGGGTGATTTTTTTTTTTCAGAGCTGACTATGTAGGTCAGCTTTCCTGCAGTAAGTTTTGATCCACTCACCTATCCTGCAGACCGATAGTGACAGCAGGGGAAGGGAAATGGGCTATTTTACCCCTCCAAATTTGCCAGTGATGAAATTATGGTGGACTTGAACTGTACTGAGAGAAACTGCCTGAAACAAATCACTAAACATTTAGTGTTGTGACTCTAAAAATGTGTGTGCTGTCTCCAAATGTGTGTCACTTTTCATCTTTATTAAATTGCAGTGAATTGAACAGCTGTGAATTTGTCTTTTATTGACTTGCCTAAGTTATTTTTTGTATGATAGTCGCTGATCTGCTGTAGGTCCCCTACTCTCTGCCCCCACACACCCAAAAAAGATTCTTGGCGTTGGAAAGAGAAATAGGCTTCAGAACTGGAAATCTGATTGATGCTTTTTTGGGGGAATTAAATACTCTGTGAATTTACAGTCTGTTATTACGACTTTACTGGCATGCAGATTGAAGTTGACTTGAGATATTAATGTATTATGGGCTAAACTCTTGCTTACAGTCTAAAAAGCTTTTAATGCAGACAATTCCAAACCTTTTGATAGTAGTGGCAATCCTAAGTAATGTAGATTGGTAGACCTTGTTGAAAACTTGCTTTTAATTTGGGGTTTTGTGCAGAACAATAAGCTCTGTGACTGTGCCATGAAATGAGAGTTCAAAGTAGATTCGCTGTTGACTATGGTTGAGTGATTATGTAAATTATTCTGTGGCGTTTTCTTGGAAGGTTGATACTCTGAAAATTTGGGAAGAATTTGTCCTTCTCCAAGAGTGAAGCATACCCATCTGGAGTGTAAAAGTCTTACCTGAAAGAGAATCTCAATAATTTAATAATTTGCTATTCTGATTCCATCCAGGACAGGGTAAATTTTTGCAGTAGCAAGGAAAGGGCATGGCTGAGATATGGAGTTTATTCTGTGACACCTCATATAATTTCCTGGGCATGGGGGAAGAGCTTGCTTCTGAGTCAGGGTAGTGTGGTGGAAGGAGCAGTCAGGTATTATCAGGTATTATTGTCAGATGTTTCTGTAGGTGAGCAATAATATTTATTTTCTTGCACACGCTATCATTAGTATTGTTGCTATTTCTGTTTGTTTTCTTATCTCACTGCTAATTTCCAGTAAATGGTTCATGTCTCAACCTGTATTCTTCACTTTTTGTGCCTCCAGTTCTCCTCTCCGGTCTGCCACAGGAGAGGGGGGAGTGAGTGAGTGGCAGTGTAGTTTGGAATGGTTTTAGTGGAAACACTAAATTGGAGAATACCATTTCTAAACCATGACAGCCTTACTTGGCACCCAATGTGGGGTGTGCAGGGTTGAGATCTGATCAGAGTGGCTTCATTTCATTTAAGCATTTGTCCTATTAGATTCAGAGGCAGTGGTCACAGTGTTGTTTGGTCTATTTGTGTGAGGGTGTCTATTTGTGTGGTACCTAACCACGTATGTTTTTATGTATTTACTATGTGCCCATCAGGATGCTCATTTTCAGATCAGGATTGCTTTGTTGATGTATGTTGATTGTATGAAGTCACATTTATGACATGATAACATTGAGGGCAATGAAGATCATTTGGGATATTCAGTCCTGCTCTCCTACCCTTACCTTGGGTGCTACCTCTGGGAGTCCATTGCTAATCATTCCTAAACTGGGAATGGGAGGATTAATTTCCCCTGCTTTTCACTACCTTTTTCTCCTTCAGGCCTATTAGAACAGCTTTTGAGAATTTTGAATTTCCTTTGGGTGTTAAGGAAAACATGCTCTTGCTCCTGTGTCTCAAATCAGGACAGAAATTTCTAGGAAGGTTAACTAGAGATCTGTCTGAGGGAGGATAGTCATGAGTAGCATGGAATGTGGGATAAAATGGGCCATTTTGGGGGAAAATTCCTCCAATGTTTTGAGAGTATATCACTACAGGACCTTGATAATGTGACAGAATATTTACAAGAAGAATGCTGTGGCAACTCCATAAAGAATCAACTTACTGAAGTGTGCTGGGCCCCGGCTACTCTTTACTGGACACAGTCCAATGCTAGACCCTTAAGGCTAGGACTTTTAGGGGAAGAGGAGGAAAGCAGATCAACAGTGCTGTGACCACTCAAACTGCAGCTGAACTGGAAGAATGACTCATGCCAGTAACAGTCACACCTACACAGAAGGAAAAAATCCAGGACCAAATCAGTTTGCATAGTGAGGCATAAAAAGGAAATAGAGTTCTCAGAACAGGAGGAAGAGGCAGGACCAGAGATAATCACCCAGTTTCTATCCCTGGATGAGCCAAGTGAAAAGATTACAGCTGCCAGTCATGAAAGCACCGGATGAGCTGGCTGCTGTGATGCTGGAATATGGCCCACAATATGAAACTAGATGATAATGAAGCCAAGCAACTGGTGTCCCTATCCTAGTGGGGATTTGGGAAGAGGACAGAAACTCAGCCTCTGGCGGCAACTCCTGTCAAGCATGAGAGAAAGGTATTCTCTCCTGAATGATCTAGTGGTATGCCCAAGCAGATGCAGCACCATGGAGAAAGATGTCCAGTACCTGAGAGAATTAGTTGTGCTGAACGTGATCGGTAAGGATTCAAATAACAAGAAGTCCCCTGTAGATCCAGATAAGGTCCACTGTACACAATCCATGTGGCAGAAGTTTGTACAGAGCACACCATTGTCATTCACCAACTCATAGGCATTGATGTCAATGAAAGAAGAAGAAAAAAACAGTCCTTTGGGTGACAGACTCCAGTAATCTCTTTTCCTCTTTACCAACCTGCTCCTCGGCTGTTTAAAGACTGTCGAAGATTGCAGACAGATTCAAAAGACTCAAGCAAACTGGATAGATGTCCCATGTCGCACCAGTAAGGACCAGAGTCGCTGCTGATATACACAGAGTCTCTGTGTATCCTTGACATAGATTACCTCAGGACCCAAAAGGTCATTGCTGGGCTTTTGAGATAGCTGCTGTGGAGACAGAGGAAATTAGACAGTTGAATAACTTGCCTCATTTCTCAGAGGACCCTTCTGCTTTGGGACTGCTGAGAGTCAAAGAGCAACAGGTAACAATTTCTACCACAACGCTGCACTGTCAACAATGCTGCATTGACTGGGTACTTCATGACCTTCATCCATGAGATGATTTGTGAACTGGCGAGCCAGGGAGTGGTCAGCAAGACCCACTCACCCTTTAATAATCCTATATGGCAAATTGACTGGACTATCATGGCCTGAGTGAAGTCACACCACCACTGTGAGCCACTATGCTGGAAATGCTAGAACTTCAGTATGGAGTCCAGGGGAGCACAGTCAGTATCATTGACTGATATTGCTGATGTATTTTTTTCCATTCCTTTGGCAGCAGAGTGCGGGCCACAGTTTGCCTTCACCTGGAGGAGCATCCAGTACACCTGGGACCAACTGCCCCAGGAGTGGAAACAAAGCCCCATCATTTGCCATGGACCAATCCAGACTGCACTGGAAAAGAGCGAGACTCCTGAAGACTTGCAGTACATTGATGACATCATTATATGGGGAATGTGGCAGAGATGGTTTTTGAGAAAGGAGAGAAAATAATCCAGATTATCCTGAAGGCTAGTTTTGCCATAAAGCAAAGTCAGGTCAAGGGATCTGCCTGGGAAATTCAGTTTTTAGGAGGAAAATGGCAAGATGGATGTCATAATGATTCCAGTTGATGTGATCAACAACATAGCAGCTAGACCCCCACCAACCAGCAAGAAATGAATACAGGCTTTCTTAGGTGCTGTTGGGTTTTTGGAGGATGCATATCTCAGATTACAGTCAAATTGTAAATCTTCTATATTGTGAGCCAGGAGAAGAATGATTTGAAGTGGGATTTAAACAAGCTTTTTGAACAGTTCAAATGGGTAATTGTTCATCTGGTGGCTAGTTCATCCAAGTAGCCAGTCTGGTGTTTTGCACCAGACAAGGTGTGTAGTCAGTGTAGCTGCTCTACACTGCAGCTGGGGAGAATGGCCTTCCTGGAGCCTCTGTCAGAAGGTACCTGGAGAGGCTTGAGGCTGACCTGGGTTCTGGAGTTGGGGGTACAAAGGATCTGAGGCCTGCTATGCTCCAGTTGAAGAACAGATCCTGGCATTTTTGGAGAGGTTTGAGCTGCCTCAAAAGTGATTAACACCAAAGCAGAGCTCCTTTTGGCACCACAACTACCGGTGCTGGTCTGGATGTTTGAAGGGCAAGTCCATTCCACACATCGTGCCTGATGTCATGTGGAGTAAGTGGACTGCACTGATTTCAAAAATAGCCTCATGGACACCTGGGCCAGAGAGCATGCTATGAAGTGGGTGTATCATATTCCCTATCACACACCAGCCTCTGGGAAAATTAGATGGTACAATGGACTGTTAAAAAACCTTGAAAGCAGTGGGTGGTGGAACGTTCTGATGGTCGACTCTACATTTAGCAGAGGCCGCCTGCTTAGTTAACACCTGAGCGTCCACCAACTGAGCTGGCCTTGCCCAATCAAAACCTCCACATACCATAGAAGGCGATAAATCCCTGTTCTTATATCCCTATATGAGCAACATGTTAGGAAAGACCGTTCGGATTAGTCCTGCCTCAAGCAAAGGCAAATCCATCTGTGAGGTTTGCCTTCAGGACCTGGTTACACATTCACCACAGGGGGATGGGGAAACATGATGATGTGTACTTCAAGGGGATTTGATTTTTGGGTAAGAACACTTTGTAGTGTTGAATCATATAATACTTGTTGCTGAATTCCACTGTATGCCATAATTACTGTGGCAAATGAATATGGAGTGGTCCACATATACCACTCATGAGCTCCTGATGCAGCTTGCAATGAGCTGACAGCACACCAGTGTTCCTGCCCTGGAAGACATCTAGGATAAATAAAACCCACAGTAATGGACTAAATTAAGAGACATCTCAGAGAGAAGGCCATTGTCTATAGAAATTATACCTGTACTTATGTGTATGAATATATGTATATAGGTGGAAGTTATAAGATTTGGACATGACATAGATAGTACAGGATGAGAAATGAATAATGTCCTGGCTCCAGCCAGGACAGGGTGAATTTTTGCAGTAGCCAGGATGGGGCATGGCTAGGACATGGTGGTTATTCTGTGACATCACTTTTTGGGCATGGGGGAAGGGCTCACTTCAGGGTCAGGGTAGTGTGGTGGAGGGAGCAATCAGGTATTATTGTCAGGTGTTTATCTGCTGCTCAAGACAGACTAAAACTAGCAATAGCTGTACCAGGTTTTCATATTAGTTTGTAGATGTTATCAGGAATGTTAGTATTGAAGCTTCCATCATTTTAAACAAAAACCTGAATGCAAATATGTTGCCATAAGACTCGCAGGAATTTTCAAAATGTTTGATCTGATTTTCAGTTTGGACTCCTTTATAACTCCATGAGTTTTGACTGCTACGCTTTTGTCTCTTATTGCTTCACTTCCTGTACTTAAAATGGGTTAAGAGTGCATGGGAAGGTGAACTCTAGGCATTCTTTATTTAAATGCATTGCCTCTGTGCAATGTTTTTGCCTTTCAATGCTTATGGCAGCACTAAAGATTGTTGTTTTGGTTTTTTTTAATCTTTCTATATCATTAAGAATGTGCATGTGCTTTAGTCTTGCCAGTAGCTTTATAGCTTAATTAATTGAAAAAAGAGTCTTTGTACAATCACGTGCTCACAGCAGTAAAAGATTGCTGTTACAGTATTACATGCCTGTCCTTCAGCTGATCAGTGTTATCTAGGTAAAACCAAACCAAATTTTGACAGCTTTGCTCTCACATGTAGAAGGTATTACTGTTTTGGAGAGGACACTAAAATTGTGTTTATTTAGTAACTTTGCAGTTAAGGGAATAATTTTTCACATAAGATTATTGAGAAGAAAATTCCCTTCAAAACTGGAGAAGTTTTACCTTCTAGAGAAGATAGATTTGCAGCTTTGGTGTGTTCTCTACAGCCTTGTCTGTCATTTTAAAGCAGTGTATCAACAGTCATTTTGAAGGAATTCTTAAGTAATGACATCTGGTTACTGGAGAAGCTGGAACATACGGAGCACTAGTTTTGTTGGTTGCAGATATTGCTTTATTTAGTCAATACTGACAGAGAATATTAATACTGTTTGATATGGAAAGTTTGATTCTCCTGGTATGCATTTATCAGGTATAATGACTGTTTCAGCTACAGTGTGTAGGTATTAAAATATGCCTGAGGTTGTATGGCCTGTGTAACAGATAGAACAGCTGCATTTGGGACACTCTTCTAATTTACCTTTTTTCAGCATTTAACAAAAACATTTTTTTTTTCAGGGTGGATTACAAGAAGTGGCTGAGCAGTTAGAACTGGAAAGGATAGGACCACAGCATCAGGCAGGATCCGATTCTTTACTCACAGGAATGGCCTTTTTCAAAATGAGAGAAGTAGGTGGACATATTGTTTTTATTTCCATGATAGTCATGTGCTCTGATAGTTGCATGGAATTGCTGATTCTGATAAGTCTGTGGTATTTTAAGGCGGTCTCTGAAGGGCTTCAGGAGTCAATCCTTTCTTGACAAAAATGAGACCACCTGTGTTTTTCCCTGAGTAAGTGTGAACCAGCCTTACTGATTCCTTGCTGGGTGACTGTTCTCAAGGCATTTTTTTTTTTGTTTTTCCTCAGTGTTATATGCAGCTGTTGTGTACTGCTGCTTGTGGCAGGCTGAGAGGTGGGGAAGAAGTGTCAATGAACCACTTCTAGCTAAACTTTCTGGCTAGAGGTGTATTAGCTAATGACTTCTAGGCTACTTTGGAGAATTTCCAAGCATTTTTTTTTCCTTGAGTGAAGCTCAGTCTAACTAAGGTTCTAAAGGTCAGTTAATTCAAGGTTTACAGCAAGGACAGTCAGGTATTACAAGCTTCACATTTCCTCGCTATTTCTCTGCACACAACAGAAAATACAACAGGAAAATATTAGGATATTTTGCATTAGCAGAACAATCAAATGTCAAACGGGCCTCTTCTGGAAAGCAGTTGCACTGAACAAATGCCAGTGCATCAGAATATGGCATTCTTCCAGCAATTCAATGTCATTTACCATGTCAGAACAGATGGCAATATCAAACCTCATCATTTCATCATGTTAAGTACTATATGCTGAAGTCTTCTTTCTGGAATCCAGCCTTTTGTATGAAGGAGAACATGACCATGAGACCGTGACAAACACTAGTGACACAGCAAGTGAATAATAAAGAATGATGGTTTAGCTGGTTTGCTTATCCTAGCATTCTGTTCTGCCTCTGCTGGAATTGTTGCAGTTGTCAAGCAGGTCATGGGCTACAGATGTAATGAAAAGGATTATGTTTGGTAATACATAAACCGTATGATCTGGTATGATCCAAGCCCTGCTACCTGCAGTCTGCCCAGTATTGTTAAACTTCCACTCTTGAATTTGAAACAAAATCCAGAGCAAAAAAAGGGAAGCATATGATAATCATGCTTAATATACAGCCTTTCAAGTTAGTTTTCTAGAGTAAAGGTTCAAACCCATGATAGTTTCTTTAATGAGATGCAGTTTGTGTTAGGTGGAAAACTAGCTAGTTTTATTTACTAAAAGCTTTTGCCACAACTAGAAGTCTCTGAAGATTTTTTTAGTGCAACACACTTACTTAAGCCAACAGACATGGACTGATAATGAATTTTTTTCCCCCAGTACTTACAAATACTCTTTGCAAATACAACATTTCTAAATGAGAGTACAGTAGTAAGCAGAGTGAAGTACATTTAATGTAGATTTTTAAAGCTTTTCAGCAGAGTTCGGTGTTTTAAAATGTATTTCTGAGTACAAAGGCTTCACTTTACAGTGCTTTTTGAGGCACAGAATTTTGTTACTAATTGCTGTGAAGGAGATGCAGCTTGCTTGCTGGGTCTTGGAGTGCCAGCCAAAAAAGTTACTGATCCTTTTATTTCCATCAGGAATACTTAAATAATGATACTACAAGAGTAGAGTTGTTATTTTGGGCTTTTTCTACCTGCTTTATTTCATTAGGAACTGCTGTGGGCTGTAAAACTTTTAATTAAAGGTTCTGATTCCTACAGGACAGAACTTCCTATCCTGACTGCTGCTAAAAGCAGAGCTTGAAGGGAAAAGGTTTGAGCTGTGTGGTATATACAGGCCTCCATGTTTAGATTGTGTATTGTATCCATTCTCTTCCTGTATATTTCTGCCTGTCTTAGGTTTCTGATATTGATGATGACTCAGAATGTGAACCATTCTGGGGTGTCCAGGATTGCTATGAAGGTTTTAGGGTGAAAAATGTTTGTGTATATGTGTCTTCTTATTTTTTCAAGACAATTTGTGATTTTGTGTTTGAAAACCCATGTCTGAAAGGCAGAGTACCAGAATAACATGGACTTTATTTTGTCTTACACTGAAAAGTTCCATTTCCAATTTAGACTTGTAATGTGTAAATGCAGGCTTCGTACCAAATTTTGCTGTTCCTCATTAAATGAGAGCTCTGAGAGGAGCTGAAAATGCATCTGTCTGCATTTATCTAAATTCTGTGATGGGTTTTGTGCCCATGCTCCCCACCCCCAAACCCACATAATATAAATCAGGACATCTCTATTCCAAGACAACAGAGTATGGTGAAAACTTCAGATTGAGGAGAGGTAAGGGAACAGGCATTGATGATGGATGCTAAGCATATGTTTGTTGTAAGAAGCAGAAATGAGATGGAGAAGTATCTTTGTTGCTCTTGCAGATATCTGAGTGATGACTAGTAATACAAAATTGTGAAAACATTGCATTTGGCCATTGAATTGGGAGAGGCACACGGGAAGACTGATTATATTTCTGACAGATTTAAATAATTGTGTCATATTGTGATAATGTGTTGAGATTAAGTGTCTTATTATACTAATTATATCATCTTTTGCACCTTGGGATTTGATATCTTATTTAAAAATAAAGTAATTTTAAAGCCTTTCTACAGTTCTAATGAAACTGAACCTTTTCTTTTGCAATAATTCATGTCTCTCTCTTTTAACTTTTTAGATGTTCTTTGAAGATCACATTGATGATGCCAAATATTGTGGCCACTTGTATGGTCTTGGTTCAGGGTCATCTTATGTACAAAATGGCACAGGAAACGCTTATGAAGAAGAAGCCAACAAACAGTCATGACATGAAATGAAAGGCCGTCTTTTTGACCTCCACATGCTTGTATATAGGTTTTATCTCTGGTTGAACCCCTTGGACAATTAAGGCTTTTTTCCCCCCTTTCTCAGCACAGTTTCTTTTCTGCCTTTCTATGTACTAAACTTGACTGTTCCTATCACAGATTTTGATCTTAATATTGATACGTAAAATTTTCTGGGTTACATTTTGGCCTCTTAACAAGCCCATTTGTAAAGAAGCTTGTATAGGATCAGTGTGGCAGAGAGAAAGGGAAAGTTGAATGATAATGAATATTCGGTAAACTTGCCTACATTGTTCTTCCAGTTTTTTGTCTTTCCCTTCCCTTCTCTAAATTAATTGGCTCTGATTATAACTAACTTCCCCCTTCATGTCTGTTCTTTCCAGTATGCAGGCGTTTTAGCTATTCAAGATTGTGGACCATCAAATTTGCACTTTAGAGAGCGACTCTGACTCAGATCCTCTGTTTTATTTGAAGTTTGTTTTGGTTTTTTCTTTTGCCCTCAGCTAGAAAACAATCACTTGCCAAGTTCAGCAGCTTCAAGCTGTATTTCCTTGGTATCTCAACCCACACAACGGGACTTATTTGCTGCATAATCTGTTTGTTCAAGCAAAACAAACTACTGAAATCATAGTAATTGCTCTTACTTTACTAGTGTTTGGTCATCTTCCAGCACATCCTGCACATGTCAACTGCTGGTTGGCCTGCTGCTATAAAACCGCTCTGTGATGGGGGAAAGAGGCTTGAAAAAACAGCTTTACACCCTTCAGGAAAATAACAGCTATGAATTTAGCCTTTTTGCCATTAAGCTGAGAGTTGAAGGATAATGGAAAAGTAGGAGTCTTGTAATGGCACATTTCCCTTGATTAACTTTGTGGCTTTTATCTTAGTAATGTACACCTCAGATATTTTTTATGAAGTCATATTTATTATGTACTTGATTTCATGATTTTTGTAAGTCAGTTTAGTTGAAGAGAAACCCCAAAGATCTGAAAATATACTATTTAATTGAATTATTGAATTAGAAAGACAATTAAATCATGCTTTTTTGTAGTTGTTACAAAGACAGATGTTACAGATATTTGTTGTAATACAACAAAATATAAATAACTTCCAGCTAATAAAGTTACCTGAGGAGTGTAATGCTAGTTTATTTTTGAGTATATCTTACAATATATTTTAGATATATTGTTTTCAAGGACCCTGAAGTATCTTCTGAACTCTGCATAGCATGTACACAGAGCAGTTGTGCAGGAAGGATTTTTGGTACTGAATAGCTAAATACTAGCCTGGAATGATGGAATGCGTGACATTGTGTGTCTGTGCGTGTGCACGCGTACGTGTGTTTGACACGGAAATCAATGGCAGAAAAATCTCCAAATGTTCACCAATTACTCTGTTGTATCTTGTACTTAAAAGCAAAAAATCAAATACCTTTTTCTCATTGAATTATGATGATGTAACTGGGCGGTCCTTTTTAAACAAGTAATTTGCATAACAGAGGGTATTTGTTTTTAAAGCTTTTGTAAATAAAGGCCTAAGAAATGTTTTCTTACATAACAACAGACTGGTGGTTTTGTTGCAAAATTTTTCCTGGAATGTGATTATTTAGTCAGTTCAGCTCTGTTTTGTTAGGCATGATAGTTCTTTTCTACATGCTGATTTAGAGGCATCTAACTCACTGCTCCCTGACTGATATCACATTGAGAGCAGAATTATGTTCATGGGTTTCCAGTCATTTAATTCTTACTGTCCTGAGTTGGAAGAGGGGTGACTGCAATTTACTTCTAAGGCATCCTAATCCCATTAGTACTTTTATACCATTATGCATTAGATGATGGTGACTTCAGTTGTCTTTGGCTTTAAGATAGTGATGGTGAAAGCAGGATGAATTGTTACTGTGGCCTCCAGGGAAAGTTTGCGTAGACATGGAATGAAGAACTCCTGAAGTTTGATGCATTTGCTTTAAAGTAGCAGCTTTGCCTAAAGCATATGGATACAGCTATCTGGTTAACTTGAGCAGAATGACTCTTTGAAGGACTTTAATGGGTTTTTGTTTTGAAGTAGGTTTTTAATCGAGGATCAAAGGAAGGTTTTAGAGCCTTCTGAATGTGTGCCTACAGTGAAAGTTCTAGTGCCGATGGGGATGTGCTTTTGAAGTGACTGCTGAGCATTCCATATGCTATGCTGTGCTGTGCTGTGCTTTGCTTCCCATCATAGAATCATAGAATGGTTTGGGTTGAAAGGAACCTTAAAGATAATCTAGTTCCACCCTCCTTATTCTGGAGAGGGACAGACCGACCAGTATTTCACTTCAAAGAATTATACTCTTGAGTTTTCTGCCAGTAACAAAAGCATTTTCAAAAGCCACTGGTCAGCATGAAACAGGTTATGCTTTATTCTTGGTCTGATCACTGTGATATATCTGTTGAGAGTTGATTGCAGCTGGGGAGACATCTGTACATCATTCATTTCCTTGGAAAAATTAGATTAAGTTTCCATTAAGGAGTGATTTAAATTGTGAATTGTAGAGATTATGAAAAAAGTAATTTCTTTTGTGTAGGACCATTATGTGTAAACTTCAGAGCCTGAAATGTGTTTCCAAAGTGGCCAGCTTTAATTGGTTTTGCAAAAATTAATGTGCAGGCACAGTTCCAGCTGTCTAGACATGCACCTTTTTGTTCAGAGAGAAGAATTCTCTTTCTAGGCCTCTGCTTTTCCCAATCCATTTAAAATACACAGTTGTTGAGTAGGTTTGTCAGAAGAAATGCAGTATCAAGACCTGTTATATTTGATCTTTCTATTTTTAATCCACTTGTATTTTTGGCTTCTTGAGTCAGATGAGTGTTCCAGGAACCTTATGTTCTCTGTCAGTATTTTTTTAATATATATAATTTTTATTTTAAGCATTTGGTTCCTTTCCTCATTGAAACTAGGCAAGAAGCATCCTTGAGATGGAGGAAAATAGGTCTGGAACACATTCAGAGTATTTAAGGCTTTTTCCCCCATGAATTTGTTGATGACCTATCAACTCTGACATCAATACATTTCTCTTACCTTATCTGACTGGTTACACCACGCTCAAGAATGGTCCATTCCCTTACTCTGAACATCCAAGAAAAGTAGCAGGAAGCCTGCATTCATGAACAAGGTGCTTCTGATTCAAGTCGAAACATAGAAAGGTGGAAGCAGGACATGTGACATTGTCTGAAGTGTGGATGAAGGGGCTGGTTTAGGAAAAGCAAAGTCTATCTGAAGTTGATTCTGGTGAGGGACAAGAAAAGCTTGTACAGGGAGAGCAGGAGCAATATGACACTACTGCTAAATGGGGGCAGGAGACTAACTTACAAAGGACATGTAAAAGGCCAAGCTACTCAATGTCTTCTTTGCTTTGGTTTCTACTCTTAGGACCTGCCTTTAGGCATCCCAGGTCTCTGAGATGCCTAGAAAAGTCTGGAATAAGGAAGACTTATCCTTGATGGAGGAAGATCATTAGGAATGTAAAAACAAACTGGACATAAAGTTCTGTTTTAAACTCCCAATTGGATTTTCAACCTTGAATTAACTAGTAACTCACTTAAACCAAAGTGCACTGAAAGAAAACACTTCTATACCGAAGCCGTTTTTAGAACTTCCCTGGAAGCTTAATATTCTCATGTCAATGGATTTAGGGTAGTGTGGGTTTATTGCAGTTTATTAACCTGTAAAATAATTAAGTGGAATTTTAAACAAAACAGACTTCTCAAGATTTTTATATTACACCATGTCAGTGATGACAAAGAAAGCCAAAAGCCTCCAGCAGAATTGTGGGTATTTGTCTAACTACTTAAAATTGAGTTTGAACAAAATCTCACAAAGAATAAATCCCAATTTTTACACAGTAAAATCAGTTATCTCTGTGTACTTTTCTATTCATACCATGAATATCTGGTATATCTGATGTTTAGTGCACCTTAATTGGTTCATGGGAGATTGTTTTATTTCCCTCTTCCATGAGGGTGCTTACTTGGTGTTCCCTCTTGCACTACCCTCACACAGGTAGTGAAATGAAGATGATTCTCCTGCATTATTTTAGCAGTCTTGGGTTGGGAATAAATCAGCTCATTCATGCCAACTGTGAAGAGACTGGTGGTATACTTCTTCTGCCAGCACAGATGAGATTATTTCCTGCCTCTGTTGCAGTAGAATTGTCTTGCCCAAGAGTGCTCTTTCCCATGCTCCTAAGACACTTGCCTCAGTTAACTGTGTTGGATAATGTGCGGGAGAACTGGAGAAAGGGGAAGGAAGAACCCTTCTCTGTGTATGCTGGCAGCAGATGAACTTTTTAAGCTGCATTACAGAAAATGTGCTTTACTTTTTGTAGGACAGTGAAGCAGAGCTGGGGTTGCATTGCCTTTCTTTACTTCTCATCATGTAACAGCTGAGCTGGGCAAGCTCCCCCTTCATTCTTGTTCCTCTGCATGTTCTGGGGAATAGCTGTAGTATCAGTGATAGTGTTTTATATGAAGCTGTTGATTTTTGCTATTATATCTATTTGAAATACTGGCCAGTTACATCCTTTGATATGATGGAGAAAATAACTGGAAACAAGTGACTGTTGTGCAGGCTCTAACAGTATGTGTGTTGTCTATTTTTGCCTTTATTACAGGAACTCTTTAAGTGAACTAAGAATTGTTCTATTTTCAGATTAAAAAAAAAAAAAAAAAAAAAAAAAAAAAGGAAAGTGACTTCATAAACTGATGACTGTCAGGCAGTGTTGGGTATGTTCCAGTTATGCCAATCAGTTAAACTGTGAGCATGCAGAGGGGGAGAAAGGGGAGAAGGCTCACAGCACACTCTTCCAACTGCTGCAGTCAAGCTATTGGGACCATCTGCTTGAGATTACACTGATCTAGGATGAAGGATGTGATCAATGCCTCAAATACTGGATTTCAGGATGACTGAGTTACTGTATTTCAGTGATGAGTGACAACTTGGAGAAATTAAGGAATTACCTATATAGAATCAACTTTGGGAGGGAGAAAAATAAAGAGAATGTAAGTGGTGATTGTACATTTCACATGAAACTCTTCTAATCTGGACTTCTAGGGAAGGGAAGGAGAAGACAGAAAGAAAGATGATAAAAAATTAAAAGAAGGAACAATTGAAAAACTGCTGAGGGAACACGGCAAGGCTTTCCTTAGGTTATGTCAGATGTCACTTGCTGAAAGTTTAATCCCATAAGGCTGCTGCTTTTCCTATCCTACTGCAGGTCACTGACAAGCAGGTGATAGATGGAAGTGAAGTAGCAATAAAGACATCCCACCACCCCCACTGCATAGCAGCACATACTTTTTTTAAATCTTGTTTTGGATGAGAATGTTTGTGTATGGTTCAATACCAATATTTTTGGAAGGGTTTTAAAAACAGGATGAGCTTGGACCATATACTGCAGGTTATGTCTGAAGTGAAAGAAATAAAAGCTGCTTTCACCTTTACATAACTGTTCCTGCAGTTTCAGAAGTCCCTAAGCCAACAGTCTCACTCCTCTCTGCACAGGAGGTGGATCCAGCACTTCCCTAAGGAAGACTTAGGAAAGGGGAAAGTCAGACAGCTCTAAAGAATCTGGCCTGGCAGGGAGCGGAGAACCTTCATGCAGCAAAGCTGCTGTGGGTGACAGTCCTGGTTAGTAGCTTTATGGTATAGGGGGTTTAAGACAAACCGCCCCCACCCCCCTTTTTGGGTGGGTGGGGGGACAAAATTTCACATTTTTGACCATCAACAGTACTCAAAGGAGTACTCAAAGCTCTGTCTGCTCTGCCAGCATAAAGGCATGGAGTGTTTCACCCATGAAAGATAACAAGAACTAGTTCCTTTTCAACCTCTTTCAGTGTCAGTGCAGTGTGAGGTAAACCTTGGAGAAGGGAAATACACCTAAAAAAGTTCAAAACTCTTGATGAAGGGGTGAGGGGGGACATTCATAGCAACTGGGTTGTTACTGAAGCCCTGGTAGAGATGATCTGTTCAGATACACCATCACTAAAACTGCTGGTAGTGTGTCAATGACTGCTACGTACATGGCATGCTGAACATGAAGCATTTATTTATGTAAGCAATACATTAACAAGTGGTAAAGTTATACACTAAATTTATGTAGAAATATATTTCCCCCCACCCCTCCACACACCAGTCAACTGAACCAGGGGAAGAACTCTCAGTCCAAATAATAATGAAAACCAGCTCCAGCACTCTACACACTGAGACAATTTTGTTTCCTTTCTGTAGTGTCCCTCACAAGAGATACTCAAGAACCATCTGTATTCCATACTGTGCAATATGCTCTAGGATGATCCTGCTTGAGCAGGGACCAGATAACCCCAGTGGTGTTCCCTTCCAACCTCTGTGAGTTTGTGTTTCATTACTTGCCCAGCCACAGTCTACTAAAGAACTTTCAGTCTGTAACCTAAACTGGACAGTGTTTTTCTTCTCCATTTAAAGAACTAAAGTGCATAACAGCAGCTGTATCTTAACTGCTCACAAAGATTGTGTTCCATTTTCATACCAAAAATAGTTCTCTGTGAAGACTTTGAGTACTCCATCACCAGTAGAGTATGTGTGGACTACTTCTGGTGCAGACGTTTTGGGTTTGTTCTAACCTACAAATAAAATAAATTTTTTACACATGTAGGGAGCTATGGTTCATATGACTGTTTACATATATACAAAATAAATTTAATTCTGTTGTCATTGGGACTTGGGCCCATCTGAGGAGTCTGCAGAACTCATCCAGTTTCCACTAGAGTTTGAAATGCAGTCATACCTCTAGACAAATATCAGGGATATTATTTTCTTTTTAGCAAAAAAGTAGATTAGTAACTGTACAGTAGGTAAAAAGTACTCCTTAAAAAAAATACAGAAATTGCACAAAAGGCTGTAGTAAAGTGCCTAGCAAGAATATAAAGAACAGGAGAATCAGTGTAGGCAGACGAACAACATTGCATCCTTGCTACCCTGACTTCTTCACGAATTCTCCTGCATGCATTGTAACACTGACAATGGTCAGTATGTCAAAAAGAGAATTTTTACTTTTTTATAGCAAGTATTAAAGCCAAAAGTACAGTCACATCATCAGAAATTATACTTTGGAGCATGATTAGCTCAATTTTGTCCATACTCTACACAGTGAGGACTGCCAGGAACCCTCAAAGCCTGCTGACAGTGCTATGCAGGGAGATACAGCTCATTCCCATCCAGAGAGCAGATGTAGCTACAGCCCTCTGGCTTAGATCTACTCAGTGTTTACTTCTGAGCTACCATCCTTTCTTTCTCCTCCCTTCATCAGTGTCTGTTTCCCAGGCCTCCACCAGTTTTCTCTGAGGGGGACAGCCTCTGACTGCAACAAAACTGCAGATTATTTAGGGCTATTGTGCTTTCTGAGTATGACTTCTGAGACATGGAGAAGCCAGGCATTTCTTGATCCCTTATCCCTGTCCTTTCTCTACAATGATCCTCAGCCTTCCTGAGAGATCTCAGAGCCCTGGACACAGAGAGACTGACATCTGTATTAGAGAGATCCATTTCCATGATGTGTTTTGCTGGGGAAGAAATCTTTTTATGTTTTTATGTATGTCTTTACATAAAAATATGGCGCAAGATACACTGAAGCTGAATTTCAACTTTCTACTTCGTATTTTTAAATGCATGCCCCATGAAAATCCACCCTGTGTTCACCTAACTGCATAAAAAACAAGACTCTACAAGATTGAGAACCTGAAGTGTTAAAAAATATATTTTCCCTCTCCCCCTTATCCCTTGACAAGTTTGCCTTTAAACAAACATGAATATGAGGTAAGCTGACAGAACAACACTGAATAAAGAGCTGCAAAAAATCTTTTGGTTACTAGATCTCTGCAGACATCATGTAAACTGTATGCTACCTTCATGCTAGTTTAAAAAAGGTGTTCTACATCAAGGGATCCACACTCTGGCACTTCTGGCAATAAACAGATGTTTTCAGGCTGGTAAAATTTTTAGATTTAAAAAAAAAAGTAAAATAAATACATTTTCCCTCACCAGAGGGAAAAAAAAAAAAGCAGCCACATTTTGCTACACCAGCTATCACTTAAGTTGCAAACCCAAGAAAGACAAATTTTGAAGTTACCTGCTGGTAGAAGAGTTAATGATAGTATCTTAGTCCTGCTGCCAGTTCCATAAACAAATGACTAGCATCTATATACTGTGAACCAACCTACTAAGTAACTCGGGTTCCTCTTTCAACTGAACTCAGCATAGTCTGAGAGATTTTTACCTTTCTTTTTAGAGTCCTCTTTTTATCTAGCCCCCTAGAAAGCATAACTAAGTTCCTCCTAAAGTTGTTTTCAGAACAGAAATTTGCATTTAAATGTAAACACTGATACCATAAATATAGTGTATACAAAAGGCACAAGACAATTAGATTTGTGTTGCTAAAACTTCCTTGACTTTGAAAGCCAAAAATGCCTCTTTTATTCTGGTCAGTAAACTCTGATCCTAAGAAAGCTGCTAGCTCCTAACTTAATTGAATGGGATTTCCTATATGCAGCAGCTTGGCTTTTTGGTATTGCAATCAAAAGTCCATTGTCCTGTAAATGCAAATATCACAAGTTATAACAGTCTCCTTGACTGTACATGTTATTCAGTAAGTTATTCAGTAAGAAAGGCAGTGTCTTGAAGAAAAAGTGAAGAAAGAAATCTGAGACAAATACCGATTAATAGGAAATTAGGAGCTTGAAGGACAATGGCCCTCGGTAACTAACAGGTCGGTAAAATACTTCTTGGATCTAATTTCAGGGCCAACATTTGCTTCCCAAAGGGGTAAGAGCTCTAAATGGGACAATAAAATCCCATTTCATAGGACTATTCTGTGACACGTCCATCAAAATCCCCAGCTGGCCAATTTCATTTACATATTACCCGTCTGAACACAGGCTTTTTATCCCATCACCGAGGAGTGGCCCACTCTAGCATTCAATTAACCAAAGGATTCTTTTTCTTCTCAACAACTTTTCAAATTATTGGTAGTGCAGATCTGAGGGAAAACAGAGCTTTTACAATAATGTTTTCCAAAAAATGTTCCAAAAATAGTCAAGACACTTAGGTCTTATCTTCAAAAATTGCTTATCAAGGGCTCAAAAGAAAATACAGTCCACCAAGCAATTAAACTATTCCTAATCAACACTGGCTGTTCTCCCCTCATAAAGCCAGTAGTGCAAAAATTTGATTTTAAAGTCAACTACTTACAACAATTTGAATTAAAAGATAGATTTTCAAAACCAAGCCAAAAACACAAACTGATAGTAAGGGGGTCACATTTTTCTTGTGCTGAATATCAAAGTAAAACCAGCCATTGAATTTTTACAATTGTAAACGCAGACTCTTCTTTTTATCCACTTTCTAGTACTCAGTCATCCTTCACCATTCAAACACAGTAATTTTAAGTTGAAACATCCTTTATATGGTTCAGAAGTAGTGTGTTTAGTTTCGTGTTTCAAGCAGTGACATGGAGACAGCTAATCATCTGTCAGTTTGTTTTCTGAGCACATCCATAGAGGAGCAGACAGGAGCAGCTGGCCAACAGGGCTGAGATTTGGAAGAATGCATCTTCCTTCCAACAACAGCTTGTTCTTAAACTGGAACAGAATATTAATCACAAAACACATTATTAGAATCAAAGAATACTTAAAAATTATTGTCATGAGTCTCATGAACTTGAAGGGGAAAGTGACTAACAGCAGAGTAAAAATCCCACCCTGAAGAGGAACCCAGTAAGACTGTTCAGATATGCTATTAATCCACTTCAGAATGACAGTGATAAGTACTGACTACACAGCAAGCAGGCCACCAGCTTATAAAATGGCAAGAGCTATTTTTACAGTACTTTCAAATACCAACATAATTAAAAAACAATTCTCTATTACATTACTCTAAACTACATCTGGCACTTTTGGTAATTAGTCCTCTGCTGAAATATGAAGGATTATAGGATATAGGATATTGAACAGATCCTTTGGTGGGACAGAAATTCTAATTCTAACAAATTGGCAAGGGCTGCAGGCTGTATTTTTCATATCTAAGATGAAATTGCTTGTTTTTATTGTGGTGACTTCAGCAGCTCTATTAGAAGTATTCTATTCAATTCCTAAGAAGAAATATAACTCATATATTGACAATAATGTAACAAAGTTAAATGCAAAGTAGCTAAAAGAAGTTTTTATGTAAGGGTTCTTATTCCAGCAACTGTTTGTCATACATATGTAGACAGTAATCTATCTTTTTTGTTACTTCTCCAGAAAGTTTTAACTGCCACACAGAAATATCTCAGAGCTAAGGGTACATCCAATCTGGAGCTTATGCTCATGCCAGAGAATTGCCAGGCCTTAGTACCCTTCTGAAAGTGCATGAATCCAAGCGAGGCAAAACCAACTTCCAGGAGCCCCTTAATGTGACTTTACACTTACTCTTTGGAACATAACCTCCTCTGAAAGTAGTCTCTCCTTAAAAAGCCACATTTCAAAACGGATGCTTCCAAAAAGAAAAAAACAACCCCAAACAAAGCCCCCAAACCCCACAGAATGAAATAATCAGACTGCAAACACAACTCTTAGACTGGATTAAAAGAAGAAAAGAATTTAACAAGAGCACAAGATGTTTATCAAGCTAAACTGATGGGAAAACCCACCCACTTTTAACATCTTTAGAGCAGTCACAGACCATGTTTGATATTCAGAGTAATCTGACTGACAAAGTTCCAATAAAATGTACACACACTCTTCAAAGAAATATTAAAGTTTAAAAGCTATTACTTAAGTAAATAAAGTGTTAGGATTTCAGAAAGTAGAACTCAAACCTAATAAAACTATTTGCAATTAATGGTATTTCTGTAACAATCCAATAATCTGTTTCTTTGAAGTCCGTCTCCAGTATTTTACTCTTAATTAGGGATGATACATAAGACATTACACTAACTGAAGGTAAGTAATTCAGTCTTTTCCAGAAGCTGTTGTTTTGTTGAAAGAACTGATGGATTAAACAGTGCAGAAATGCAATATTTTACATTTTGAACGAAGGGTTTGAATGAGTTTATATTCTATTAAAATATCATACACAGAGCAGTGAAAATTGCAGACACTGTCTGAGTTTCCTGCACTCAGCTCTTTAACTCTGTTCATCTGACACCCACATTTTCAACACCTCTAACACTTTACATCATCATCAAATTTGCAGATGTACCTATATCTGGAACTGTGTCTTCATCACTGAACACAAAACCAGAATGTAAGGGCCAAGAGGTTTTTAAATTTCTCTTGTGAACCAAACTGAACTTTAGGGGACTTTTTGGTACAAGGGCCCATCTGCTGTTATCTGCACACCTACTACTTTTATAATCTGCCTTGACAGTGCAATACCATTCCCAATGGGCCTAGAAACAATCACTGCAGTTCCCTGATGACTTTTCATGCCTTTCATTTCTTCCATGAGGGATCATGAGCAATCTCACAGCCATGACAGCATGTCCAAGAATTGTATCACACATAAATGAAGGACATTGACTTGAGACACATTTTCAGGATGACAGAAAAGGTGCTTCCAGCAGCAGAGAAGAAATGACCTTGCTGGAACAGCTCCTCCATGCCAATCATTTGGTATGCAGAAATTCTTAGGGCTGGAGTCAAACTTTTTATACTATTTTAAATACAAAATAATATAATTCTGTAAGTTTTGGTGGAGTTAGCTATATTCAAGTACTAGAGTTAATGTGATGACTGTGCTCATTCTCCACAACCCAGGAAAAGGTCAACTCCTGTTATGCACCTAACAGAATTTACTAGCTGCTTCTCAAACCTGCTTTCTGAGAAGTCTGTGTTGCAAGATATCAATGCAAGAAATCAAGAAAATCTCAGCAGTTTTTGACAACAGGTGATTACATGCTCAGGAAGTCAATGGACACATTTTCTCTTCAGTAGGCAGCATGTTTCTACTATAAAATAGGATGCATCTCAGTACCTGACCACAGCAAGACACTAATAGCTTATATATTAGACTAAATCCTTTTTGCTTCATCATTTGATATACTGTTACCTGTTTTAGGAGACAAAGCTATGATCTTTGCATTCAGTGTTAAGAATCAGCCTAATTTTCAAACTTAGTGTTACAAATATTGGCTGAACAGCTTGAATACTCACAACTTCAGTATATTTCTAAAGAATGGGAATAATAATAATAGTAATAGTAATAATAATAATAATAATAATAATAATAATAATAATAATAATAATAATAATAATAATAATAATTGGTCTATTACCTAAACACCAATGAGTATAAACATCAAACTAACTTGCAAACATGACTCATCAAGAAATAGGTTTAATTTAAAACTATGAATTCATGTGCTAATACATATAGTAAAAAAATTAATTGAAGAAAACAGATATGAAGTGTTCTAGTAATTTTCTTTTGTTCATTCTTCAAATGGTAAGGATCATCGAATAAATTATTAAATACAGAGAATATTAACATACCTTTCCTTACATATTCAGATGTTTCTTTTAAGGGAAATTAGGTTTCATTTTCCATGGTTAATGCAGGATTACTCATACCTTAAAAGACAAAAAAATAGTATTCCCACAGGAAAAGGTTTCATGTCTATTTCAGCAAATAATACAACCTTGAATTAACAATCATTTTCATGTCATTACTCTAATACCAAGCCTAGTCCTGTCCCATGTCTACCACACAGCTTTTCACTAGATGCAAATAGGTGCCACCTCTTTATAAGCAATTTCCTTCTAAAGGTGCTATCAGGCCTAGCTTAAAAAATAATTAGCACCTACTAGCATCAGTGTTCTGATATCCCTTGGCCAGGTTTAACTGCAGCTTGACACACAGAACTCCCTGCAAGCATGTATTTAAAAAAACCCTCATGAATTTTGGTTCATGAATACAAGCCATGTGACTGTGGTCATTGCTACACTATAGCCTCCAAAACTAGTTTATACAGCACAAATCATTGCAGCCTCCTTACCAACTTTGCCCTTTTCAGCCTTTGCAGCAGCTTCTGACCAAGATGGTGTATCTGTAAGTAGGTGGCTCTGGGAATCACGCAACGGCTTTGCAGGAAACAGATGGTTCTCACTGTAGTGCCAATAAAAAGAACATTAGTGAACTGCAGTAATTTTTCATCGTCTTACCACACGTTACAAACAGCTTGTCGTACGCAGTATTTTCCTTACCTCACCTTGCTTCTTGTCTGATGAATCACTACTTTTTTATCATTACATATATTACACCGTAGTTGTCACAAGTGCAAGCACAATCTAAAAAGCACAGGGATTTTTAATTTGACAGCTATTTTGTAATAATACATGTACTTCAGCCCCAAATGCACTCTTACCTATATTCCTCTTCACTACAACAAACTTAACATGATAAATAGTGGAGAGAACATCTCCAAAATCTCTTTCCTAATGTAAGCTACAGAATGCTGGGATAAGACAAAACGTCAGTAAACAGCTAGCTGAAATGTCATATATTTCTTTTATGAATAAAAGATTGTCAGTATGATTCTGTTATCATTTCTTATCCACATATTCCCTATACTGATCACATTTTCATTACATAAATGTTTCAAAAAAGATGCAATATGAATTTATTTAAAGGAGAATGCGCATACTTTTCACATTTTAAAGATGTCACATCCATTAAGGATGAGAATTAATAAAACATGTTCTATTATCAGCAGAAACAACACTTAATATTCAGCTTCCTGCCCTCTGGCCCAAGTGCCATTAGGGATGATTCCCTCATATGAAGCAGCTTTCACCAGACAAGAAAAAGCAGGTGTCCCCCAAAAGCCATGCAAGGCTGATTTGTATCACAGGCAGACTGACTAACCATCTCATATGTATGCATAAAGAATACTGCTGATAGTGATTGTCAGGCAAGTATGAAAAATTCAGGTCCTGGGATGCCACTGAACCGAGACAAAGCACCGGGGAAAAAAAAACCCATCCCCCCTCATTTCCATAAACTTAAATATAAATCTGAGGATTACCTGATTTACAGCTTAACTGTTAAAATTTGACTTGGATTTATTAAAAGGATACTCTTCATTTGCTTGCCACATTTAAGTATGTTATACGTTGTTCTGTTTATGTGTGCACATGAAAAAAAAAAATCAACTATAAGAAATGGGTAACAAAAAGCAGATTACTTTTTGGATGTTGAATTAAGTCCACCAGGTGTGGAAGCTTGCTCAGGATCCTGATTAACAAGGCAAGTTGGAAAGGAGCAACCATCCCCTAAACTGAAAAAGTCAGAATTAGTGTCATACGTAAAAAAAACTCTCAACTTTGAAGAACTTTTTTTATTCAAGTATTACTATATCTTATTTCAAAAAAATAACCATCTCCCAAACTCTCAGGATCCTGGTTATTTAACAGCTTAAACAAATGAAGCATTAGGAACAGCATACCTTGAAAACACAGGCAGCAACCAGTATTTCTTCTCATCACCAAACACCTGCCTTAGGTTTTTGCTGAAGCCCAGGCTAAAGCCATTCTTATCTGTTCTGTGACGAAATATGGGAGCTCTGAATACCTCTTAAAATAAAAAGATTAATTAGACCTCTTTGCAGGTTAGCACGTTTAAGTCTCCCACCAGTACTTAGGCAATTGCACTGTGGGTACCACCAGCCAAAAGGAAAGGCTGAGAAATGTCACTGCCCAAATGACTGGGAACCTGAGAACGAGCGCACTCTTGGAAGCCAAAGTCAGTGCTACACAGGCACTGTGCATGTAGAGCATGTCCAATGGCTGAGGAAGGGTGGAAGTCACCCTCACCCTCCTCCCTCATCAAGGCAGGGAAGAGTGAAGAACCCAGTCTTTAAAAACGCATATGTTTATATGAAGTAATGTAAAAGAAGAAAAGGTTAACTTTAGTAGTAAGACTTTCACACACTGGGGTATGAAAATACTGTGTGTTTTTACCACTGCATTAAGAAACATTTTTGCTCAGACCCAGATTATTCCCCCCGGCCATCCAACCTAAATTTCTGGAGAAGAGGGCTAAATATAGCTTCAAGTGTTGCAAAGTGCCTGAGGCAGAAATTTTACTCACCTTCCACCAAGCAACTGATAGCCATTTAATTCCATTAATTGGCTGTACATAGCAGGCAAGCTCTGATGGCCTGACAGGACAGGCCCCACAAAGCCTGTCAGAACCATGCTGAGACTGTCCTTCTGCAGTCAGACCTTAGCTATGAACTGCTGGAAATGACCTTCCACATGCAGTGTGCATTCATTTACAATGGGTTTTAAAGAAGGGGGAAGGGAAAATGGGGGCACTCTTTTAAATACTCCTATTAGGATAGGAAAAGAGCTCCCAGGATGATTTAAGCACAGTCACACTTAAAGCTATCATGACTTCATTACCAAATTACTGAGTTTTTAGGGCTTCACATGTTGAGCAATCTCCTAAAGTAAAATGGGAAGAGACACCCAGATCTTTTTGAGTAACTTAAGTATGCAGGAAACATGTTACACCAGTATGGGATTCCATTTGTTTTGAAAACACTAAATGTTGAATTAGAAGTGTAATGTATTATGATTACCTCTGAACAAAGTTTTCGCATTAAAATTTTAAGATAAGTTTATAAACAGAAGGTCAATTTATTCTGTTCAAATTAGCATCTTTAATAAAACTTTTCTCTACTTACACCTAGACAGAAATTAATACCAGTAAAAAACTGTTCAAAGTCAATGATTTGTTAGAATAATGAAGAAACTCAAAAATCCTAGAGGAAATCTTGAAGTAAACAAGCTTTCTTCCAGTGATACAGATACCTATTTTCAAAGTTTTCCTTTAATCACCAAAATCATCATAAACAAATCCTAAGAGAACTGGGAAAAACAGGTTAATTCACTGGCCTAATTTAAATCAGCTTACGTCGACAGGAAAGTGTTTAGAGATTTAGAAATTTTAATGACTATATTGCAAATTGGCATTATTAGTCCAGCATGCAGTAGAGAACAGGCACTTAAGTATTCTAGTCTTTATTTATGTATTAAGTTTTGTGATCAGACACATGTGCATTCAAGCATTATGTGTGCAAGCATGTAGTAGTCCATCTAACATTTATTAGAAATTTATCTTGATTTTACTTTAATTTTTTTAGTTTATTCAGTTTCTATTAACAAACTGTGGGCGGAAAGCAGCAAGAGGAAGAACATTAAATTTATTAATAACTTGGCCCTTTGGGGTGAGAGAGAGAGTCAAAATTTCCAGAGATCAGAAGAACTCAGGAGTCTTCTAACCAAGATCCAAGGAACCTGTGTAGAATTACCCACCTCCTCCATTACCCCCATGCATATAAGATACATTTATTATCTATTTTTTGCTGTCAAAAATGGAAGCATTAAATCCACTTACCTAATGTAGATTTATTCTTGCTGACAAGCCAACAGTGATACCCAAAGAGAGAAGACAAACTGACAGAAAACATAGCTGCAGCAAAGAATAAAAACATGATGTGGAACTTGGCTTGAGTATCAGGAAGGCCATTCTAAAAATTAAAAAAAAAAGCCATTAGAATTGGGGAAATAGCTGTTTCATTTGATTATTAATCATCCTCTATTCAGCCAAATCAAATTCAGTACACAGACAAATACACCACACAGCAAGAATATCAATAAATGGATTTTACACATTCTATGTACAGACAGCCATGAAATTAGGTTGGTGACAGCATCTAAGTTAAAGAAATAGGCCCTTTTTTGGGAAACTAGAAATACTGAGAGCAAGGACCTGAAATTTAGGTCTGAACTTTGAAGTGTCTCTTAGAGAAGAATAATTTGTAAAAAATGAAGGCTATGATTATATATATAGGCTATACTTTTGTACATGACATTAGGAGATACCAGTTCATGAAGTAATGCCTTGGAATCACAGAACACCTTGGCTTGGAAGGGACCTTAACAATCATCTAGTTCCCAACACCCCACCATGGACAGAGGCACCTTCAACCAGACCAGGCTGCTCAAAGCCCCATCCAACCTGGCCTGGAACACTTCCAGGAATGGGGAATCAGTAACTTCTCTGAGCAACCTATTCCAGTGCCTCACCACCCTCACCGTAAAGAATTCCTTCCTCATACCTCAGCAATATCTGCCCTCTTTCAGCTTAAAGCCATTTCTCCTTGTCCTACCAATGCATGTCCTTGTAAAAATGCCTGTCCTTAGATTTTTTGTAGGTCCCCATAGAATCTGTGGTTTCTTGCACAGCAGTAACTTCACACACTTAAAGACAGTTTGTAGATCTAGGTACTTACCGTCCAAAACTTGATAAAGTACTGCAAATCTGTTGCAGCAATGAAAAGGCAATACAGTAGCGAGTAAGCCAAGAAGAGAAGAAAAAATTTGTAATTGGAGAATCCTACACAGTTGTTCACCCTGATAAAAACAAACAAAAAACCATGTAAAAATAAAATGTCATGAAAGTTTTCCTTGCTTCCATCCAATCAATTTAAATTCAAGTTATTTACTCTAAAAACATTTATACCAGCATGTAAACCATTTTTTACTTCCTATCTCTGATGCCTTAAGCTACTGGAATGGATTTAGTTTCAATCCTCAAATTAGTGTAGTAACCCAAATCAAAACACCACCACCACCACAAAAAAGCCAGAAGAACTTTACCAGGTAACACCTCTTTCAATAGCCCACTGAAATCAAATTTTCACTTATGGTATGAAATTTGTTCTCATCACAGCTGATGTAAATGTGATTGCATACTGCATGTCAACTGGGAGAGTAACATGCCAGGAACTGAAACTTGACTGAACTTTGTGAGAATAAAAGCAGTCTAATTTAATCCAGATCCTCCTTCATTAATAATACTATATACTTAAAACTTCCCATATTATAAAACTTCTTAGTAAAATTCTCAAACTATGAGCATTCATAGGAGACTCCTAAATATATTCATATTTACATCAAATAATGAGGGAAATGCTACTCCGGAATAGAAAACATTCCCTATCAGTGACAACATGACAGAGAATAATATCTAAAACATATCTAAATATTAAAATAAATTTCATTTTATCATTTTCACTTATGGGCCTTAAGATCACCTGTCTCCCATTTGTAAAGATTTTCATACATGATAATGAGCAACTAGTATACACTATGATGATGAGGGTGCATTTAGCACCCTTTAGTAGCTTCCCATTAGAGAAAACATATTAAGTATTATGAATTTTAGAGCTCTATTAAACAAATAATGATATTACACTCACCAAATGAAAAAATATTGGAGTGTTCCCCACGGGCACCTTATTGGTAAACTGCTTTCTCTTTTATTTGGTTGCATTGAGAAGCTAATCAAAGTTATCTTTGCACTAACCTTGACAGAACTTTTCATATGAGTTCAAAAAAACCTAACTGATTCTGCTGTCAGAAAGATCAGCCAAATAAGATAAAACTATATCCATAAAGAAACTTGTGTACTGATAAATGATTCTCAACAAAAAAACAAAAAAACAAAAAATAAGAATGTGTGGTGAGGCTCAACTTCAGCTTCCAGAAGTGCAGGACGAGTTACCACAATTATTCCCTTCTTTAGGGAGATGGTGATAGTTAATGGCAGAAGACATGCTAATCAGGTAAGGGTAAAATCTTAAAATAGCAAAGAAATTTTCATTGTACATTACTGTTACCCATTCTCAGGATGGGTAGCAAGTTGGGTCAGAGTTTGTTCTAAATTTTGTTTAGACAAAACATAACATAACATAACATAAATATTTGTTTAAACATAAATTTTGCATTGTCATTTAAACATGCAGCAATAGCTAAGCATTCATATTAACTACAGTTAAATACAACTGATTGATCTAATTAAGAAAAGATATATTTGTAAGCTCGTCATTATTCTTATCAAAAAAATACAAAATTCTCCACAGTGAAGTGGGTTTTTTCATGATATATGTCCAAGTAGGCAATTCCATGATAAACTGCAAGCAATTCTGGTTCAAGTTTTCTACAATAATCCTACTTTCCTTTCATGCTACTTATTTTTGAGCTTTCTTACTTAAGACACTGCTTGATGTGAGAAAAGAAATATCAAGTGAAATGTTATTCCCCAAAGATGAAGTGTTTCAAATCTAAGATAGATTTACTTCTGTTGTTTTGCACGTGGCAAATGGAACAATGATACACATGTCAAAATAAACTTGCATAAATTATTATGCTCCCTTTTGACAAGGCCCCAGACTGCAGAGGTGTCATTGGAAAAGAATAGTTCCTCAGAAGATTGAAGAGAAAGTAAACACCAAGGTTTTGTAATTGTATTGTTTGAGCATGCAGCATCAAATCTTAAACCTCAAGAACAGTGGTTAGATTTGAAGTCTAACATTTCTAAGAAAAACAGATAAATATACCAGCAAATGGCTAAATAATGGTATGTTATTGCAGCAAAACATTCATACAGTCAGAACAGTCCAGAATAACAATTTGGATTACAGCTAGCATTTTAAACGCTCCATTTTCAAGTACAAAAAGAATATGTATTATTCCTGTCTGAGGGGTTAGTTTACTGAAAATGGCAGGCAAAGAAATAATTTGCACGGCATTGAAGGTGATGCAAGCCAGTTAACAAAAAGCATCACAGAATTCAGGAAATGCTAACTATTTGGATTACTCAAAAGATGAAGGAGAGATGTTCTGAGTTATTCCTAAGGTGTTCCTAAATGCACCTTGTTAGCACTAAGAGTGATATATACTAACAGTATTTTTGGTGATGCCTCAAGCCATTGGTTCCCACCTCCAGCTCCATTTGTACGTAGTGAATAGCAGCAGCACTAGAAATCACCAATGCATCACTTACACATTTCAGAGTACTCAGTAGCAGTTAGCATTAAATATTTCTGTTTATCACAGTGTTCCCATTAGCACAAGAGTGACAGCCAAAACAAAGACTCCCAGAGAACAGAAGACAGCTGACTTGGGGCTAGGACATGACAACCTCTCATTACCTCTGCCTTCTAAAAGCTTCGTCTTACTTTCCATAGGTTATTTTTACTCCTCCTCTCTCCAGAAATCCTTCTCCTGGCAGAATATTGAATTAGAGCTAGCTCTCAGTGCTGTTTCCCTGCTCTCCCTCCTTAAGCTTCACCTGAGTTCTTTCCCCTTTCCTTCCCACCCAACTTGTGCCCATCAAAAAATCACAACATGAAAAGCAAAGCAAAACCTAGTGACGTTCAGAGAGGCTAAAACCCATCCATTATATTGAATTGTACCCTTACTTTTGTTGGCAAGATAGTCATATATATTTTCCTAAGAACCTTCAAACATGGGTCTTTACAGGAAACTATAAAGCTTGATCAGCACATCTGCAGTATTTAAAAAAATTTTAATCTTTTCCACAGTTATTTTATTTAGGGTGAGCAAGGAACAGTGCACATCTGCTCAAATTAGGAAAAAATGCACAATACCTCTTTTTCTACTGCAAAAGGAACATCTCTCCAGGAAGTATTACACATCTTTCAATTACCTTCTCTACTTTATTTTAGTTTTTGCACCCATTGCTTATTAGATAAAAACCAATGAGCAGTGTGCATACTCTCTCAAACTGGGTATGTTTATGTTGTTAGATTAAAAAGAGTGCAAACATATATAGTAAGCAAACACTACTGAGAGGAAAACAGAGTATTTCTAGAAGTTTCTGCTCTAGTGAAATAACACTTCACTGTCCCTTTATACAAAACCTAAGTAGTGTTTATGATTTGTTATTTGACACAATGGATTTTTATTCTGAAATCGAAGCTAACATGAAGAACATTTTCATGTAAATGTCCTAAGACAGAAAAACACAAAACTCCCAAAGAGACCACAAACCTTATAAGAAGTGTTTATAATACTGAGTATTACTAGTCATATCAAGACTTTTCACTGCTATTTTGTCAGGAATAGCCTAGCAACTGTTTTTCTTAGAGCTTTCAATAAGGCAGCTATTAAAAAGCTGAAAAAAGGAAACTGTCTTTTTTGTTCTAAGAAATTTGTTCCACATTCAATAGTTTTACCTGTTTACTTTGTTCTGGCCTTGTTTGTGGGTTTTTTTAAAAAGCACACTACTAACACTGACCATGATAAATTTTCACATGCTCATTATCCCTACAGCAAAAAAACTCTACCCTACACAAATAACTATTTCTTTCAATTGTATCCACCATGTAGAAGCAAAAGAAGATGAGATGCTTCAAATCAAATTACATTATGGCAGATGCTGTAGTCAGGACCAAGAGAAACAGGTGGAGCCCAGCACCCATCCCTGCTCCAGGACAAAGCCTCCTCTTTCCTAGAATTCGATATAAGAAAGTGTCAAAACAATTGCTTAGAACCATCTACCATTCAGTTTGTCCAACACAGAGGATTCTACTTTTCTGATCATTTTATATGGTGAAGAACTGCCTTGTACCACTCAATCCTCTAAACCTGGACCTTACTAAGCAACTATCTTCAATAATTTCTGTGAGATGCATCTGCCAAATTGACATAAAACTAATTATACACCCTGTCTATCGACTGGTTCCAAGGGCTGCTAAGAAAAGACAGGAGAACAAAATGACTGTGTGGGCTGACACGGCAGCAAAACAAGGGAGGGTGGGAGGCAGGGGGGAGAAAGAATGAAATAAAACAAAGAACCCATAAAACTCAAAGTGGTAACTTGGTGTTTCCAGCAAGCCCACCTCAGCTGTCCTGGGAGCTTCGGTAAAAGGAACTAGGCACAGCCTGGCCCTTTCATTTTAAACCTAGGATAGCGCCTCACACTTCAATGCACCTCACACTTCAACTAAGGCACAGTAATATTCAATCTCTATGAAGAAAAGATGCAGTTCTTAAAAGAAGTTCTCACTGATCTGAAGTAGACTAAAGAATTCTACTTCATTCATACTTGTAAAAACACAAAGAGGTACCGAACTCAAAGGTCCAAGCAAAATGATAAATTAACAAATTCTTTCTGTATGTCATAACTAGAAAAAGAGGACATACAGTAAATAACTCCAACAGTTCTGCAAGACCAGTAACCTCACACATTCCTAACTCTAGGAATGCTGAAGCATCATCATCATGACAGGCCCCACAAAAGTGCATTTTAGCAAATCTGAACATAAGAAAAGAAAACCAATAGTACACTCACCAAGGGCAGTGATGATCCATTTTCAAAATGCATCTTGAAAAAGCCCCAGCAGAATTCCAAGCATCGCCAAAAGACAGAAGAAAAAAAATAAATTGTCAGAAGCAAAGTAACATGCCAGATTTAAAGTGTTTACGTACAGATTCAGAATTATCCATATTTCCTATATGGTATTTAATGTATTTAATAAATACATCTACTTAAATTCACATAATACAGTTTACCTGCATGGGCACTGCAGAACTGGCAGATAAGCCAAACTGAAAACATTTGATATGTCAAGAACTTACGATGTAAGAAAATGCAATCTATAGGATTTGGTCAACTTTAGCATTTGGTCCTCAATCTGAATAGGATTTTCAACTACTGTTTATTTTCTGGCAGAGCCTTAGAAACTGGGCTAATTCAATTATTATGTAGTCATACAACTAAATATATTTCCAAGAACATGGTCTGTTTCTGTAGAAATATATACATCGTTCTATGCAAATAGACAAGGTTTTTAAGGGCTTACCTTGTATGAAAAATCCCAATTACTTTTGCAATTAATCACTCTCCACTAACAAAATGTTCACAAGAAAATCAGGCATGATTGAAATGAGGAAATTTTTGTAATGTAAGGACAAAATAAAGGTATTCTACAAAACATGTTAACTAATTGCATCCTGCAAATTTCGCTCACATTTTGTAGGATAACAAGTCACCTTTTTTCTTCACTAGAACCCCACATGACAATGTTCCTATCTTACACTGCAACCACCATTTCATACAACACAACCAACATGCCCTTCCTGCCTCAGCTCTGTCTCTCTTTCAGTGCCTCTGCTGATTCCTGGACAAAACAATGTCTTCTCCAACTCACAATCGTGTTGGAACCTTTGATGAGCTGAAGAGTATTTGGAACAGCCTTAAAGCTGAGAATAAATCACCCTCTGAAGAAGTGTCCTCTCTCAAAGTTAGATACATAAAGTATTGGGGGGCAAGAGTGAAGAAACACACAGACATCCAAGCTAACTGGAGAAGGGTCAGAGAGAACAGCCAAAAGGAAGATTAAATCAGAAAGCAATCAGACCTCTGAAGAGTATGGATAAGAACTTCCTTTTGTGTGAGACAAAAAAGAACTTAATTTTAATTTTATGGCCTCAGTTAGAAAAGGGAAAATGCTTGCCTGTTTCTTTCTTTAAACAAAAGTAACCTGCAAGTTATCCAGTAAAAAATAGGATATTAAATTTATTACCTCAGGTAAGATGTAAGTGATATCATGATTAGATTGAGATGGATAGTGATGTTTTCAGATTCTAACAAAAAAAGCACTTTTTTTTATCAGCTATTTTTGGTTACATTCTTACAGAAAATTCTTTAATAGTATTTATAATTTTTAACCATTATGTAAAGAATGTGTAAGACCATGTAATCCAAGCTGGCATTGAGGAAGTCATGAAATGAATTAGACTAAGCTATAGACTTCCTTAGAAATAAGTGAATAAAAACTGAATCAAAGAAAAAGAAAAGGGGAAAAAAGTGGATCTGCCAAAATATGAAGCCTGAAAAATCTATTCATAAAAAATAAAAGCTTCTGTACTAAGAAAGAAAAATTGCTTAATTCAAAAAATCACTTATTTAAAAAATATTCTTACTTGTCGCATACTGAACAGTGATGGCAACGATCTGGTTTTACAAGATGGCATCTGTCACAGTATCTGATTGCTAAAGAAAAAAGTTCCAAGATTAGATTTCAATGTACAGTTACACATTTTGATTTCTGAAATCTGTGCAGAAGTAAATACTATCAGCTCAGCCCAGCAGAACCCCCAGGAAGGCATTTCAGCATGATCACAGTCAGTTGCAAATACCAAAGCATTCTTCAGCTACTTGCAATGCTGAATCTATCAGACCCCAAAAAGCTCAGTTTTTGCAATCTCTGCTAATCATAATAATCTTTTTTTTTTGTTTTCCAAGCCTTTTAGCTCTGCAAAACAACTAACCAACAAAACCCACAAAACCCTCACTAGACTGGAAAAATGTTAAAGTCTGTTCAACAATATAGCTATTTTAAGCTATTATTCTAAAAGCTTTAATTTATTATGTGAGATTATCTCTTGGATTTGCTTAGCTAGCCAGCATTCAAAACCTGACAATATGAGTAGGGCTAGATTAACTCCTAGTTTGGAAGATCTTTTTTCTTGCAACTGATCAACCAACAAGTAAAAATAACTGTTTCTTACTGTGATCTATGTAGCTAGACATGACATGAAGATAGTGATTCTGTTTCTATTTTTTTTTAACTTATGATAAATGACTGGGTTAATGACTGCTACAGTCTCTTCAGCAATTTGTTAGTATCACAAGCTATTTGTTAATATCAATTTGAAAACAAAAGCAAGTAATTGTCAATCCACTTTAAAATCCTATATTGTATGCTGCAATTACCTCCCAACAATCTTTATACACTGAATAAACGTAGCTGCACCAAGCTAAAATTAAATTTCATGTAACGCTTTGTTATTTTATGAAATATGAAAAACACTTCTTCCCTCCTATCCAAATCCTTGAAAACTCTTTTTTTAAATTAGTTTAACTAGTACATCAAGACACCTGCCTTTGTTAGGCTCCTGAACATCTATTTACCTCCAGACATTGTCCGTGTGTAGATAGGAAGATCCTTGGCTGCCCGTCTTAGGACTTCTTGCTGGGATTCACCTCTAGGCTCCCTCTCTAGGGACTCCTTGTCTGAATATGATAGATGAAACTGGAATAATTTTTAAAATTAAAGAAATATTAGCAAATTCCAAGTTAAATATATAACTGTAGATGTACAAAGAGGAATAAATATTCATTATCTAAAGATGGATTAGCAATGCGTACAGGGTATTACAGCAAATAACCCAGTGTGTTCCCACGATAACTAATTTATTTTACAGTGACTAAAGACCAAATTAACTTCTGATTCGGTATTGATGCAATGATGAATGCTTCAAGAAGTATTAAGCAACATTCTTCAAGAGAAATATCAAGATCTTATCACTCCTGTGAAAGGCCAGTCAATTTACTTCTGCAATGGTAAATATTAACTAGTGAATATAACCTAGGGATATCAGTGTTTAACTGAAAGAAAATACACTACTAGTAATAGCAGAAAAAAAGGCTTTAGTTCTCCTCTGGTGTCTGTCATTTTTCCTTTTATTCTTTGTCACTGCTGTTCTCTTCATGCAGGTGTTAGGATATGCTTTTACTTTAGAGACTGGCAGAGAGAAGGAAGAGATGTCTCTTGTATGGCAAAATAACCATATCCTGAATATCTTCCTGAATAAAATGCCAGCTTCTGTCACTGCCCAAAACAATAACAAACATGGCTTTAGCAAGTGCTGAAAAAGTAAAAATTACTGGAAGAGATGCTTAGTATACATGAAGTAGTACAAATTTCTTAAACTCTGAAGTCCTCTGCAACACAGCAACATAGCCAGCTTTGTCACTGCAGCTTCTAGAAACACCCAGAAGTCTTTGCTATCTTTATCAGAGAAAGATGATACAAAATCACCTTTGAAAAGATAGCCACAATTGGCAGGAAGAGATGTCTCCATCCTGTGCCAGAAACAGAAGCCCTCTGCACAGCATTTATGTTTACAGGAAGGCTAGTCATTACAATAATATTGATTTCTTTTTTTCCTAAAAGAAAGTGTTGCATATAAAAATAGGAAAGCAGACAGAAACATGCAGTTAGGAGCCAATTCTCACTTCCATGGAGAAGGAACCACTCCACCTTTTCTGACAAAGCCCACAGTCAAGCTGGATATTCACTGTTTAACTTGAGTTTCTCAGGTCACCACTTTTTTTTCCCTTGCAAGAACACGTACCAACATCTGAGTTGATTTATATCGGCATACATAAGATTTCTCACTGCAGAAACTTAGTTTAGAATACTTTTTTTTTTTAATGCTCATTTGATATAAACCGAGCTGCTGTTCCATTTTTCTTTATAGCTCCTCAGAGTAGTCCTACATCTAAAACCCTCATGCCTGGGTAACCATTTCCACTCCCATCTTCATGCAGTGCTTGTATAAAGCTGGTGCAAGTAAAGAGTGGCACACACTACAGTAAAGCCCCTCAAAACCTACTTTACATGTAAAAGTTTGAAATAAGCTTAAAAGAAAGCAGCTGCAGCACTCATGAAAACAAAACGCAAAAGTATTGAGTAATTTCGCATTACTTTTCAAGTGAGCATTTGCTAGCTCACTTCACCTGAAAACACCTCTTTTTCTATTTGCAGACTTCGTCCAATAATATGGAAGCCAAGCAGTAATTTAACATTACAAAATACCCTAATTAAAATTTTCAAATACTGCTCTAGTAGAATAGGAAACAGATATGGAACAACCAAGATGTCACTTGCTGCCAGCAACACTGTGTAAATTCAAAGAACGCAGGAACACCACACATTGCTTTCTGTTATTCAATTACAGTGCTTTTCCTACCCCATTTGAAATTCTCTAGTAGCATTGTATGACTATAATCAGCAGGATTTGTCAAAATGCTTTTATTGGCATCAGCCCAATGATTTGAAAGCCCTGCTAATGATCAGTACAGTCACCATATACATGTATACATTTTGCTGTGTAATTTCCAAATGAAATAGGTTTTTAATTTATTTTGCTCCTACCCACCACAGGCTGTAGTAAAGACTGCAGCGTGAACTCCAGTGAAGATGGCAATTAGTTTGAATTATCTACTCACTTTCACAACTGCATACCCTAGTAGTGAATGAAAACTATTCAGATAAGAGCCTTCACACAACAGACAGTAGAAATCACAAGCTATTCATTTTAGGTTGAGTTGGTACTTAGAGCAGCTAGAGTTGAGTCCATGCCAAAGTAAGTGTTTGCTTTGTGGGAATTTCAAACTACAGGGCAGCCATAGCATGATTCCTCCTGACCTCAGAGGCTGTGTAACACAACACCTACTGAGGACTTGGGGGTTTCTGTTCAGAGACAGAATGGAAGAGGCCAAAAAGTTCTGCTAGCTATAAAAAGCAGCATGGGCAGAATTTCCATCAGGGCTATTGATGGAGAAAGTTCCCAGACCTCTTTTTTTCATATGGCTGTTCTTTACCAGCTCCCTTTCTGCTAAGCCAGCTGTGGCTTCCCACCATCAGCTTACCTAATGTGCACTCCCAGCACAATCCAAAAGTTCCTTCATACCAAAACAGACAGAGAAGAAGTTTTAATTCAGAGGACAAAAGACAGATGCTGACAAGAAATATAAGTCTTAAACACAGGGAAATAAATTTTTGCCCACATAAAAGTCTGATATTCCAAAGGCAAAGGTACAGGCCGCTAGTTCAAATAACTCATATTTTTTCAAGTGGACAGGATTTTTTCTTCTACCATAAATATTTCATTTTAAAATATCTATTAAAAAATTAGAGAAATTGTTACCTTTTGTTTTTGTCTTGGTCACTACACTGATTGCAATCTGACTCCTATTAAGAAGCTGTAACTGCCATCTGTGTTTTTCTACAGAGTGTAAAACTACATGAGATCAGAAAATAAGTTATTAACACACTACAAAATCAGGCATTTGGCTAGGCTATTTCATAAACAGAAGTTAAGTTTATCTTACTTCTTTTGAAGGATTCATTGGTAGCGTAAAGATTGTTTTCCAATATGACCAGACGAACAGCATGAAAAATATGTGGTAAGCAACCAGGCACACAACTAAAATCAGAAGGGAACAGAATTAATACAAACAGACCAGTGATATTGTAGTACTTACAAACAGTGCCTGTAGGCATCACAGATAGTTCTCTAACAGATATATAAATACAGAGGCTCTGGAAAAGCTTTGCAACAAAAATACTGCACTGCAACTTTACAAAAGACAAATACAAACCGTGTGGGGAAGGTCATGATACAGTCTACATAGATTACAGAAATTAGAGGAATATGGTTAATAGCCTATTAAAGCCCCATCATTAATTAGCAAGCAGTCTCCTTTACACATTTGTTAAATACTAATTAACTGATGCATCTCTGCCTTTTTAGCTTTATAACCCTTGAAGGGAGACTGCTGGCTGTGCAAACCCCAACTCTGCCTCCCCCAGCAAAAGCCCCAAGCCCCCAAAGGATGTAAGGGGACAGTGACAAGTGTGAGGGAATTCTTGGGGTGAATATGCACATGATACCTGAGCAGTAGCCATATCCAGTTAATTTGTTTTCCTAGATTTTAGGAGGGAGGACAGTTGGGTGGTTTTCAAAACCTACAGGTCCTTTAAATTCAAGTATTCGTTCATTACTTTATATTCTTCAGAGTCAGTCAGCATTTATTCTGATATTTTTTAATAGGTGAGAATCAACATTTAGCATGCTGAGTTGTTGTACTAGAATACAGAAGGCAATAGTAACTTTTCCAAAGAGTCTGGCATAGGTTGATGGGTATTTCCATTTAAAAGTTCTCACCCTAGTATAAGCAATTCACTACAGGAAATAAATCATGAACTCATATCCCCTGATTAACTTACTCTAATGACAAGAAAACAGTATTCTTCCACAAATTCCTATCCTCAAAAAGCATCACAATGGAAAATTTCTGTACTTTCATTTCATGATCTAAAATATTGCCCTTGTATGGTCAGCTCATGGAGTCTTTTTATACGCCATATTATTCAGGGCTACAGAATTCTTTGTAACACATGCATGATGGTGCATGTAAGTGCAGGAACAGACGTCTGCTATGTTCTTACTTTTTGCCATTTTGCCTCAAAAGTAACACTGAATAAATACTTTCGGTGTTGAAGTTTGTTTATTCAAATAGAAGGAACATTGTAAATATTTACTCTTATTCACTAAACTGTTAAAAATAATAAACAAAAGCTAACAGAATCTGAGGTGCGGCTCTATACAAAACTTATGGAATGATGGGGCAAAGAGTCATATGCCATGGCTATAAACTGAAAGAAAAATTTTATCAGCATAAATAAATGACAGAACTGGACTCCCTAGAGGTCTGTGCTGGGGCCAGTTCTGCTCAGTATTTTTACTGACATGGATGAGGGTGTTGAGTCTTTCATTAATAAATTTGCAGATGACACTAAGCTGGGAGTGTGTGTTGGTCTGTTGGAAGGGAGGAGGGCTCTGCACAGAGACCTGGAATGGTTCGATGGATGGGCAGAGTCCAATGGGATGATGTTTAGTAAGTCCAAGTGCTAGGTCCTGCATTTTGGCCACAATAACCCCCTGCAATGTTATAGGCTGGGGATGGTGTGGCTGGACAGAGCCCAGAAAGGGACCTGGGGGTGCTGGTGACAGCAGCTGAACATGAGCCAGCAATGTGCCCTGGGGGCCAAGAAGGCAAACGGCCCCTGGCCTGTATCAGGAATAGTGTGGCCAGCAGGAGCAGGGAGGTCATTCTCCCCCTGTGCTTGGCACAGGTGAGGCCACACCTGGAATGCTGTGTCCAGTTCTGGGCCCTCAGTTCAGGAAGGACATTGAGACGCTTGAGAGTGTCCAGAGGAGGGAATGAGGCTGGTGAGGGGCCGGGAACACAAACCCTGTGAGGAATGGCTGAGGGAGCTGGGGTTGTTTAGCCTGGAGAGAAGGAGACTCAGAGGTGACCTCATCACTCTCTATAACTTCCTGAAAGGTGGGTGTGGGTGGCAGGTGGGGTCAGTCTCTTTCTCCAGGCAGCAGCTGACAGAATGAGAGGACACAGTCTCAAGCTGCGCCAAGGGAAATATGGGATGGATATTAGGAAAACATTTATGGAAAGAGTGATATGGTCTGCCCAGGGAGGTGGTGGAGTCACTATCCTGGATGTGTTTAAAAGAAGACTGGAGGTGGCACTCAGTGCCATGGTCTAGTTGTGGTGTTAGGGCTGGGTTGGACTTGGAGGTCTCTTCCAACCTAGTGATTCTGTTGAAATTCACACAAAGCACAGTACACTAAGTGACCATCTTGCCAGTCTTGCTTGCATAAGCATCTGGACAAGAAAAGTCCCCACTTTTATGAGAACATTTCTATGAACTCTAAAAATACCCAATTTACTCAGACAAAATCAGTATTTTTTTAAGCAACAGTACATTCATGGCATATAGGGAGAGTAGTCACCTCAGTTCTGTACATGATGCACTTACTGATCTGCATTAAGCATTTTATTGGTGCAAACAAACTCCCCAGTAGCTGAGTGACAAGAAAATTGTTCATATATTTAAAAAAAAAAAAAAGCCTAATGCCTAAAGACATTATCCAAGGCTCTCCCTTTGATGTCTGAACAAGACTCAAGCCCAGCCTGTTTGATCTTGAACCCGAGTTCCCCAGGCTGGCCCCGTTCCTGACTGGTCACTCCTCCCAGGTTATCTGCCCACCACTTTCCCTGCACTGCGATGGAGACCCTGGGCTACCCAGCTGCTCCCTGAGTGTTCAGTGTCCAATGTAAGAACTTCACTTCACTTGAGACAGTTAAAGAAGAGCTGTCTGCTGCTCCCTGGCAGAAATCTTTATATTTTACATGTTCTCTGGAAAAATCCCCAAAATCAATCAACCAACCAACCAACCAACCAACCAACACAACCCCTACTGAACCAAACAAAACAAATCTCAACGCAAATGGTGTATCCCTTGCTTGAAGGTAACCAGTTTACACAGCTAGAGTTGCCTGGAAATTTGAGGCAACATGTAGTATGGCTGAGCCCCATTTTGCCACTTTTCTCTCCTGAAAAATCTCAGGGCAGAAGGATAGCCTAAGTAAGTTTTTTCTGACTGGCTGAAGCCCATCAAGGCTTTGAGTGAAAATATGAAAATGTAATGTTCACCAATGCATTTTGCTGACAATTTTAATGTGTTTTGTGAGCAATGCCCATCAACTCACTTTTTTTCCCCTCCCACAGAGTACAAGACAGTAAGAAACTGAAATTCAATGCCTGCAGATAACACTTCTATACTCATATAGGGGGTGAGATCACTGAACTGAAAAAAATTTTTTCAAGCAAATGTTTCTTAATTGACAAACATGTTTTCTAAGCGAGGGAGTTGCCAATGACTTAATAAAATCTGCTGGAATTAGACAAACATAAAAAGCTCTTCCTCCAGAAGCTCTGCAGCCCTACACTTTACACTTCCATGCTGTAATATTAAAATAGTATCTGGAAAAACAATCTAAAACTAATCTACAGCCTCAGGGTAGGAATTGTAGTGACTGCTGACTAGGCAGGTTTATTATATTCTGACAAGGTTACACATCTGAAAGACTATTTCTTTAAATATGTTAAAAAGAAAATGCAGAAAAAAAAATTACCTCCCATTTAAGTATGTTGCATCTGCACAAACACACTGCTCATCTCTGAAACCCTGCTTTTATAAGAGCTTTCTGTATTATGAATACATTTTTTAAAAAAACAGAATATAAGGATTTAGTTGACACATCAGAAAGCCAGTGAGAAGAGTAAAAATTCTAATTTTTCTCATCTCTATTTGTAATGGCTAAGGCTACATTCAGGAACAGCAAGATAATAAAAGGTGCTGAGGAAGAAAAAAAATACAAATTTGTTTTAAGTTAGCCTATTTCTCAATTCCACTAGTAAACTACTGTTCCACTCTGATATATGAATTACACCTATAGACAGCTAATAAAAATCTTACCTTTTTCTCCAATATTTGTCATTGTCACTGAAAAAAAGAAAAAAGGAAATAATAAAATGTTATGTTTAATAGCAAATGATGTAACTCAGTATTTAAACTTCTTTTTTTTTCAACCAAAGATGGAAGAGCAATCATCAAACAATACACTTTAAGGTCACACACTAAGAAGCTTTTATGCTGTGTACATTCATCACAAGAATAGATACACAATATCAACTGCTTATAAGGGTTTTTGGCTCCCCTTCCCAGGCTCATTTCCTGATAACTAGGACCTCCATCTATCTGAAGCTGCCAAAGTTTAATCCAAAAAAAGCCATCTCTGAAGAGCAGTTATTTCTTCTAAATGTGGTTACACAGGTTTCACTCTTTATTTATGTTCTGTTCTTGAAGTGAAGGTATCAGGCTCTAGAATTGGTTTTAACAGCAATATTTGGAAATACCTTAGATCTTCAAAGCATTAAAACTCAAAGTAGAAAAAAGTTGCACTTCCTTTAAGAAACTGCCCACTGATTACAAGATTTGGGGACAGTAAGAGAGTGAGAAAGGGCAAGTATGTCAGGCATGAAAGGGACCACACAGGTATCACATATCAGTGACCACATTTTCCACTCTTGGTCACAATATTTAAAAGTGACCATCCCACAACAAGTATCTCAGAGAGATCAGAAACTCCCAACTGACCAAAACCTCTCTTTTCACCCAAACTACTCCACCACGCATTTATCCATCCCAGCTAAGCAGCACTGGTGCCTACAACAGCACAGCAGATATACAGAACTCTCATCCACTCTTGTTCTCCTAATAAAAATGATTGCACAAGGCTGGTCTTCAAGCAGCAGGAACAAGGCAACTCCTATGGAAAAGCCAAACAGCCTGATGGATTAAACTTAGGCTCAGTGGTCGAGTTAAAGCCAGTATTTAAATACACCTTGCACATTGCAAGGGTGGCCCATGGGACCAGTGCTGCTCAACACCTAAACTAATGCTCTGGAAGACTGAATACTTATCAAGTTTGCAGATGACACCACCCTGGGGACAGCAGCTGGGATGTGCAGGACTTCGATTCAGAGGGACCACGACAGGCCGGGGGAATGAACCAATTTGTGAGGGCAAAGACAAAGCCCTGCCCCTGTAAAGAAGCAAACCCCTGCAACAACACAGCCAGGGGACTGCTGGGCTGGAGCAGCTCTCTGGAAGAAGCCATGGTGTTGCTGGTGGGCAGCAGAAAGGGCCACCAGCCACAAGGGCTACATCAGCAGGGGCACGGCCGGTGAGTCAAGGGAAGGGTTTATCCCCCTCTGCGCAGCATTCATCAGACCACTTCCAGAACACTGTGGGGATCTGGGCCCCCCCAAAACAAAGAGAAAAGGCCAGGAGGAAGCAACCAAACTGGCAGGGTCTCATCCTCTAAAGATGGGCTGCACAGCCAGGGCTTGTCAGCCTGGAGAAGACATGGTTTTGACAGGGTCCCTCCCAGGACCTCCAGGGAGGCACTGAGGAGCTGGGCTCTTCAGGCTGGTGCAGAGTGGGATGACACGAGCCAGTAAGTGTAAGTTGAAATGAAAGGATCAGATTTGACACAAGTTAAAACATTTCCACCATGAGAACCATCCACAAGTAGGGGCAGCTGTCCAGACATGTTGCACAGCCCCCACCAGTGAAGTTTTTCAAGACTCAAGACAATAAAACCCTGAACAACCTGGTGTGACCTCACACCTAGCCGTGTTTTGATTAGGAGGTTGGACTAGATCCTCTCAAACGTGAATTATTCCACAACTCTGTAATTATAGATTTTAATAGGTGCATTAAAATGGAGATTCGGCTATAGCTCTACCAAAACAAGCATCTACCCTATGTGAGGGAAAACAGTAAGCAACTGTGTTTATAAAGCTCAAAAAAGCACCAGAAAGACACCACGGAACTTGCATAAGCCACTATAAACTATATTCTGCCCTCAGTTTTCTGAACTCTTCAGAATTTGATAAGCTGAATATCCATCTAGACAGATGCAAGAGAGAAGCTGAAGGAACACGTATGTACATTTGACTCTGAAGAGCAGACATGCTCCCCTACAATAACACACAAGAATTATAAAATTGTAACAAAACAGTCATCCACCAGATGATTGTTTACAAAAGACAGAGCTGATATGCAATTTAAGAGTGATAGAGTACTCAGATTAAGACAAATTAGCCACTATTCAAATCCTAATTTTCTTTCTCCACTTGGAACGGTCAGCAAAGCGTGCAGAAATTTTGCCAGTCTTCTTGGAATAACTACTCTCTGCTAATTAAAAAGTCACAGCCAAGCATACATTGTAGAATCACCAGTTTCAAAACAAAATCTACTCAGCCAACCTTCACAATAATTTGTGGCATTTTTCTCTCCTTGCAAGGGAGAAAATTGCTGTGAAAGCAATTTTCATGATTTTTCCACCCCTTATCTTTGGATAAAATATATTTACTAATGTGTCTGAGATGGCTAAATTTTCCACAATGCCTCTAAGTAAAGGACAGACAAATCCAAATTCAGTAATTTCTACCAGATGGCAAACCTAAAGTTTTTGAAAATTTCTGTCTGCCTCCAGGAGCAGGAAAAGCACTCCTCAGAGTCTACACCTGCACAGAGGACTGTCTTCTCAGCTTTTGCAGTATCTAGCTTGGAACACAAATGCTCCTGACAGTCAGGACCACAAAGACTAAAACACAAGTGCCCAGAGATGTCCAGTTAACCCCAGGAGGTTGAAAAGATGTTTCTGTTTTTGTTTTGCTTTTTCTGCTTGTTTTTTTTTTTAATATGTGTATCTTGCAATTTTCTTTTTTTTTACCACTGAGTATAAATCAAAAGTTATTTCATACACTCCTGAGCTACAACCACTGTAAGAGCCTGAAGCAGAGAGGAACAAGGCTGAAAAGAGATGCTAGTCCCTTCAAACTTACCATTATTTTTCTCCACACATATTGGAACTGGTGTTTACATGGAGACTGGCTGCACTGCCCAACAAGATTCCCACAGACAGTGACAGAAATGAACTATGCAAGATATCCAATAACCTGCATGAAGTGAGGTACCAGACCTTCTGCTTATGCCTTTTTAAATCACTCTAACAAGGCTCCCTGGAGGAGGTACAGTGTGTGGGAAACTAATGGACAAGCATCTACAATACAACAGAGAGGAAGGTTGAAGGTGTGGGGTTATTTTTTGGTTGGCTGGGGTTTTCTTGGTTTGGTTGGCTTTTTCCGAGGGGGAGGGAATGGGAGAACATTTTGTTTTTCACCAATGTGGCAGAGCTGACCAACAGGAAAAAAAATGGCTCTTACAAATCAAACTCTCTCTTAAATTTCTTTTAAAGATTTTAACCTTCTCCATTTGTTGAATGACCACAATACAAAGACTTCTTAAATTAACTACACGATGTTTACCCTAAGATCACATTAAAATCAAACTATTTAAGAACATGGAAAACAATTTTCTACTATGAAAAAGTCCTCTAATTTTGGATTTGATCAAAGAAATACTTGTTATTTTCCCTACCTTCTGAATAGTACACAATATGTTTATTTAAACAAAATTTTATATTTTCTAGCAGAATAATTTGTGTCAGTATTTCTGTCAGTTTTCTCATTTGTTTCAAGGGGTTACACTCACTGTAGTGAAAAGTAGGTCAGACTGTGCATTCTGTCATTAATAAATATCAGCTGAAGTGCAGCAAATGCACTTGCTGATATTGAAATAGCACAGAAATAATATGGGTAAAAAGCATTTATGTCTATGATGATTAAAATAAACACAAAGGACATGGCTATCCCAGCTGCTAAGCAATTTCTGGGAGAAAACAGGGTAAATCCCTTTGGGACCAAAATGGAATGATACTCCTGTATATTCAGAGATGGAAATAATTATACAAACATGACCCGTCTTCAGGAAATCATTAAAAAGTTACAGCTTTGTTTGCCTGAGATACTGCAGGGGCCAATTTCATTAAGAATCACCCTTGCACTGCTAAAGCCTCAGGATGCCATTTACAGTTCAGCACTAGCAGACTGTCACATCATTAGAGCCTCTCTGGTTCATTACGCAGCTCGCAGATGGTGCTCATCGGAATCAGGACCAGGCTGGGACAGACACAGCGTTTCAGCCAATGTAGATGCCAATTTCCTGAGCCAGAAACATTGCTCCCTGCTTGCCCCAAGCCACAAAAACAGGAACAACACGTTCAATAGTCAGTGCCACAAAGCAGCGCTTTGTGCGCTTCCAGAGAACAATTGCAAAGGTGACAGGATGCTGCGTTTCAAAAGATCGTAAACAGTCCAGGATGGCTTCCATCACCAAATTAGTGTGCTAGGAAGAGAAACCACATCTCCAGGCACCTTGCACACTGGGTCAGACCAAGTGGATTTCCCACTTCTTCAGTTTCCACTCATTTTCTCTAGAAATCTTTATTCTCACTCAACCATGTAAAAACTAGGTAGACATCCATCTCCACATAGCTAGAGACATGGTAAGACACATTGCTATCACAAACCCCAAAAGATTTTGAAAGATAAATTTCATATCAAAATGTGCATTGGTTTTGTAATGTTAAATTTTGCTTGACTTCTAAACCCAAAATCAAATTTTCTGAACTGTAAATGTAATGGCTAGATATAAAAATAAGGGAAAAATTAAAAAAATAAAATAGGAGAAAGCAATTAATTTTTCAAAGCTGTGATGAAAGAGAATATGCAAAATTTTGCTATTGTATTTCATGTACATTTTTCAAACATTTAAATCTTTGGAATTGGAAAACAAGATACATCTGATTCAGAGACTCTGCAGCCACATCTGTAAATAGCCAGTTCTCTCAAACTTTTATGAAGTTTAACATCTTGGATCTCATTCGCAAAACTAAGTACGTATTTTATCTTTATAGCATACTTGAAGCTGTAAAACACTGATCTATAGATGCAGTTTGACTCAGCTCTGTGCACACATAAAAGTGTTTTATAGTTGTGACAAGTGTTCTGTCATTGCCTGCAATAGTCCTTTAGTAAAAACATCAGTGCTTGCAATAAAGCAACTACCTCTCTGCTAGACAGAGCAGCGATCTGCATTGATTCAGTGTGGCAAGGTACCACCAGTGCTTTGTTTCAGAACAAAAGTAATGGAAATATTTCTGGGACATTTAAGGTTGGCATAGGTAGTCATCAATAACCCATACATTTGCATTTGATGGTATCTGCAAATGTTTCAGAAGATTAATTTTAACCTTGTGCCCATCGAACTGCATCACTGTCCACCTGCCCAGCAACAAGCTGCTATTTGGCACCTTTGTAGGTAAGGTCACAAAACCACTGCTTTGCATAGGGTAATATAAGAACTGACTTAATCTTTTGTATAGGGTATATAAAAACTGACAAGCTTTCTTCTTTACAAACTTCTCATTTACCTTAAAAGCCACAAAGACAGACTAAATAATGAAAAGTGTCTGGCTCTACCAAGGTTGTAGACACTTGTGTTGCCAGACACTTACCAGCAAAAACTACACTCTAACAGGAACAACTCTAGAAGTTATGTATCAAGCAGTGTTAAACCTTTACCTGAAAACATAATCTTGTCCAGTAACTGTATCTTCACCACAGACCTTATGTTTTCAACTTCAAGCCATGGTTTACATTTCAAGGCACAAAGCCTACAGGTAATACACTGGGCACTACATGGAGAGATAGCCAGCCATGCTTAACATACACTTCAATTCTGTTTCAGAGCTGTAGAATGTCAGCTGCCCCTGGAAGTATGAGAAAGCATCTGAACAAAATTTGGGAAATGCACAGGAGCACTGCTGGCTGTAATTCAGAAGCCAATTCTACTTCAGTCACCAGTTTTGAAACTTTTCTCAGAGTAACCACACATGTCACAAAAGGGAAAAAAGAAAAAAAAAAAAAAAAAGAAAAAAGAAAAAAGAAAAGAGGTGGTATTTCCAAAACGTGGAATAAAAATGAGAACTTTCTTGGACCAAAGTACTTTTGTACCTGAGCAGTACCTAACGTGCTGACAGGGTGTTTAACCGGTATTTGACAATAGCCAACTGCAATGTTACAATGTACTTGCATTTCTATAGCCAAACCTAAACTCTAAATGGTTACAAGACATAAGCTGCAAGTACCATAAATCCTTTAATCCATCTGGAGAACACACTGAGCAAAGAGTTCAAATCCAGCTGACCAAATCCTAGATCTAACTTTTTTTTCTTTTTTTAGCTTTTCTTCCCCCCCCGCCCCCCCACCCTATCAGCTTCTATCTCCTTATTTTCTGCCACTCCTGATGCCCTGATGACACTGTGCCAAGACCACAGGGCATGTATTAATGCTTCCTCTAAACTTTGATGAATTAAGCAGCTTTATATTCTGTTATAATTCCATTCCACTGATGGTTCACAGGGTCAAAAACCTCAATTCAGCACTGAATCAATCTGATCCTCCAGCAAAAAATCTTTCATGATCATTAACATCTTTAGCAGCTGGATGTCATTCCATGCTTTCTGTTCCATTCTGAAGGTAGCTGTGGATAGATACCAGTCACATATTCTACACCAAAAACAAAAATGTGACTTATGAGCATTCCTAACAGTACTGTGAATGTCTTGTACCCGCTCTTCAGCTTTGCTGAAGTAATTTATTCTTTTCCAAATCAGGCAAATCACTCACCAGGTGGCAATATTTCCTCTCTTTCCCTTCACTGGAGTAGTCACAAAATGCTTATTGCTCGTTTGTTCCACAGTAAATCTATTTTCCTTCAAAATTACAAATTCAAGCTGCATTTTCTGACAGGATTCCCTGAGAAAGAGCATAATCCTTTGAATTAAAATTAGTGCCATGTAAAAATGGATCAAAACTGAACATCCATTTTCTATTGGATACAGAACATCTACAGGATAACCCTTTCATCAGCTAAGCTGTTCTTTTTACTAAAAAATCTGTCACAACACTGTCAAATTTTTTACATTTTCCTTCTTACATGCACCTCCAAATCATGAACTGGTAGGAAAACAAAGCAAAACAAAAGGATGTCAGTATCTGCATTTGTCAAGAACATTTCTGAAAAACAGCTGTCAGAAACTGCAAGTAACTACAGGTTTGCCTTACCTAAAGCATGGAATGGATAACTCTTCCAAGTCCCTTACGGTTCTGCTATCCTGAATTAGAGATGTATCTAAGAAGGGAAATGTAAGAATAATTTTTTTTTCTTTGCATGTGAAGTATGCAAAGATTTTAATGAACACTGAATGTTCATTTTCTTGTTTTCATAGTGAATCCAATGTGTATTTTCTGAGCATAGACACATCGACACAGGTGCTGGGGTTAAGTATTTCATTTGCACTTCATGTTACTGTTGTTCTATGTATCCCAGGTTGAAATTTCAGTAGCTTGAGCTATCAAAGTTCACTGTACTCCCTGTGTGCCACCTCTATTTCCCTATCCTTTTTTAGAGAAAGAAAAAAAAATCTGTATCCCTCAGGTTCTCACAAACACACACAATTTATTTTTTTTTTAAGGGAAGGAATACTTAAAGACCCAGTCATTTTAAATACGAAGTTATTCAGGGTGAAAAAAGAAGTACTGCTGCTAGACAGGACTTGTGAAATGACAATATTGGCAAAATCAAGAGAATGGCACTGGATTAGAGGCAAGCAATTTTTAGTCGAGATGTTGAGTTGTTAAGACCGACTCATATACACATTTAATTCCAGTATTCATTCTACATCCAGAAGAAAGAACCTTTGGTAGTGTTCAACACCTTTCTCCTTGTTAAAGGTTAAAGCTGCATGAACACTTATCTGAATCTACTAAGAGACAGAACTCTAGACATGGCAATACTAGTGCTAAAAACAGTGGATTCATTTTTCTGTTTCTAAAAGCCTTTTTTGTTTCTAAAATGCTACTCAATACTGTAGCTACCCAGCTTTAGGTATATAAGGAATCAGGTTAGTAGATTTCTTTTTAAAAAAATTGTCCCTCCTATAATGCTCAGATGAAATAAAAAAACCCATGAAACCAAACAACAAATAACCCCTAAAAAAACCCCCCAAAAACCTATTCAAAATACTATACTTGAAACACTTTCTCATTACTAAAAGCTCAAACAGACCACTTACAGTACAACAGTGCAAAGTCCTTGCTAAGTCCTATGGCACAACGGTTAACACTGTTCCCTGTCAGCCTCAGTGACAGAAAGCTGCAGAAAAAACCCAGCTATATACATTCTCTTTAGCATTCAGTGCTGCAGGAATAAAAGATGCACTGAATAGACAGGCTGGCTTCAAAGCACTGGAATGCTTACAGTCTATTTCTGCCGTTGGCTTTCGTTCCCAGAGTTGTTAGTTATTCCTTCTGTTGTTTACACTAAATATTCATTAGTAAGACAAGACATAAGCTTATTTTATTTTAATATGCCGAAAATGAGGGAAAACATCCAGATATAGATAAAAGATGGAATTACTGGAGATTGTGGATGACTATTATGCTGAATTAAAGAAACTGGTGAGCCAGCTCCAACTGGAAGGTGTGGGCGTGGGTGGGAAACAAACAAACAAACAAATCACCCTTGATGATGTCCATTGAAAGGAATTCAGTAAAAGATGCTTTAGCTGAGACCCAGGATTCCACTTCCTCCCCCTCCCACTGTGGCCTTTTGCTTCGAGGGGTTCTCAAGGGAGCAGTGAAGCACAGCTTACAGACAGAAGCAAGTTTCAAGCATGTCCTTTCCTTAAGCGGCACCTGCTTTCAGGTAAGCCAAAACCCAACCTTCCTCTGTCATACAGTTATGCAGAATAAGAAATACAGTAGAATACTGAAGCAGTGGTGCCCAGAACAAGCCTACTGTACCTACCACAAAGCTGCATACATTAGTACATTAACTACAGAGTGGCTTTTCCCTGGAACATCCTTGCCCTCCTCGTGTCAGCTTACAGCTCTCCTTTCCAGGCTTCTTCAGTCAACTCCCAGAGCCCTGCAGACAATTCACTTCCTTGTGCTGTGGGCAGACACTTCGTTCTTCCTTTCATGAGGGCACAGCAACTTTATTGAAGAGTGATGTTTAGAACCAACAGATTTGAATGGCGGTAGGGAAGAAAAAAAATGCGAAACGCCTAACCTCCAACATAGGAGCTACAGCAAGTCTTAATACTGCCCCAAAAAACAGGTGCTACGCCTGGTAATCACTTTTTGCTTAATCCCCCAACTGCTCAGCCAAGCATCCACAGGACAATAATCCTATCAGCTCTCTGTATACAATTTAAAAAATCAAAAATTAGGTAATAGACTGCTGAGATTTTTCAACACGAACAGCCGAAAACCAAGTACAGCTAACTTACATTCCTGTGTGCCATTATGATGACATTGTTATTGAAACATCAGTAAGCCACACGTTAGCCTCCGAAAATCAGATTCAATGGTTTTCTACAACAGACACCATAACAGAACCAAAATCAGAAAAACCCCCTCCAAACCAAGGGACGCTGGTGAGCTGCTCATTTAATTAATCTTTCTGGCTCGGCAACTCTAATTGACACAAACGCTCACAGCACACCCAGGCTCCAGCGTGTAATTAACGATCCGCCTGACGCTCAGGATCAGGTGCCCAGCTGCGTGCTCAGGATCACTCCCAGTGTAGTGCCAGGCTGCCGGTGACAAAGAAGGCATCAAGAAGTTGTGACAGCCGGGCATTTTCTAGACGACAGAAGAGTGGCAGAGGGATACTCGCGGATTTCCTGTTACCAATTCCTGCATCCACGTCCGCCCTCAAATGGCTCTGTACATGTATGTATGTGTGTATGTGTGTGTACACATGTGTGTGTGTGTGTACACATGTGTGTGTGTGTGTACACATGTGTGTGTGTGTGTACACATGTGTGTGTGTGTGTACACATGTGTGTGTGAGCCGAAGGGAAACTCTGCTCAGCCAGTCCCGCTTCCCGTGTCCGGGGCTGGGACCGGCCACACTGCGCACTCCACGGAGGCAACTCACGCCTGTCAAAAGCCCCGTGCCCCGGCTCCCTCCTCGCCTGGAAGTGGAAACCAGGCGCTATGGGTCGCGGGGGATCCCGGCCAGCGGGGATGTCCCTCTCCCGCCCAGGGGGCCGGGGCGCGGGGCCCCGCTCCAGCCCAGCCCAGCCCAGCCCCGGCCCGGCCCGGGCGTGGCAGCAGCAGCAGCAGCAGCAGCCGAGGGCGGCCCCGGCGCCGCCAAACAACAGAGGCGGCCCCCCGTGCCCGTGTCCGTGCCCGTGTCCGTGCCCCCGGCTGTGCTCCCCCGGCAGGGGCGGCAGCGCCCACCCGCGTCCCGCCCGTCCCCCGCCGCGGCGGCGGCACTCACGCAGGCAGAGCTGGGTGACATAGGCGTAGTAGGACCAGCAGAGGATGCTGGAGATGAAGAGCACCGGCACCCAGTAGAGCAGCCGCTGGCAGCGTCGCCGCACGCCGCCCCAAGCGCCCGGCGCCCCGGCTGCCGGCGGCGGCGGGGCCGCCATCTTCCCGCACCGCATCCCGGCCGCTCGCTCCGGGGGCCCGGGCCCCGGCCGCGCTCCCCGCCGGAGCCCGCCCCGGCCCCACCCTCCCGGCACGGCCGCTCCTCCCACCGCCCGCCCGCCCGCCGCTCCCCCCGGGCCGGGCCGGGCTGGGCAGCGGGGGAAGAGCCGCCCGAGAGCCCACCGCGTCCTCTGGGGCTCCGCCTGTGCCGGGCCGGGGGGCACGGGCGCGGGCACGGGCGGGAAGTTCGGGGCGGGCGGCGGAGCGGCCCCGCCCGGCGCAGGGCGCGGCTCCGGGCTCGGGCGGGCGCCACGTGCAAGGGGCTGGGGCGGGCAGCGCCCGGTGCTCGACGCTGCTCCCCTCCTCGCCCGCCTCGGAAACGGGGGTGGTGACGGGTTACACCGCCTCGCAAGTGGTTTCCGATACCCGGTGTTAAAAAAGCGCTGCCTCGTTTGCAAAGAACGCTTCAGAGGACAATGAAAAAGTGCTGCCGTGCCTTGGCGGGCAGGAGGCGGTGGGAGGCCACGGTGGCCAGGCATGGTTGGCTTGTGCCTTTTGGTGGGGGAAGGTGGCAGAAGGTTGTGCTGACTCACACTTCCCCTAAAGACTTTACATTTTACTCATCGTAACAAAAAACTTGTGAACTACAGCAGTACTCCCAAGCCTGCATCACATTAGGTGCACCCTAATGGTTGCTGAATTACCATTGCAAAATCGGAAATGTCGAGCACGGCCTGTAGTATTTGTGCAGTCTGGTAGAATCTCAGAGCATCAGCAGTGCAGTGGTGGGAAGTAGCCGGTTGATTAAAATGGGATTGAGCTTTGGAAAAAACCTTGTCTAGTACCTCATGCAGGAGACTATACGTGAAGATAACTAATCGCTACCTGGAAGGCATACTACCGACATTGATTGAGAAAACAGCTCCAAGAGAGGAAAAAAATATTGGAGAAAATAAGAGAGAACCAATAGTAGTTGTGCTGGCAGATTCCAGAGTGAGAAATGGAGTAGCTATAGTATGTTGGTTGAAGAGACACAAGAAAAGAAGTTGACCATATGGCTGCAGTGTTTTTATGCGATGCAAAATCATTCACCCCTCCTTACTGTAACATCAAACGGAGTGATTTCAGTTAGCCATAGTGAACTGACTGAATGACCAACACAGGGTGATGTATCACAAGGAATAATGTATACCCCATGGCAGTAAATCATCTTTTCCTATTCAGGAAAAATACTTCTATATCATCCCAAAGGGCTCAGCAAAACTGTCTCCTCAATGTGTGGTTATTACAGTAGAGAAATGAACAAAAGATGCCACCAAAAGGTTGGAATATAATAATTTAAGAAAAGATTCTGCATAATGGGGAATTATGTATTATACATTAAAACATAGAGTGAATGGTGCTGAAAATCTAGATTTTATATTCCTGCATGCTATATTTCTCAAAACAAGAGTAAAGGGACTGAAACCAACACGATGTAGACAATAAAAGCATTTTATTTTACCTTCATTAATTGTGCAAGTCATTGCTGAGGCCGCATTTTAATAGAACATTTCAAGGACTTGACTTTACTATGTTTTAATGAAAACATATGTTATTATTCAACATAGGTTTTAAAAGCATAAGGGATAAAATTACCACTGCCTGAAGGCAAACCCCATGCTCTGCTGACAAAACTTAAAAGAAATGAGGGCAATTTAATTCATTTGATGGCTTTTTGCATTTATTTGGGAATATGTGACAGTGACCTCTCTCAGGTATCAAGGATAATGCATCTGTTGTGTTCTGTGTTTCCAGGGAGACATGTCTGTACCTTGAGAAGTTTGCAGCTGGATGCTGTGTATATAAGGATGAAGTAGGTTTTGCATCGTTTTTGTGGCTATGAAAAGATTTCACCTGTAAACCATTTAAAAATGCTGTATGTGACATGGGGCTTATTAACAACACATGCCAAGGAAACACAGTAAACATTACAGAAAACTTTATAATATAGTAATTTATTCTTTGGAATCGTAGATATATAAAATATTATGCATATAGAGACGTGGCAGTTTGCCAGAAGTGTGGAAATAAAAAGATGATGTGTTACAAAGACCTTAAATTATATCATACAATTTCTGCTCAGGATCTTTTCATTATCCCTTCATGGAATTTGGCCTGTGTAGTTCAGCATTCAGCTTTTCCCATGGCCACTACCACCCTCTGCTTACTTCTCAACTTTCACAGTAATCAGAATTCTCTTATTTCACATGCTAGTAATTACATGAATAATTACTATAGTGTATGCTTTCCCGTAGCTCCAAAATCATGGTCATCTGGTTCAAAGTTAGTGAAATAAACAGGCAAACTTCACTTTAATTTAGATGGAACAAAAAAGCTTGCCCTGATCAATACTCTGAATTACCTTGGAGCATCCTTTGGTCAGAGAGCTATAAAGAATCCATCTCTCCTGTCCTTGTGTCTTTTTCCCATGGACATGGGCTCTCTAGTTCTCCTTCATGTCCACAGTTACTTTCTATTCTTTCCATGATTTATGATTCCTTCCATGATCATGCTCCAGCTGGGTCGTGAGAGATCCTTTCTTCTGTGTCTTTCCTTCTCTTCCTCCCTCTGTGGTATGACCTGCAGAAATTTTAGGTAACAGTAGAAAAACTCAAGAGCAAGTATATTCAAAGGAGCATTGTGTTTGGCAGAAGTAAATCCTGGGATGGTCCAAGCCATTAGGTATTAATGGAGAGGTTTCCCCATCAGTCTCTACAGTGAGAGAGGTTACTTGGGGCACAGTTTATTGCTGCTTGTGTGAAATGTTCACAAAAGAAAAAGAGAGAGGAAATGAAGGTAATTTTCTTGTCAGGAGCTGGGCTGAAGGAAGCTGGGGTTTGAGAAGGCAGCTTGAGTGTGTGGCAGATTGAAACAAAACGTTCTTGTCATAAGTGGTACCACTCAGGCTTCCCCCTCAGGCAAGGTATATGCAAGTAATTGCTGGTAGATTTTTTAAAAATGTGTCTCTCCTGGCATACATTTGGGTATAACATTATCACTTCTGACTAGTCTCTGTAACCAGCCGTGTAAAGAGGTGTTAAAGGAAGGGATTGCCACCCATAGCTCTGGGGCTGGGCATCCTCCTCCCTGCTGTACCCCAGCGTGGGGACCTGCTGTCTCTGTCCCAGGCTGGTGAAGGTGGCTGCTGCTTTCCTGCTCAATCAGTAGCACCTTCCGCTGTGCACAGGGCTCACACAAGCACCAACAGCCAAGTCCCTTTCTCCCCTTTGGCTGACAAGGCTGAGGGTCACTAGTGAAAACACACACTCTTCCCGCCCCTCTGTCCTCACAAGCACATGCATTGTTGCAGATCCCCAAGTACAGGCATAGCCTCCCTGGTTTTCTCATAGCCCTGTCCATATCCCAGACCTTACCTGCTCCATGGTCCCAACTCACCAGCTGTTCAGCTTGGTGCACAGTGCATTTTGACAAGGTTCTTGTGCAGCTGATCTGAAACAAGCATCCTCCTACTCCACATACTCCGCCAAGTACTCTGGCTGACCAGGGCTGTCCCTCTTGCTGTCTCTGTGAGTGTTGTTTGGGTGCATTGTATGTCTCTATGTTTGGCTTCGTCCCTTTTTCATTCCACTTGACAAGGTCCTTGATCAAATGACATTAATGAAGCAAGCACTCTCTCCTTCCATATGCTCTGACAGGTAGATTCCAGCTGGGTTCAGATAATGTCTTTTTCTGAAGGAAGGCATCTTGACACCCTTAGCATGCAGTCCTAATTAAAAACTATATCCTTTGCTTGTTTAGGGGGCTCTGCTCCTCTCTGTAAGCAATCCGAGACGATGGAATACTTCCCCCCAACCACGTCCCATGTATTCAGTGGAGCAGCAAGGGGAGGAGGGAGAATAGGACAGGAAGACACATATTTACTCCTACACAAGTGCAATCAGAGCAGCAGCTAAAAGCAGGAATACACACCAACAGACTGACAGGCACACAGCACTCATTAGGTGAGCCAGCAGCCCTGCAGGGATGCTCCTGGGCCTTCCTGACAGTGACTATACTGCTGCTTCTCTCCAGAGTGTTTGGGTGTCAGACCACACTTACCATGCACAGGAAAAGAAATCTCTCTGCAACATTTCTGGCGTAAGATATCACTTGGAAAATGTATCCCAGCTGGAGCTAGGGACCATCTGTGTAGAGTTCGTAGCTCCTGGCTACATGAAAACAAGCAGTTCAGTAGCCTCCCCAGTCTCAGGATAGCTGTCAAATGTATTTTAATTGAAGGGCAACTTCTTGCTCTCCCTCTCATACCGGCTTGGTGCTTAATTATTTGCAACTGCTTGGATACCCAAACTTAACTGTTGTTGTATGCTTTTTTTTTTCCTTAAGTTTTTGTGGCAATTTTCCTGGCTCTCCACAGGAGATGCACATTTAGCTTCTTTCCAATTCCTTTCTCAATTTTTTTGATTTCTACCTCTGTATTGATACATTACTGTATTTGTCAGAGTCTGCCTTCAGGGAAGTTTTTTCAAGTCTTATTTGGGCTTATTATCCACCCACTCTTCTGTCACTTTCAGTGGTAATTTTTTCATTGCATTGTTTTTTTTCCCAGATGCATTCATGTGGGAATTTTCATTCCCTTGCTGCTTTTCCCTTTGTCACTTAAGGTGGGAAACATGGGAAAAAGCCAAACCAGTTCCAATCAGTACTAGATCTCACAACTGATACCTCTTCAGTGCCCTAAGGCAGGTGTCTGCTTAGGCATAAATCAAAACCCCTGCAGTAGAAAACCCAAGAGCTGTATGTGAGAAACCTTATCCCATGCTGTGTGCACTGTTCCAGTGCTTTCTGCCCTTTGGAGTAGAAGTTATGTGATTTAATGGTTGACTCCAAAAGCAGACATCTAAATTTAAAATGGCCAATCTGATAACCTCCTTTTTCTTTTTTTTTTCCCTCCTTGTTCCAGACAGGATAGTTTAAAACTTACTTTTACAGCTTATGCCCCAAAATGCCTTGACAGACCTGAGCCACTCCATGCCTTGGTCATACATTCAGGTTTGCCTGTTGTCCAGGGGTGAAATACCTGCCTAAGTTCATGCTTTTTGTTCCTGAGGATCCTCAAATACAGCAACAGCCACATTTCCTCCCTCCCTCCCGCCCTCTCTCCCTCCCTCCCCAGAAATCAGAATACCTGAAAGTTTATTTTTACAGGGTCATACTCTTTTGAATCTAGGTTGTGGCTTCTGAATCAGGGTTAGAGTTAAAAAAAACCCATGAGTAATAAATTGCTGTTTCTATGAATATTTATGTATTTTAATTAAAAAAAATTAAGTGGGTACTAGTATTTTTATGGAATGCCACTAGCTAATTATAATGTTCATCTGTGGGAGGAATTAGTAAGTCAAACTAGTGGTGAAAATTAACATTACCCATTCAAGATTAAAGCACTCCCTCATATTATATTGTATGTGCAAGAAAAAAAATGCAATATATCCAAGGGGCACTATCTGCTGACACGTTTGGGGTGCCAAATGCTTTCATGGATTCATGGATTTCATGGTATTGCTACAAATTAGTTCCAGATCCATTTTTGAATAGTGAATTTTGGGTCTGATTCTTTTTCTTCTGGAAGTATTAGTCTGGAATTATTTTTCTAGAAACTGTCTTGAATGTATCCTCAGTGGAACAAGAGAGCAAGACACACCATTAGGTACTGATCATTGTATCACACAATGTTGTATCAAAGTGAAAAATTTCTCTATCATTTTTTTTCCCATTTATTTCAATGCATTTGTATCCTGATATTTAGGGGGGTTTTATTTATTTTTTATTATATTTTTTATTTCTATAACTATAGAAATCAGGCAGTGTGACTAAAGAAAAGCTGAAAGTCACTGTTCAGTAATTTGGGGTTTTTTCTCCCTTCAGGCTGATAATGTTCTATGTCACACAAAGCGAGAATCTACTTGTATCTACTTGTAGAAGGAGCTTGTATCCATTTACAGCTAAAATGTGCAAGGAGGGAAGCTACCACTGGGATCTTAAACACCAGCAGATTACCAGGGAGCAGCCTGCACTACAGGATATTCTGCCAGGAGCTGGGAATTCACCACAGCTCAGGCAAAAGTTGGTTATTATCAAGGCTACCCACAGCTGTAGGGTTTGCTAGTTCTCATTTTATTCAAGCTGGTCTGGGCATCTGTGGGCAGCTCCTAAGCCTCCTCTGAATATTTACTTGCATTATTTCAGTTTTCTCAGCTTATAGATGAGAACAAGAGCTGGTTTTAAACAAAGCCTTAATTTACACAACTTTTCACATCACATCAACATGCACATCTTCTGTGCTGCCAGGAATTCTGCAGATTTTGAATAAGGTTTTATTGAGCCCAGTGACTGTTGTTTATCCGAGGGGTGCCTCTACAGCAGATGGCATGTGCCATTACTGTACCTTGTTTTCAACTCTCCTTGCATTTTCAGGTCTTTTATGCAGAATTCTGTGGCTGAAAAGCAAAGCTATCTAAAGAGATGACTAAAAGAAGAAAACAAGTCTATTTTTTTGTGACAGTGAGATGCTCTAATTCAAAGCACTTACACATTCATGTTACAAAAAAAAAAAATTATTATGACAAAAGAATTTGAATTATATACACTGCAAAGAAAATTAGTTTAGAGTGCATTTATTTTGAAATAAACAAGAATATTATATGTATATCTTCATATTTATATTAAATAATATTATTAAACATGAAGAAAAAATAGTCTTAAAAACTAATCTGACACTTTCACATTCTATTTTATATTAAGTAACCATAGATAGGAAATATATAGAAAAATGCTAAAATTGCCTCAAGCCAGCCATAAAAGCAAAGTGCATTATTGCCTGGGGCAGTGGAGGATCAAAATGATGATGGTACTGCTGCTTCCTCTGAGGATCACTCTGAGTGCGCAGTCATGAATGAAAAGGAAGGATGGGAACGCCTTCAGTGACCCCCAATGTTTTCTTCTCTTTGTCCTTCATCACTGAAGTAGCAAAGTGGGTTTTGCACATGCTGACAAGAAGCAGTGAGCCGGTTTTGCGTACCGAGACGATACATTGAATACAGTTGATTCCCCAAATGATCACACATATTTTCTGCTGTGTCAATTCAAGAACCTTCATCTCAATTTATCTGATTTATTTCTTGCTGTCAGTAGTTTAAGGACACCAAGGTGGAAATTTTGAATTTATTTATTGTGAAATATTAACTGAAATATCATCCTTTGATAGTTTTCTGAACTGGCTTGGGTTTTGGGTTTTTTTTTTTTTTCAGATAAAAGCCACACTTATCACATATTTTTTCTACAATTCCCAGTGTGGAATTTCTTTAAAAAAAGCTTCTTTCTAATTTTGTTTTGATTTTTCTACCAGAGATATATCTTACTATAAATTAAGCATTTCTAAACTTAGGTGTACTGTTACACAGATGCCATACATCTATTCACATGACATATAGGATGGCAATTGAGCAACGTGTGCACTGAATAAAATTTCGAAGAGTTTTCTTTCATGATTTGTAGTAGTAAAATATTTAAAAACATTGTTTTAGTTCTTTTTTGATTGTCTGACTACCAAATATTTCTGCTTCTGATGATAATTTATTGACATTATTTGAAGTGTGTGTGTGTATTCAGCTGGAATTATTTCAAGGCACAGTCTTTTCCTAAACAGACACAGATTTATCCAATGTCCAGTAAACCTTTTCAAAAAGGTTATAAAAAATATGTGTTCTTTTTTGTGTGGATTTAATTCCTACTACCTCACAATAATGTTAATAGGGAGTAAGGAAAAATGCTGTTGCTGAATAGCAAACAAGTATTATTCAGATAATATTACTTAGTGTTGTTCTGTACTGTGCATGCATTCATGTTTTGTTTTGTTTTTTTGTTTGACACAAACACAAGCTATTTATCTAGTTTTCAGATATAGCATTCCAGAGTAGCAAATCAGACAGCTATAATTTCTACTCAGTGCCACTTCATATAAAAGTGCACTATTCACAAGAAACACATGAATTTGTACTCTATCAGAAACATACCAGTGTATGGCAATAAAATTTATAATAAATACTACAAAGTGTGTGTTACATGAATTTTAACATTTTGACTTTTCTTTGACACAGTGCTTGTAAGACATCTTAAAATCTGTACTATTTTTTAAAGGATAAATGCATAAACATAATAATAAGACTTAGAGAATCTGAACATTATAGTTCATACAGTACTTTTCCTAGGTAAATACCTATCATTCACATTATAACTGTAACAGCTTTACTCTTGGTAAAATAATAGCCTCTAAGAGTTTAATTTGTCCATTCAACTCATATGTAATTGTTCTGCTACTTAATGTAGTCTCATTTTCAGTTTAGCACAAACTTGTAACAGTGCTCCTCTGAAAGTAAATTCACAGTCTAAGCTCATGCAGGCAGTTTCTCTTCACTGCCAAACATCTTCCTGCCCAGGTCTAAGACTTATTTTCGTTTCCTTTTAAATGATAAATTTATCTCAAAATAATCAAAAATAATATTCAAAAGGTATTCTTACAAAAGAAGGGTTCTCCCACTCACATGGCATAGTTAGTTCATCAATTAAATAAAATACATACTGAAAAGCGGTTTTAAGAGTTGATGATCGCTACACTAAGTGGAAAAGAAGTCCTGTGTTTTCTACTGCAGCTGGAAGATTCACCTTTCACCTGGGTTAGTTTGTTCTTCATTAAGAATTCATGGGAATAAATAATTCTAGCCAGTGCAGATAATCCTGTTTTCTTCCTTTATCTCAGCATATCTCGTCTCCGAAATTGCTTCCATAGATCTCTGAGATGCTCACTGGTTACAGTCATCACACAAGAGTAATACTCCTTCCAACCATACTTTGGAGTCTCCTGTGAAAAGTGAAAAAACATACAATTGGAAAAAAGATACCATTCACTAAAGTCATTAATTCTACCTTAAATTTTATTCAGACTCATACATACTAGATAGATGTTTTAATATTAAAATAATGAGAGTTCAAATTTAGTTCTGTAAAATAAGAGTTATAAATCCATACATGTTAAGTATTCAAAAGACATCCTCACCTCACAACACACAGTTAGCATTCAACAAATGGCCTAATTATATTAAAAGATGCAAGAAGGCTTTTCCTCTTTATTCAGGCATGTCCAGCTCCCTCTCTAGTTTCATTCCTTGATTCTTTGTATTGACACTGTACTAAAAAGTTCACCAATGACACCAAATAAAAAGCATAGAAAATTACTGTTGTTCATTAAACTGAGGCACCAGCAAAAGCCAAATACCATAAGGGCAGATGACATGAAAGCTTCTTTATATTAGATTACCTTAATCCTAAATTGTAGTTCAGCAACATGAATAATTGTCCACTGAATGGAGAGGAAAACTGGCCAAGGGCTGGCCTGGGAGATCCACTGCTCTGTGCTCCATGCTCTCTGTCATTATCACTGGATCTCATAATTTCTTCCACTGTTCCTAACTCCGCAAGTCTATTCTCATATTAAGTGTAAAAAACAGATGTGGAGATACTAAGAATTAGAGCAAATGGGGAAAGAAACCACTTTCCTCCTAGTTTATATACTGAGCTTACACCACATGGTGTGGAATATCCCTTGGGCCAGTTGGGGTCAGTTGTGCTGGCTGTGTCCCCTCCCAACTCCTTGGGCACATCCAACCCCCTTGCAGTTGGGGTGGGCAGAAAAGTCCTTGACTCTTTGTAAGTGCTGCTCATAGCAACCAGTATATCAGTGTATCATCAATAGTATTTCCATCCTGTATTTAACACACAGCTCTGTAGCAGCTACCAGGAAGAAAATTAACTCAGCTAACTCAGGACACATGGTGAGACTGTCCAATACCTTGTTTTGGTTGAACTGAGTCAAAATGTTAAAGAAATTGCCACAGTGCAGTGCATTAAAATCCACCATTAGACACTGAAGGCTACATCTATTTATTCTTATCCCTCACTTTTTAAATTAAATAACATAGACGTTTATAAAGAAGTTGTAGATATTCAGAACACAATTTAATCCACAGTAGTATATTATGCAGACATATTTGAAATATTAGAAACCATACTTAGATGAATGCATGATTTAGCTGATATTTATAGTCAATCTCATGAAAAATTGCATAGCTTGCAAATTGAAGTGCATTTAACAAAAGCATATTCAGTTTATTAACCTATGCTTTAAGATATGCGCTTACTTTTTATTTTATGAAACAACTCCAGAGAAATGTTCATAAAAGTCATTAAAAGAAATTCTGAAATACACTATTCATCTACTTATTTCTAAATTGTGCACTATTGTTGTATCTACTCTCAGTGTACCAAATCCACAACAAGGAACAACTTGTCCACACATTCTGCAATGCTTTCATGTTTCACTGGAACATTCTCCTCTCACTGTAACCAGGTATGTTTTTAAGATTCTTGTCAGGTTTAGGATCTTGCAGAAACTTGCAAAAAACAGAACTTGCCCAAGTTCTGCAATTTCCAGTTACTTTTGTAAGATGGTGTGTCTAATCACATGCTTCTCACCTCTGTGCTTTAGAGAAGAGGTAAGCAAAAGTCTTCTAACAGTAAGCAACAGTCTCTTTTGTTTTTCTTTAAAGCTGTCTTTTAACTAGATGTATTCAATTGCGGTGTTCTAATAAACTATAGAAATTAAAAGCTTTAAAAAGATTAGCTAAATGAAAAATTTAATCTCACTTGACAGAATAAAGCGTTTACAGAAGACAGCAATTTACAGTTGAAATAGCTGGAAATGAAGTTCTGAATCTATGCTTCAGTTTTTCATGTCTTTTTCAAAATAAATTTCCTTCCTCACTCAGTCTCAAGGTACTATTTTTAGCTATTAACCATTACCTCATGAAAGCTTTTAAGCAGAAATTTTGAAAACCCTCAATATTCAGAACATATAGAAATCAGGTATTTTAATAAAAAAAAAAATCTTGAGATTCTCAGAAAATTACTAGTACAAAGTTACTAGAAATTATTTTCTAGATTTCCATTGATGTAATAATTACTTCCAATACTTCTTCAGTAATCAATAATATCACAGTTATGGCCTAAATATCTATTACTGTTACTGAGCACATGACTAGTTTAGCAAACAGTATTTTAGATGGACTTGAATCCCTTCGTAAGTCTGTCTCTAGCATCCCTTTTTGGAAATTAACTTTGAAAGGGCTTAGTTAGAAATTTCCTAGATAATCCTTTCACAAGACATTCAAAAGCAGGGCTCTTCTCTGTGCTCTGTCAGGCAGTTCTCCACAAACATGTTTCTTCACTTCTCCCTGCAGTGTATGCAAAGAAGTACCTGCCAATGCCAAGTCAGGCTGGGTGCCCTGCAAGGACCACACACAGCTGTTCCCCTAGGAGAAATCTGCATTATTTATTGTAAGGGTACAACATTCTTTACACTGTGGAGTAAAGGCATTAGTGCATTTTAGAGACATGTGATGTACAGCACAATGTGCTGTTTATTGCTTTTCAGAATGCAGATTCAAAGCAGGGTATAATCTATGGCAAGCATGCCAAGTATCTTAATCTCCTTCACCAGACTTCTACATTTACCATCGAAAAGCACAATACTTCAAAGCACAAGGAACTGTACATACATATTTGGAAAAAAGTAAAATTAATAGTAGTTGTACTGCACCTAACTCTGGGATATAGTTGCAGCTGATTTTTGTATTTCATGTACATTTATGTGCTTCTTTGGACATCAGAATGAAATTTAATTACCTATTGGAACTGTTCAATGTAAAATCCCCAATAATTCCATTTTTATTATCTTTTCAATTTTTAAACTAAATGGAAAATAGTGATTTTTACAATGATGTACTTCCACTTTCACTGCACAATGTGTGGCAAAGATAGAACTATCTCTGTTCAACTCCACAATACTTTTGCCAAATCACTTCACATACCTTGGCTAAAGTTTTCATTTCCATTAGTAGAAGTTTATGATAAATCTGAAGAAATATTATGAGTTATGCAATGTTTTGGACAAAAAGGAACTCTGAACAGCCAACAACTGGTTATGTCACTGTAACACCTGGGCTTGTTCTCAGAGGTCTTTTCTGACCTTAACAATTCTGTGACTGACTCCTGATAAGAGACAAGAAGTAGTTGCTCAGGTGAAGAGCAAACTAATGTGTCAGCAGGGAAGAGAGAATTTTATATATACAAGGCTTACATTGTACTCTTCAGTGCAACAGGTATTTGATTCAGACCTACTCAAGCAAGCTTAGGTACAAGAATATTTGTTATATCAGAGCTCCAGGTGGGAAGAAGAGCAGGGTAAATAACTAGTGGCCTCTATATTAACTCAGTGAGGTGCCTGTAGCCAAGCCCATGCCCTGAAAAATAACATGGTTTCTTCTGATTCCAAATGGGTAGTGTAGATGTACTATAATTCAATTTTTTTTTGAGAATGGCTTTATACAGAATGAACAACATCTCTCTTCATAAATCTCCATGGTACATTTTTCCCAGTTTACATCATCTCAACATACGAATTAATTAATTTAATGCCTGAATTTAGACCTGACAAGATGTTGATGTATGTATACTTGATGCTTTTACCACAGTCTCTCTTTCTGTCACCAAGATAATTTTATTAGGTTTATTGATTAGATACTGGATTCTTTTGTGTCACTGCGTTTTCTTCCACTTGGTCACATACCCTTCACTGAAATTATTAGGGAAGCATCATGACTGTGCACCATCTTACCAGTTTCCTGTAAGAGCTGTTTCATGTTTTGAAAAGTTTACAGTTTAAATAATACTTAACATGAAACTGCAATATGGGTTTTGACAAGAAGACGAAGTACTGCTAATAACTATTTTTAAAAATACATGAGAAAAGAAGAAAGGCAGCTTTGAAAGCCAAAAGTTTCAAAGATATAAAGATACATAAGATTAAAATAAAGCCATGACTTCCTTTCATGCGACTAGTAACTTGGATTACTAAAATATTGTTTAAACTACTTTATTAGTCATTTACTCTTCCCATTAGTAGAGAAATGGTGGAGAAACCAGATGTTTTTTTAAGATCAAATTTCCTCTTCTGTCCCTCACATATTAGTACAATGCTTCAGTATTAGGGTATAGTATTGAACAAAAAAACCTCAGATTAATATTGTACCTCAGAATTAAAAACAGCAGGAGAATGACAGTCAAACCATCCTGGCTCAGGAGCATGAGATGTGCTGGACCCCTCTGAGGGTCACTCAGAGCAGACCACTGGCCATGGGGCCTTGCTTGTTATGGTGTACATCTCTTTGCTCCTTCCCTTGGTAAAAATCTGGGAGCCAACAGCCATCATTGCAACTCCTGCAAAGTCTTTACATGGAAACAAGAAAAAATCCTTCAACAGCAAAGGAACAAACTCCTCCTTTATGTGAAGAAGAGAAATGTCTACTAACGCAGTGTTGGTGTCCCCTGTGTGACAAACAGTTTCACAAGTTGGCTACAGAACCTGCACACCTCGGTTTTCACACTGAAATCCACAGTACAACTGAACTGTACCAGTGGACGTTCATGTAGCAGACACGTGGAAATGGCCAATGGTGGTTATGTGTGGACACAATGCTGCATTAAATTGCTGGTACATCATTAACTGAGCCAAAAATACATGATTTCTTTTAAGAATGTAGCAGTATAAATCAAAGCAGAATCAAGTCACTAAAAGTCAGAAAATCTGCCTCTACAATCTTCTGATAAATACTTTATAGGTACCTGAGAAATTACTTAAAATGAGATAATAGGACAGACATAAAACAGCAACAGAAACTATGAAAAAATACTTTTCGTAAGTACAGTAAGTACAAAATCACAGCTGGCTCACAGAACAGTGACAGTGTAAGTCAGTCATTACCAACTCCAGGATAAAATTCTATTGCTTCAGTCAAAAACATGATGTGATGCCTCAAGCTACTACATTGCTTGCAGTCATATAACCTATTGCTGAGTTTTGGAACAGGAAACAAAGCAGTGACAGTTCAACATTCAGCCATTCCTGCAGGCATGCCAGCACACTCAGACTGGTGGCTAACACATACCGTCATTTATCTGCTATAGAGCTCCTTCCTCACGCAGGATTTGAAAGTAGTATACCTCTGTATAGGTTTGTAGCCCTGTGGAGCAGAAGATGGAGAAGTGTGCAGATGCAGACAACACGTGAAGGCAGCCAGGGGTAAGCATAAGACAACAGTATCATGAAAATACAAAAAATGGCTTTAATTGACAAATAGCTAGGAGATACAGTACAGCATGTGTTATGCAAAATGTTTATCATTTAGTCATTAAGTTCCAAGTCTTCCAGTTTAAAAATGGAATTTTTAAAGGAAAAGGAATATTTTTATATATTTTTAGATTTGAAAAAGAAAGGGAAATAACTAACGAAACAGAAAGCAAAAAAAAAGCTTTTCATGTCTGAACATTTTTAATTAGTTTATGGCAATACTCTGACTGACCACTTGATGGCAGCTTAACATATGAGTTTGCTTCGAGCTACTAAAACAAAAACAAGGTTTTGTGCTACAAAACTGCAGGAAAAGAGAAATTTCATTTGCTAAAGTCTTTAGGACATTTACATTTCCAAAAACATATCTAAATTTGGTATTAAAATGAACATTTATTATGCTCCTAATAAGAGGGGGTACCTGACCCTCCTGAAGTTTTTAAGTACAAGACTAAGCTGTTAAATAGGACAAACCTGCTACATACTGACTAATGTTTCAGAACAGCATTTTCATTTGACTTGTGTGACTCTTTGCTCTTAAACAGGTTCACTTGAGTCTGGCTATAAAACCACAAAATGCCCTTTTCAAAATACATGGTCCCAGTACCAAATCCTCTAACAGCCTCAAGATTCCAGGCAAACATAATTAGTGAAACAATTAAAAAGGTAGAATTGCTAAGTACAAGATGTTAAATGTAAAATCATACTTCAAATCACAGGCTGATTTGCAACTGTTATTTTGGGATGTTTTTAAAGAGATAATCAGACGCTATGTTAATTGGCAGATATTAATTGGGGGATACTTAACAATAAAATCAGGCATTTATACTTCATAAAGGGGTTCAGATTTCTCATGGCCAAGATTTCTATGTTGCTACAAAATTCTGAATAAGCTGAAGCCTTTACATACTTGTATCTATATGATGAAACTGACTGAATTTTCATATGGATCCAAAACAGTTATTGATAAAGAATAGGTTAGTATTTTGTTAGTTTTGATTTAGCACAAGACAACATTTACAATCCTCCACATTGTAGGAGCAAGAAGGTGAAGTCTTACTTGTTTTAGACACATTAAATACTCTGCAACTTTTCACATACAAACAATAGGAAGCAATTCATGACACTTTCCATCAGTTTGTTCTGGGAATAAGGTTCTTAGGCATTTTCCACTTTACATTCTAAATCAAGATTGAAGTGGGTGGGGAGTGTTTTTTAAGGCAAAATTTTTGCAGAATTTTTACTATTATCCACTCTTGGAAAAAAATGGTTTGTGTGACAGTTATGAAACTTACTGGAAATTGTAGTTCCTCAATTTACTACTATAATTGTAATACTCCTGATTAGTGAAGAGAATGCATTTAAATGAATTACAGGACCAAATCACAATTGTCTCTTATATAGAGATGTCTCCTATATGGAGATGTCCAGTATTTAAGTTAACTTAGAGTTAGACTTCATGAAAGACTGTGTTATTCTTCTGAATATTGTTTACAGTCCACTGGAATATTTCATAGTAGTCCAGGCAAAAGCAAGATACATATGTAAGACTGAATAGTGCTGGATGATACAGATTCTTAAAATTATATATGATTTCTGTCATGCATTTTGTGAAATAGAACATGTAATAAATACAAGAATTACTTAGTAAGCAGACTGTTTGCTGGTTAAATTAACATACACTGCACATTTACAATTAGTAAACAATTAAAACATATAGCTGAACAGCTTGAAACAATTGTGAAACAATCATCATTACCACACCATAATAAAAGGAATTGAGGACCAACAAGTAAATAATTTTGTTACAAATACAGTGTTTGTTATCCACATTTTATGTTTGATCATAATATTACAGAAATAACAAGTAAACTATTAGACTCAACACCACTTCACAGAAAGTTCTAAAATTCCATTTAGGAAGCTAACTAAAATTAACTAAAATTACAGAAAACATACTGAAATGTGACTTTTGGAACTATAATACAGTTTAAGGTTTATGTTTCAGCAATAAGATTAGTAGTTAGAACACCATTTTACATTTAGTTGAAAATGTTAACACCTGTCATGAAGGAAAAAAAAATGACTGCAAGTAATTTCCTGCCATCTAGCTTATTATAATTGAATATTAGATGCAGGGTTTAATTATTAAAATCAGCCCTGAACTAGAACACAGCATTGTTCAGCACCACTTCACTAATTTTTATTTGAAAATTAAAACTACCTTCTGCTGCAACTCTTTCCAGCTGTCATTATAAACACTTGTTTTTTATATGTTTTACAAGAGTTGACCTTTAAACTTCTTGAGCTTGAGAGAGACAAATTCTCTTTTCTCTGCACACAGTATAGACATAATTGCTCTTGTTGTTAAAATTCCTAATGCTAATCTATTAATCACACAACACAGAAGAAATGACAGTATACAGGGGATTTCTCATCTCCTGTTTGGTTTGCACATTGTAAAGGTACATCACATCCTCTAAGAATTACTTTCTAACAAAAAAAAAAAATCAAGAATTTAAGAAGGATTTTATCTCACAGATTGTTTCAGTATTTCTATAAAATGTATGTCTTAAATGTATGTCATAAAATGTATGTCATAAAATGTATTTCTTTAAACATATGCACTGGTGCTACAGATGCTAAAGTGGAGGTAAGTAGCAAAGTCAACTAAAATAACTAAAAATTAGAATACTTACCCTAAACCCTCGATTGAGTCTGTCTTTCATAATGCCGATAAATTCTTTATAACTCAACTGGTCATCTCTGTCTACATCAAAAATCTTGAACACTGTGTTCACCAAATGTGGTGAGAGCTTCACACCTGTAGCTACGTACACAGCACGCTTGAATTCATCTGCATAAGGACAACAACAGAAAAAAAAATAAAAAAGGTGAATTTAAGGGTACTTTGTGAACAGCATATTATGAAATACAAGTAAACTTTTAACTTGAGTTTTCACATTTAAATACTCAAAAATATGAAAAAGTGAAAATTAGGTCTGAATTTTACAGTTCTAAACCAAGTAGTTCTTAACTGATAAAAAATGACACTGCCTAATTGGTGCCAATTATTTTACAAAAAAAGGTAACAATCTACAGATTAGTAGAATGTTATATAACATACATTCTATATGTTATATATAGTACAGAATGTTACTATACTATGAGCAATAACAAAATTAGAAAATCATATTATAATTAAACCTATGTTACATATATGGCATTTACTTATTTGACATAAAACAGAACCCAAAGAGCACAGAGAAAATGATACAATCCCTTGGTAAGGCCACATGAGGTACGACCATGCTGGTGTTATGTGGTCAGAGCCATGAAGAGGCTACTTGAGGAGAGAGCACACAAGTCTGATCACTTTGCATATTCATCTTGTGTTCCCTGAGCATCACAACTGGAATAGGTTTTATTACAGATTTTAGTAGGTACATACATGCCCAGTTCTTTCAGTACCCACTGACTGATTTGTTAAAAACTATCTGATCTCTCTTTGGACCTTCTGGCACTGTTTCCTTCTACAGCCTTTGTAGAAGGCCAAGTTTCAGATGCTCACTGTGTAAAGAAATGCTTTTGTTTGCCTTAATCTAATCTCTCACCAGTGTCATCAACTGTCTCTTAACTTCTGTATTGTAGGATTTGATGGACAACTATTCTGCATTCAGCTTGTACACCACTTATATGACTTTGCATAATATCTCTTATGAGATGGCCAAGCCTTTTCCTCTCAAAGCTGGAGTCGTAGCATCTTTAGCCTTTTACTGGAAACATTAAAACTAGAAAATAGGAAATACAAAACATTTTTGTCAGCAGTTCTACATGGATATCAATGCATTTTTATAAAAATACAGATACTTACCTTGACCTATGGAACGACTTGCAAAATTATACATTTGCATTGCAATTGTAAAGTCTTCTAGATTGTTCAAAAATTGAAAAAATGATCTAAATTCTTCAAATGTGATACCCTAAAAACCAGAAAAACAATAAGCACTGTAAGAATTATTAGTAGTAATAGCAACTGAATAAACAAACCTTGCAATTATATATATCTACTTTATTTAAGAACAGATACCACACACATTTAAAAAAGGGCTTTGTAGTAAAAGTCAATTAAGTAGAGAATTGGTGTTTCTTGAGGAATGCAGTTTGCTTTCCCCTCTGTGACTGCAACAAGACAGCAATTCACACCAGAGCACTCAAAAATACTGTTCCATTGCTGAGGGCAATTTTTAAGAATTCCAGGATTATTACAATATGGTAGTCAATACTAACAATAAAAAAGTCTAGGTTTGGATGAACATTGGACTATGTTTACTACTGAAAACCTGCAAACCACTATCATACATATATGAGTGTATGTGCTCATATAAATACATTGAATGATTCATAAATGTATGTTATGATCTACCTTAAGGCTGTACTTCAGGGTGAAATCTTTACATATCCAGATTTAGATACCCAAGCCTCTTCAGCTGAGGGTTTGCAAGTACTGCAAGGTTTGTCCATCTTTTTAAAAAATCAATTGCATGACCAGACTTTAGAATATCTCCTGTGAAAGTTTCACTGATAGTGTTCTTGTTAAAAGAGTTTATCTTCATTACTTGTAATATTTGTTCTGCTCTTCTTCAATTTAGATTGAGATCCGAAGATTTGATAAACTATCTCTAAATCAGTTCTGAAAGAGACCTGAAAATGAGACTTTGAACTAAGCCAGAATTCCCATTGGTCTCAGCCATTCTGAACATGGAATGGCATTCTTTGTCAAACCTTGATCTCCCTGGACTCCTTTAACTATAACTCCTGCCTATTTTTCTATTTGCTTTTATTCTATTAACTTATTTAAGTACTTGTGTCTGAAAATATATTTGAAGGCAATAGTAAGACTGTGAGCCTTTCTGTTCAAACTAAAACATTGACCTATGTCTCTCCTGAAACATATACATAGTCTTTACAGTATGGTGGAACACAGAAAACATGCAAATGTTGGTTTGTGCCCAAGGAGAACATGGCAGAGGTTGGATGCTAACCCATATGAAACAATAAGGACTGTGGAAAATATGGAAAGCAGCATAATATTGTTGTAACAGAGGAATTTAATAGGTCTCCACACACTTGAGATGTAAACCCCTGCTTAACCACTAGCTAAGATTTATAAATTCTTTGGTGATCTTGGCCTGTCCCATCATGACTTGCTTTCCTCAACAAGCAGATCCTTCGCAATTGGGAGGAAACCCTCATTTACACAAGAAGAACCACCACCTTATGTAAATTTTTATCTTAAAATCTTGATTTAGAATTATCAATACTATCTTTTTGTTTCATTGCATTTGACACTATTAGTTTATGTGTCCAAGTTTAGTTCTTGCACTGTTTAGACTGAAAACTCTGTGGGACTGGAATAACTCTGCCATGCATTTTTGAAATTCCTAGACCAGTCAAATGTCATTTCTCAGCCAGAAGCCTGAGGTACTATGGCAAATCAGCAATTGTAGTGAACATCCACCAAAGTCTTAAGCTGAAATTTTAAGCTGACAAATCCTTTAATGTGCACTGATTTGTCTGTAAAAATTCTGGATGCACAAAACAAATGTATGAGGTCAGGCTACTGTAAAAATCTTATTTGTTTGCATGACTTTTGCTTTTCCTAATAAACTGTCTCTTCCTCATCCCTCAGGTTTCCTGGTTTTTACTCTCCCAATTATCTCCCTGATTCTGCTGGTGGGGGAGTGAGCAAATGGCTAGGTAGGGCTTGGTCAATGGCTGGGGTTAAATCATGACAAAAAAAGGAAGCTAATTATTTTATTTGCATGGACAGATTATATTTTACTACAACAAAGAAAACTCAGATTAATTAACTATTTAATGCTGCTAAAAATGCACAGGCTTTCTTCAGGAGCTGATATCTGTAGTAATTCATGATGCCAGCTTACATGAATCACTGCTTGGCATCTAGTTAGTAAAAGGAGGAAGACATCCTGTGAGCAGGCAGCATGCCAGCTGAACATTTTAACATGATTACAATATGACAAAAGATCCTCATGCTGCTTTAGGGGCATCTTCGTACAGCACCATGAAAAATTAACATTGCCAACTGTGAGAGTACTGGCCTATTACTTTACATTCTCGACTAATTTTTCCTCATAATGGAACCCTCTGGTTGCTATTAGTATTGCAGCATATCACCATCATGAAATAGAGAGCAAACTTTATAATTTTCAAATTATAATGTTATGACAAGAGTCAAAAAATGTGACATTTGAACAACATGAACAACACCTCCATGGCAGTAAGAGGCAAAGTCCTATTTTTAAAAATCTGTGGCCAGCGTGAGAGATGTAGTGACAGCACATTTACCAAGCCAATGCTACAAAGTTGTGAAATACAGCAATGTCTTGTTTCACTTAATGGAGGTATAGCATATGACATACAGATACATGGCACCCACCCAGTGCCACGACATTCCCGAACACAGCAAAAAAGCAAATATGTAACTGAGTGACAAAGCTTTCTACATGGAAGTTTTCCTTAACTGATGGTTCCACCAGAGACCAAGAAGAGGAAACTACAGTGGAATACTTGGATTGGAAGACTTAAGAGATGAACTTCAAAGACTAATACCTTGTGTTCAAAAGAAAGTGTCTGTATATTTAGTTAACTGCACCTTTGACATTCAAAGTATTTCTCTACAACTGTCATTATTTTTCAGTTTCCCAAGTGATACTTACATTATTGTTTCTATACAAGACCCAAAGAGATAGGTGTTGTTTTTTTTTTTAGATTTCCAGCTGGAACCATGCAGTTATAGCAGTTGTGTTGCACAGTCTTGGCTCTGAATATTGAAAGCTGCACAAACCTTTTACAGCTGTTTGATCTGAGCACCTCAGTGCCTAGAACAGGCTTGGAAAGGGTGACTGAGCAGGAACTCTGATCCCAATCTTACCACTTCATCTGACACCTAATCTGGTTGAAAGACACAGCCCTGCTTTCCCAGCTATATTTAACACTCAGTGGTCCTAACTGCTGTACAACCACAGGAAGAATCACATAATCCAGATTGCTGGAATTGTTGATTTTTGGAGTGTTATTTCTGTCAGGTCAGTTGACTGATCTTATTTACTGTGAAGACTGAAATTACCATGTCATTTCTCAAATAAAAACAAAACCCAAACAAACTGTTTAAACTGATTTATTACTTTTCTTTGTGAGCTCTGCTGTCAATGCTATTAAAGGATATAACTATTGAAAGAGTTAGCTTTCTAGGGCAGATTAATCTGATCTTCTCTAAACACAAACAGAAGAAGCATATCCAAAACATCCCTTGTTTGAAGGGCTACTTTTCATGTTATCCTATAGATTATCACTGATGCATAGTTGCTACTGAATTTCTTCCAGATACACTTCTGACAACATATTTGTTCTTAAACAAATTAAGGAGTATCCACCTCTTAAACTTTACTGTTTATATTATCATTTCTGTCTGTGCAGTCATTAAAAAACCCACACACCCAAGAATACTTAGAAGCTATCCACTAATAGGACTATAAAACAAAGAGATAAAATGTGATGCTACTAGGGAGGGAGGGAGGGAGGGAGGGAGGGAGGGAGGGAGGGGAGGGAGGGAGGGGAGGGGAGGGAGGGAGGGGAGGGGAGGGAGGGAGGGAGGGAGGGAGGAAGGAAGGAAGGAAGGAAGGAAGGAAGGAAGGAAGGAAGGAAGGAAGGAAGGAAGGAAGGAAGGAAGGAAGGAAGGAAGGAAGGAAGGAAGGAAGGAAGGAAGGAAGGAAGGAAGGAAGGAAGGAAGGAAGGAAGGAAGGAAGGAAGGAAGGAAGGAAGGAAGGAAGGAAGGAAGGAAGGAAGGAAGGAAGGAAGGAAGGAAGGAAGGAAGGAAGGAAGGAAGGAAGGAAGGAAGGAAGGAAGGAAGGAAGGAAGGAAGGAAGGAAGGAAGGAAGGAAGGAAGGAAGGAAGGAAGGAAGGAAGGAAGGAAGGAAGGAAGGAAGGAAGGAAGGAAGGAAGGAAGGAAGGAAGGAAGGAAGGAAGGAAGGAAGGAAGGAAGGAAGGAAGGAAGGAAGGAAGGAAGGAAGGAAGGAAGGAAGGAAGGAAGGAAGGAAGGAAGGAAGGAAGGAAGGAAGGAAGGAAGGAAGGAAGGAAGGAAGGAAGGAAGGAAGGAAGGAAAGGATTTTTTTAGTAAGTCTTTGCTAGAAAATTTTTGGTTTTGATGTCATATGGTTTTTGCAATTTAACCTGCTCTATCTATCTGTTACATTCTATCTAAACTTCAGCAATACAACTAGCTAAATCCTATGGAACACAATTCTATGCTATTTACTCTTCTACTTTTCATTCATCAAGTAATCTGAAAAACCAGGCATGCAGTTTATGATCCGAATAAAATCCTCGTGCTAAGTAGTTCAGTCCAATAAAGCTATGCTTTCATCTTAATTACAATGGGACTGCATGTTGTGGTCAACTGCTAAACAATTACCTTTTCTTCAGGAATGCTGCAGCGCATGTTTTCCAGGTAACTTGATGTATTTTCCACATTTGTGTACCTCAAGAGAATATGGGCAAAGTCTTCCTCACTGATGGTGTTCATCCCATTAGAGTAGGAAAGGAATTCTATCTCTAGAACCTCAGTTTGCAGGTTATCCATAAATCTAAAGCACAAACAAAACATGAAAAAATTGTCATACTTTATACTTCTACTGTTCATGTCCATAAAAGACTCACAGAATATGAGCCAAATAATGTTACACAAATTAGCTCTGCAGCACTGATGGTAAATTTGGTAAATCCCCTATCTATATTGACATATTTTCAAGGCAATGCAACAATCTTAACACAATGATGAAATGTGTTAGTAAGGATTAAAATTACTTAATAATTACACTTTTAATCTAATTCTAGTTTGTGTTTGCCCAATTTTCTTCTTCAGTGAGTCACATATCTTTATTTGTATGTGCTAAATTCAAAAATTCCCAAAATTTATTCTCCGTGTAGTTACTTACAGTTTGAAATTTAACCTTTTGTCTTTTTACCAAGCTGAGTATAATGAGGCTTGCAGTCTTTCAATCTAATCCTTTTTAAAAAATACTTCTCTATTCTTACCATATTTCCATAAACTCTTCCCAGCTTAACAACCTATTTAGTATATTCTGGACACCAAATATAAAACCAGCTACCTATAAACAGGAAAAGTAACTTCCCTGATTCTGTGTGATGCCTTAGTCCTACAGCCAAGGGTGAAATTAGCTCTCTGGTCACAGTAGTGCACTGGGAGCCTCATTTATCTCACTGTCAGCCACAACCCATAACATTTCAACTAAGATGCCTTTTGTAAAACTACCTTCTTTGCTGCTTCCTACTTTGAACTTACATCGTGATGTCACTTAATGACACAGTTTTTACATTATGTAAAATACTGAATAATTTTCAGGGCTTTTCATTTAAGGCAAAATATTTTGCAAACTTCTGATTGATTGGAATACACAGCTAATGATAATGATAAACACAATAGATATTAGGAGTATTTACTGAGGAAACAATAACTAAACATTGTATCTCTCCCAGCATACAGTTTTATGGTTCTGTTTTTACGGCACTCTCCCTGTTTAAATTCTGTATTTACTGGCACAATAACTAAGCCAATAGCTTCCATTGTGTTTTAACTTTTACCCAAAGAAGCTTGTTCTAAGGTGCATGCATGGTATCTTCAGAAAAATTTTGCATTTAAATATGTCCCTAAGTGCAGAGATTCACACCAACATTTTTTTCAAGCACTGGCAAACAGGGGAAAAAAAATAATTAATTCAAAATCAAGAAAGAAGTTCCTACCTATCAATAAGGACAGGGCTGGGGCAGAACCTTTCTACTCCAAACTAACTAAACACACAAGTGCTAACAAAATTTGCAAATCTGGCAGCATTGGAAGAGGACTTCTTATTGTTGGTCCACTTAGTGTTTTATTTTTCTCTTTGTGTGTATAACACACACAAAAGGAACACAAACCATATAAACATACCTGCATAAGCTATGTGTATAGTAATAAAGTACACATTAATTAGAACAACTATACAAATATTTTTTACAAAGAATTAATGAAGTTGAGACTCACCTATAAAAATCTTCAAAGTTCAGTTCAGCTTTTCCTTTCTTGCCAAAAAAGTGTACAAGCAGTGTAGTATCTGACAGCGAACTTGAAATATCATCAGCACGCTTAAATATTAAAATAAAAAAAAAATTAAAGGCCATGATTGGATTGGATACAGAAGTATAATTTGAGAATGCCTATCATCATAATAGACTTTTCTATTAAAAGAGTTTGTATTTTATGTTTATAGTCTTAAAAGATTTTAGTATTGAAATCCATTACATTAATTTTGCCATGCAATTTTCACACAAATATATCAGTAGCTGTTAAATGCATTTAGTAGAAAGTAGTTAAACCAAGAGAATGATGTAATGGAAGCTGAAATGAAGGAGGAAAAAGTATGAAAAATAAAACCAGAAACTTGTGAGGAAAAAAAATCTTGTCAGCTAAGGTAGATCATAAAACATTAACTCCCTTTGTACACAATCTCATTTCCCTTCTACTAAGAAACTACAAAGAAATTAAAGTCCTTTAGTTCATATACTCTTATTCTATATTTCAAAAGTACATATGGGATTGTGTTCCAAAACCACATCAGTTAGGTATACTTTACATGATTCTTTTCTGTAAGTGGCAGATACCCGCATCTTGAATGTTATTGCCCAAACACATTTAAAGCACCAGAATGATGAAGTATTTTGGAATAATTAAGCAATATTTGGATTACTTCTCTTCAGAATGTTTCTCATCTAATGGTCTCTGTGCAGGACTGGAATCTCTGAGTATGTATTAATACTTTTTCTTTAATAAATAACATAAGATTTTGAAGGCCAGAATTAGAAGAGAAAGCCAACTAATTTTGACCATTTATAACAGCAAAAGTTGTAAACAGGAATCCAAACAGAAGTAACTATCATCTGTGTATAGTGATTGCATTACATTCCACTGTTTTACTACATATTCATTGCCCTTAACTATTGTATATATGCATTGATTTTACTTATTTGAAAAAAAAGCTCTTAATACACTGAAGGGCTAGAAGAATAATTCAGTGATATAAGGCTTTTGAATAAGCCACAGTAATCCAACATAACACTGTCCTCCTGCATTAACATGCTTCTGCCAACATTTGACATTTAAAAAGTAATGCATTTAGTCTCCTTACTGTACTTCCTTAGGTTTAGATTGCCTCTTGTTCAAGCCTTCATTTATTTTACAAAGACAAGACTTTATGAAAAGCAAAGAGCAGGAGAGCAATCTCTGCTCTTCCCAGGTAAGCTACCACCCATTAGCAAGTTTGCCTGCTGACTACAGTGTTACAGTACAAAACAAGGCATAGCACAGAAACCTAGCAAATATTTGGGAGATGTAACATTAATAATTTATCACCATAATGATGCATTATAAACCTGTGGGGTCTACCATAGGTATAGAAAACTGTTTATACAGCTCTATAAAGATCTACCATAGGTATAGAAAACTGTTTATACAGCTCTATAAAGATCTACCTGTATAAACCTGCAAGCCACACTCAGAGTCCTTTAAGTCTTACTCTATTTCTTCACTGAAGAGGATATAAAATTATAACAGACAAAGAAACTAAGAAACCAGGAAAAATTTTTGAACAATACGCAATAGTTCCAACATCATGATAAACCATGTACCGTGAAAAAGCATTTCACATCTACGTTCTCTAAAATATACTATATTATTTTCAAATTTACATACTGATTTGTAAAAAATGTAAAGTGCAATATTCATTAAGAGTATTTATATATCAACAACAAGGGAAAACACAAGGCAGTAACAACACAAATCCCTTCCTTTCAACATCCAATCTAAAGAAATGAGAGAGACTTTTCTGTTCTTTATAATCAGTTTAGGATTCTCAAGATTGTATTTCATGTACTCTAGCTTCCTCTTTATTCTCGTGTTCTTCTCCAGGGAGAAATAATATGACATAGTGTATATAGTGGTAGAGATATTTCATGCCCTTCAATTAAGATAGCTCTGCTCTTCAAGTGAGCAAACTAATTCAGAAAAGTAATCACTATTTGTCTTTTAATATTGTTATCCTCCACTACAGAACACAATATACTGAAATGCAGATACCCTGACTTCTTATGTCTTTTGAGCAATTAAATCCCTAAGCACATTCAAACAATTTCCCTCAAGTTCACTGAAAAGATATCAAATGTTAAATTACAGCCTTTCATCTTGCAAAAACATTTCAAAACCTTAGGCTTAGGTTGCATTCACCCATATCTAAAGAACCGTTTAAAAAAAAAATACAATCTGTAAGTCTTTCCACAATTCCCACTAGGTTGGCCTCACTAAATGAAAAAACTCCAAACAAAAACCTCACTGCAGAAACTCAACCCAATATGCCTCTCTGAAGAACTGCAGGCAACTGAAAACTATTCCTGTGCTCCTTCTGCACTGATAGCATTAAATAAATTCTCTCTTTTATGCAGTAAAGGATAAAACCAGAAACCTTAATAATTTAAAGAAATTATTTATTTTATTATTATTTATTTTTCATGATAATTTTTTTTTTTTTTATTTTAGACCAGTGTAAATTAAATTACCTCACCTGTTTCCATGAGGCTCCACAGGAGCCTCAATATTGATCAAATATATTTTACAACCATTTAAATGAGAATAAAAACCTTCTCATTTCTCTTTACACTAACTGGAATACAAATGCAGGTAGACAGACTGAAAACAAGTGTTTCAATCGTCTTACTGACTTGATGCATAATGGCAATATCTTTTCCTTTCTATTTTCTAACTTGAAGTGCATAAAGTCTATTTATTTTGTATTCTGCAAAATTACTTTCAAGTTCTTGATTAACAAGGGTTGACTAAATGCTAATGCTTATGAGCATTGATTCTACTTTTACCAACATATTCCAATAATTATGTATATTACAATTTCAGTTAATAAGATCTTTCTTACTGCAAACTCTTGATTTTTCCAACAGTGATAACTAACCTACTGATTTCCTGTTTCACTTAGTAATTTAAGGGTAAACCCCAAAACTGAATTTAGTGATAACTGGCATATTCCAACAGGACAGTGGAGTTGCTAAATTAGTAAGAACAGAAACAGTATTATATACTGTCCTAGCAAAAACTAGTTGTTATAAATAACTTTACTCTCTGAATAGACCTTCTGATTCCCACAGCAACAAACCTTATTTACTCTCCTTTTCAACTTACATATAGCCTTCTCAAAAGCCTATGAAACAACACAGACCTCAGTGTCACCTTGCTTTATGCCACTTTCTTACTACAAATAGCTATATTATTCAGATCCAAGAGTACCTAGGAGAGATAAGAATATGGATGAATGCCAGCTGGCCCAAACCAAGCAAGATAAAGATAATTACGGTGAGAAGTAGGAAATTATCAGTGGAGAAAATGCAGAACATGATTTTTCTTCATAAAATGATTTTAACAAGTGAGCAGACAGCCTTCTTATACACTTTACAGAGAATTTAAATCACTCCTGAGTATAGCTGCTATTAAGCTTCAATTACAGTATAGTTACAGATATTAGTCTGAGGCATTAGATATTAAAAATCCTCTTTCTCTTCAAGTTAAAGGCATGTAGAGATTACCAAACTTAAGTCCATCTGGACTTGGGACTGAATTCACGCCAGCTAACTGCACATTAAGATGACATTTCATTCAGAAAACTCAATGCCCCAAGCTTCTTGAATAATCAGAGAAATGAGAAGCCTCCTCCCCCCTCTGTGTCTCCTTATCTGACTAGACTAGAGCACTGATACTCTGGATTTTAAAATTTGACTAAATAAATTAGGAATAATAACTGGATTAACAACTCAGAAGCTCATCAACATAGAAGATAGGGAAGATAGGCTGGGTATATTGCTTTATTGCAAGATTACTATGTATTACTATGGATGTTGCTATAAATATTCTTATAAAACTCAATTCCGTAACAGTACATTTTGTTTTGCTCATGGGCAAATGAACACAAGCTGAGAGAAATACAGAAAAACCTTATTTGATACCTAGGAAACATAAGTTCTACCTTAAAAGAAAAATCAAATACCTTATTTTGTTTAGCCCATAATTAAAATTCAAATAAATTTAAACAGAGGGCTATGACTGCATTTATAAACACAACCATGAGTAAGAAGATCAACACTAAAGAAGAAGAAAAACACTAAAGAAGAAAAAGCCCTATGAAAATTACAACAGACTAATATAAAGGGAGTATGAGTAAATTTAGCCTGGAAATTAGAAATAAATCCATTGAAGACTTCAGATTATTCAATAGCTTCTGCAGAGGAACAGCAGGGACAAAAACACTAATTACTTTTAATTTGAAGCACACATTGCTTCCAAACCAAGGAAAAAGACTGAACCAAGGTCAGTTTCTGTTCCCTGTTCTTTTCTCATTATGATCCTGCTTAGGAAACATGGAACTCTGACACCACAGCCAGTAGGAAGCTGCTGTATGTTCTTTAATGCCACTACCAGCAGAGCAATGACGCTCACTGTGTAGGGCAAAGAAAAGCATAAATAATCTAGTTTTCTGACCCTCTGAAATTATAAATACAAAGAAATATCTTACTCAATTATCTAGAAGCAGATCATGAAACAAGAATTATTAGAATTTAAAGCAATATGGAAATTAATTTGACAACTCACTGATATTCCTAGACCTCCACAATGTGATATTAAAGTAATTTTAATATTAGTGTAATATTAAAAAAGATGGACCAATGTTTTGGTCACCTTAAAATATTCCTAGTTTTCTCCAATAATTAAAACAATCTTTGCATTATACTTTTTGTGAAGATTGGCTCTGATAATATACATAGAAAGCAAAGCAAAAGGATGTAAAGATTAAAAGCTTAAAGGGCTACAACTCTCATTAAAGTTGTCATTTTACTGGACCATGTCTAAATGACAAAGGTTTCCTGAATTACTTCTCTAACAGTGAAATGCCATGACTATTAGTGTTAGAAAATACTTCTTATAATGAGGACTGAAGAGGACTTCATCTTCCAACTCTTTCAAAAGGTAACTTTTCTTTTTCTTGGAAATTACAACCTTCAATTATCACATTGTATACAATCAAATGCATTTGATCTGAGAACTTTCAGGTTTAAAACAAAAAAGTAATTAAAAGGAAAAGAAGAACAAGGTTCATAATAAAAGCAATCAGAACAGAATAAATAAAATAGCAGTCTGTTTATGGACCAGAGACCAGAGAGGTTGTTCTATACCTCCGCAAGGTCTGAAAAGAGTGCTTGGCTTGTGCTACGTCTCAAAGTATCCCAATAGCTTCTGGGGACAAGGTCCTCTCCTTCTGTTTTAAGAACCTGCAGTTTCAAGAAGCACAATTGTTTGAAAAACAAAAAAACATTAGAAAAAACATTCATAAACTTTAAAATATTTTCTAACTGATCTTCAAAAGCAGGGCTTGGTTCCCTTGCTTCTAAATAGTAATATTTTAACCAATTACATGACACTTTGTAAATGAAAGGAACACTGGTCTATTACAGCTATTTGGTTAATGCTCTTGGCTGCACCAAAAGTATCACCAGACTACATCTACCCAAACAAAATAAATTCAAGAAAGCAGAAGTGAAAATATTTATTAAAAGTACATGTCAAAATGGCCATTTAAACTCAGTATTTTGCCACTGTTTTTTCTAGCAATTCTGTTTTTCCAGAAAATATTAATTTATGTATTTATAGAATTCATATTTTCATTGGCTAAAATAAAAATATCACCATACAACTAGTTACACAAAATAATTTAAGCTAACATTTATGATGACATCATTGTACCCACAAAGAAAGGCAAAAAAACAAGCCTAGTAAGTTCAACTGTAACATACTTCTCAGGAAAACACTACCCACGTCTGATGATCAAACTTACCTTGTCATGTGAATGAACACCACATTCTTTCATGCATAAAATTCTATAATTATCTATTTTAAGTAATCACTGAATTTGTTCTCTTATTGGAGTTACTTTAGTCAATTGAATTAGTAGTTCTGGGAGTGCACATGTTATTTCCCTTGCATGCATCACATCATAGTTATCATGTTCTGGTTGGCATTTGGCCAGTGGAAGCGCTCATGCAGTGCATGCCAAGGCAGTCTTAGACACAAATGCAGTATGCACCAGAACATGACTCAAAAGAATTAACCTATGCAAATACTAAAAATTTTAACCCATTTAAAACATTACTATATGCTTTTTATGGCCTATGGACCTCAGCATACATTTAAAAAAGAACTAGAAGTGTTTTGTAAGATGAAGTGAGGAGAAGGTCCTCAGGCATGACACAGCATGTTGGACTATCCCAGACATTTTAGGGCTGCATCTCCTTGGAATCTGAGTATCTTCAACTCCTCAGGATATCAAAGGAAACAAAAGGCTGCTACACTTATTGTTTCAGTGGGAGAAACAGAAAACCAAAATACCAGTTTTCAGAGATGAGAGATTTACTGAATTCCTATACACCTGAGTCTCCTTTGCATGGAGATCTCCATTCAGATAGTAGGAGGGACAAAAATATGGCACACACCTGGGCATAAAGGGCTTGGATGTGGCCGGAGTCCAGAAGGAGATTTTTTTACTGAAGCCGAAAATTACGTAAGTAGAATGCCTAATCTGTATGTTTTTTAAAAACTGTTTTACTTCTGCCATGATCCAGAAATTAATTAATTAAGAAAATTATCATGATGAAGACATTAAAAACCTCAGATATTTTGCTGCTTCTCTCTTTCACCTCTCAAAAATGAAGAAAAAGAAGTTTACTGCCACCTAAGTAATGGAGGGAGTATTTTCTGTAAAATCCTTTCCTAGTTTAGCACTGAAAGTTCTCATGTGTTTGTTCTGTAGGTGAAGCATGAAAATAGGAAAGCTCTCTTCAGGGTTCTTTTTGGGGGGCAACAAAGAGGTGAAGGATTCAACTGACTAATTATTCATACTATACACAAAGAAACAAAGAGATTGATCAAATGACTCATGCAGGATGACTTAGTTTACACACATTAATTAAAAATGTGTGTATTTTATTGAAATGTATTTTGTACTTTCCCTTAAAAATACTGTTTCCTCCATTTTATATAAATAGAGAGCAACCTTTCCTCCTGATAGGCTTGTATGCTCAGCATGCATGCAACAATCTTTTATGCAAGTCAAGATTCCTCACATTTTTACTGATTAGCAGAAATAATTTACTTGATGAAAAAGATAAACACAATAAGTTCTCTTATTTATTTCATATTATTTCATTTCACTGGTGAAGACTGCATCAATTGAAAATAATTAGAGTACATACACTGTTAGTAGGAGTATGATATCCATAAAGTTGAAGACGCTGACATACAGCAAAAATGGGCCAAGTCAAGTATCACATGTCAGAATGAAGAAAAAAGAAGGGGGGAAAAAAAGACAACAGAATAGGTTAAGACAAGCAAACCTTTACTTTACATATAATTAGTCTTTTTGTTTATTTGTTTTCAAAATGACAGTGAAGAATAAAAAATGGTTTCCTTTCACTCTTACTCTTCAAATTTTCAAAAGAGAAGTACAGATTTTTAGAGATTACCCCCAGGACTTATGTGCCATTTTGCAATCTTTATGTTCTCCAAAAGCTCTTCCTTTAGGTCCCTTTGTTCAATATAAACATTCTATGAGAGATTCAACAACTGACCTACAGTTTTGAAAAGTTGAGCAGGATAGGTCTCTCTGGGTGGGAAGAAAAAAATCCTCTTTTTCTCACAGAAGGTTTAAAAAGTATTAATTCTTGAAAATCATACCTCCTCTGGTTTCAGGGACAAAGAACTAGGACTGAGCATTGATGTTGGCAAAAGTATAATGGGCACTGAGAAGCTCTGTTGATATGTCAAAATGTTCCTTATAATAAGGAATTTTTTTCCATAAATATGCAAATTGCAAACAAACGTGGGTTGTTTTTTTTTTCCTCTCTGCTTGATGGAAATTTGTCCCTGATATTTACTGTTCCAACAGTAAAAGAATTACCTATCTGCCATCCTCAGTAAAACCACCACAGACTCATTTATTTCTGACTTACCTTTTTTATTTATTTGCATGAAATGCAAATTTTACATTACGTGAGTACCCAATATTCCACAGAAATTTATTCAGGTTAATATATTTTGTATTGGTCATAAGCATTATTTAGTAAGAAATTAAATTTGAATATAAAGTTTAAGTTCAGTTGTAACATCTCATAATCTATTTTAAAACTACTATGTGGATAATAAGCACCAGGATCAGTAGGTCTATATGAACAGCTTCAGTTCTTCTGAAAGCAAGTCTTCCCACTGAGATATCTCTCAGTTATAGACAGTAACACTGGGTCATTACTATTCACTTTTTCCTAGATTTCTAAACTCCAAATGGAATCAATGCTATTGTCATAACATATTAAAATACTATTTTTTCCTTCATATAAACCACTTACACTTTTTCTTCCCAGTAACTGCAGTTTAGGCTAAATATTGCTTTTTTTCTACATATAAAGTTATCTATATTCTTTTAACAATACGAATTTAGTGCTTAAAGAAAGAGATTGGTGAAATATATACACTCATAATTTTGTCCTACATCAAAAAAATCAAGCAATCAGATGCAATTTTTTTGATTTCACTTACCAGCATTGCACGTTTTTCTTCATCTCCTCTTTTTTCTCTCTTCTCATTTTTTTTTCTGAAGATCTCTTGAAGCTAAAAAGCAAACCATTTTGTTCCTATTTAGTGTTCAGCCTGTTTTCACATGCATAACAATATCCTTCATCATAAGGAACATTACAAACAGTACTAAAATGTAGTTCTTTACTGAAATATCAGTTTCAGTGATGCTTTATTGTTCATTCTCATGCCTTCATGTTCCTTCTGCAACTTAAACCATCACACAGAAAGGGAAAAAGGAAGTATTTTTTCCACAAAGTAAGGGTAACAATTCTACTTGGGAGTACAATACTAAGAACATCCTTTTTCACCACCTCAAGGCACTTCCGTTCTTGTCAGGTTCTAATTAGTATCTTTATGTTTATTTAGTCAGCTGGATCAATCTTTTTGCATATTAGTTTCTAACCTGATCAGTTCTTACTCCTGCTGGCACAAGGGAGGGGTAGAAACACCTGGTGGGGGTGAAACATTCCCCTTCAGCAGCAACAAACTACTACTCAAGAGTAATTTATCAAGTACCCTTCCTTTTCAAGTCTGTTCAAAGAATACCTTCAGGTCTTGTAAAATACCCCTTTCACAACTATCTCAACATGAAGAGCTTTAAACATGACTTCTGAGAAAACCTCAAATACAAGATTTCAGACATGGATTCTTAAGCATATTTATTTTTGTAAATTCTTCAGAGGAAGAACTGGATTGTACTTATCTTTCTTTGCAAGTGTCTGTTTTATTTAAGTATTTTTATTTATAGTAATACCAATTAATGTTCCCAAATCATTAGAAAAAGGTCTGACAGTGTTTAGCAAGAGAGAGCAGTATTAACTATGATACTATCTAGGTCTCTACTAGAACTTCAGCTTCTAAAAAACTGCATGTGAATATATCATACTGTCAGGTGTAGAATTTGTTATCCTCTAAGTGGGCTGGAAAAGGAATAAACCCTGATCTGAGAAACTTGTCCTATGTAGAATAGGGTATTTTCAGAACCAAACACCTTGGCATACAGACACAATTGTGGAAGTCCTTTCAAAAGTAGAATTTTACCTACCACAAGTCTGGTAAAACCTGATAATGTAATGGCATTTACACAGAGCTCAACGAGGATTGGAATGTAAAACAAAGTGTGTGTGATAAATTTTGCAAGGAAATTTTCCAAACTAAATTTCAGGATATCTTTATTTCAGAGAAGGCAGATGAGTAAGACAAAGGGATCAGCAAACTTTACTGCAGGGGTATGACAACACAAAAATGAAAGAATTCAATGTTTAGTAATTAAACATTCATCAAAAAAAATTCAAATTTGACTACTGAGTTCCAGAATTTTCTATAAGACAAAGAGAGACCAGAACATTTTTTGTATCACAATACCTATTTTTGAGTATGGGATAAATTTACAGACTTTGGTAGATGTTTTCAAATTTTTTTGCAAACTTAGCAGCACAAGTTACTGTAACTTTTGCCAAAAAGGAAAGACTCTTGATGGGATAGAGTACTGCACAGTTTGCAACCCAGAACAATGCAAAGAAAAAAGTTAAATGAACCGAGAGAAGTAGAAAGAAAATCCCTTGTGAAAAGTGAAGTGACAAGCCATCAAGCAGGAGAGAAGAGTGGCAGTAATTGAAAAACCCAAAAAGATCAGTAAAAGCAAGGCATCCTTGGATGTATTTCCCCTGCCAAAGAGGCAAAAGGAGTAGGATTCTGTTGCATGCATTATTAAAGCCCTTGCTAAACTTCTGGAAATGGATCTTTTGTTCAGAAAGAGTGCTATAGGATACCAGTGAATGAAAAAAGGGAATGCAAAAAGGGTCTAGGAGTACTTTCATAGGAACATTGTTTGAAACAGGATAATGAGATTGACTGCTGAAGGCAGCAAAAACAAGATCTCCAGTAACAAGGCAACACAATCCTTCTGTTCCCTGACCTCACCCCTATGACATAAGCAAAGAGGAAAGCACAAACACCATGAAATTTGTTTACAAAAACAATACAGCTATTATCAGAAAAAAATAAGTATTTTTCAGCTCTTCACTATACATACTGCTTTCCCCAAGAATCACACAAAATGGGATCCCTAAACAAAGCTCTTCAAAGTCTTTTTATTTGTTAAACTGAACAGCATTTACTACAAATTTTGCAATAGCTGCCTGTAATTGATGGATAAATGCTTTGTAAATATTGGGGTAGTTCAAATGGCAACTTTTGAACAGTCTCCTTCTTTCAGGCACACAGGATATGATACATCATATTCAAGCAATGTGAGTAAAGATTCCAAATGTATGTTCTGGTGCCAGTTCTATCACAGATGCAATATCACTGAATCAACTTCTATTTTCATATTTACTTTTATTACAGAAGAAATCTATCTACCTATCTATTTTAGTCTTTCTCACTTCAGATCTAACATTTTGACTTAAGGGTTCCGATCTAATTTTTAAAGGATCACTGACACCTAATGAAGCAGACCTGACCTCAAGTTTAATCTCTACAGATTTGTTAAATACAATCATAGGTAGGGGACTCTTTGTAAATTTTACTTTCTTTCTTTAGCAGACCAAGTCTGCTAACAGGAAAAGAATAAGGAGAAACTTCAGCAAATGATCATGACAGAGAACCAATACATAGCAGGACTGAAGAGGACTATAAAAGCATAATTAGAAAGAAAGATGCAATATCCATAGTTAAATGTTGTCCTTGTTTCCCACTTTAAATGCTTATTTAATTTCATTTTTATTTCATATTTTATTTCAAATTTCTGAAAGACAGTCTTGCTTCAATCTCCTCTCATTTAGCTATTGTAATGGAAGCCCTTTTTTCTTTTAGAACAAACTTGTGAGTCTATTTCACCACATTTTGTTTAATTGAATAATGAAAGATGCTTGCTTTTTTTCTTTCCTCTATTTTTTCCTTTTCTTAATTAATCCAATGTTTGCTGGTTTGTTCCTCCAGCTGGAGGAGATGCTTATTAAGAATTAGCACATACAAGGATGTGTACATTTAATAACAGAATACAAAAAAATGACCAGCATGCCACAATTTGCAAGTGGTGTCACCTTCCAAAATAAATTTGGAATTTAAGCAGACACTTGTTCTGCTTAAGCCATGTGACCAGAACAAGGCCCCAGATCTCCTCTCAATTCCCTGAAAAGGAGAATGAAGTTCCACATGCTAATTAGAGTTTCTTCAATATTTCTATTTTCTTAAGGTTAGCATAGTTTATTTGAATCAATTGAGAAACCATACACAGGAAACTAGGGTGTCTTTATTTTAAACAAATTGGACTCTGACACTTAAATACATTCCATGTATCTGTTTCTGCAAATTCTGTGCATTTTGCTCCATCTTTTTCAGTAAGGCACTGGGCTTTTTCTCATGTGTACTCACTGTATTTATTTATAAGCTCAATTACACAAAAATGTATGAAGATAAAATTTATATCCTTCACACAAATATTTTTTTCCAACATCTGATTCAATTCTTGTAAGTGTTTTATTGTATTAATCATCAGTACTTTTTCAGTAGAAAACTAAGGCCTTGTTTAGTCTTCAGAAAGCTTGTCTACACCACTAACCACAATATTTTAAATGTTAATGTCTAATGTTCACCGTAACTGACTGCTTCAGTGTAATCCCAGACAGCTGCTGCCTATGGACACTAACAATTTAGAGATCTCTGGTTTATGGTGCACTTTTTTTAACAGAAAGCCACACAGTTATTGTAAACTCAGAAGCCCTAACTTTGAGTGGTCAATTTTGTGCATTTCCTTTTTTTTTTTTTTTTTTAATAATCCATCACTGGCATTTATTTACAGTGGCATTAATTATTCCTCCCATTTCTTTTGAAATCAGAAAATAAATTAAATGAACAGGAATCTAAAATAGCCCTTTCGTTAGTGCACAGATCATTCTCCTGAACTTGGTGCATCCTACTACATGAAAACTTATGAAGTATTCAAATTTTAAGATGCAATTATAAGATTTATCATGATACAAATGAATATATAGTGGATGATTTCAGATTTTCAAAGATTTTCTTTTAAGTGCCAAATTATTCTTCATTTTCAAATCTCAACAACATGTGAAGTTCTTTCAAAGTCTGGGCTTTTTATAACTGTTTAGATTTCCAAAGTGAAAAAAATAAACTCTGCTTAAATAATTAATAAGATGAATTTACAGAACTCCTTTTTACAAGCCATGAACAGAGAAAAGCTCTGAATTTGAAAAATACTGTCATTCAAATTAGTAATGTAGCAAAACCTTGGATGCATCCAAACTACTGCCAAGTTCTAGGTATCCTGCCATCTGTTCCAAAGCATGTGGAAATCATTCAGGTCAAAGCCAATTTCACTCATAGGAATATTCTCCTTAAAAAACACTCACTGAACCCCAGCTTAGCAATTTGCTTCAGCATATGGATTTATGGGCTAAACTAGATATATGTATGTTTAATTTCATTACAAATCTTGTCCAAAACAGATGATAGTGTCACATTATGTCAGTCATTGTTTTTGGGTCACTTGTGATTATCAGCAGATTAGATGGCAAAGTGAGGTGGTCTCCCAGCAAAATATTTTTTTACAAATCCTTCCATCATTAGAGTAATTAAATAACTCTGCTAATCATTAAAACATTTCTATTACTTTAATAGCCTATCTGTGACTACAGCAGTAATTAAAAGATGCAGAATAAAAACTAGAATTAAGCTTCAAAAATAATTATATACAACACTCCTGTGCACTCTAAATAGGAGCTTCTATTTTCAGTTTACATTATAATAACTATTTATATTGAATAAAGCAAACAACTACACTCAGTGAAGAATAGCTAGCAATGTAGATAGCATTCTCATGACTATTGTCATCATCACTTCAGTTTCAAGATTACACCAAAAACTGCAAGCATACATACCACTAAGAATTCCTTTTTGTCCACCATTTCATTGCCATCAGTATCGAACATGTTGAAAGCAATTCGAAAACCCGCATGTGGTTCTGCCAAAAAAATGCCAAACATTCAATTATTTATTTCCTTGGAAAGAATGCAAGTGTAATACTCTAAGAAATTATTTGGTGTCCCTACCTTCATAAAAGCCAGAACTTCAACTAATTTAAATCAGGGTATTTGTGTACATAGTAAATGCAAATCATAACATCTGTAAAAGAGTATAACCCACGTAATTCAAACAGAAGGCATGCACACAAAAGTATGTATGAAATAATAGTATAGTATCTCACAAAAGAGTGTTAGTTCATGGGCAGAGTTCATTTTATATTACAAATACAGATATGTAGAAAATAAATTTTCTATGAAAACATACTGCTCTAGAAGACACTTTAAAAGATTTTCCAAAAATTGGTACAGGACATACCTTCTGGTCAAAGTAAATGTTATGCTGAAAGACACTCAACATTTTCTTGTTTACATGCTTACAGCCATTGAAATTTGAGATCAGGTTAGAACTTTAAATTATTTCTGAAACATAGTGACTTTGATGGTAACTAAAAGTAAAGCCTTCAAGCAACATTTTGGGGATACCCAATGATTTGCAGTATGAATGAATTATGGCCAAAAGTTAATTCAGATAACAGAGAAATGATGGAAGAATCATTGATCCAACAGTAGAAGATACTAAGGTTTCAGGGCCAAGCTCCAGCTCTGATTCATAACAGGAACCCAGTTCATATCCAAAAAAACCCCACTAATTAATCCAATTGAAATTATTTAATTACATATAAGTGAAAGACAAGTAAAACTCTTTGTTTCTTCCCAGAAAACACCTCTTAAATATATAAAAAAAAAGCTGAATCAGGCTTAGTTTATCCTAAGTTATCTTACTTCAAATTCATGTCAATTTTGTTAGTGTTTCTGACATAAATACTTTATATTTTACCACTGACTCTTTGATTTTACCCTTTAGGCACTAATTGTTGACATAAACCAACAAAAATGTGTATCCTTCTATTCTCCCTATATTCAGTGTGCCTTATGAACTTCAGCAAATTTAGCTACAAATTTTGTAGGAATTTCCAACAAGAAAATAAGTTTAGGCTCTTAACTGGGGTTTAGCTGGAGTGTGTGGCACAGCTTCCTCAACATCCACTAATAGGTATACCAGATAATAATGCATTTAAATAAAGCATAACACTGGATTCCAGAAGGGCAAAAGAGGTTCAGAGGGGCATAGAGATGTATGGTGTAGTTTTTCTACATGCAGGGATGGGAAGTGTAATTGAACACACAACAATACATTCAGAGCTTTGAAATGGTAAGGAATTACCATTTCATGCATGGTAGACTTTTTCTCCAAAAATACTTACTTGTTAAAATACATAAGAGGAATAAATATTCTGTGTAAGATATCACACCTGAAGACAAAAAAAAATTATGCCATGTTAGTTTCACCTTGTCTTCACATCCTAAACTTGAAAACACTAAATCTATATATAAGGAGAATTTTTGTACATGTGCATTTGCATAGTCATACTTGTATGCATGTAACTATTCAACCTGGCAAATATGTTATTTTTCTACAATATTCATCTATGGCTTGAGGCTTTTTGTTTGGGTTTGTATTTTAGGGGAGGAGTACATTAAACATGGCAAGCATGACAGTCAGTGGACCACAGCTCATTAAACAGAATCTGGATAGACCCTTAAAAGCTAATAGAAATTATTTATTCAATTTTTTTTACAAAAACCCCACAGTAATTCATGATAATACTCTTTAACAGTATGAAGACATTTACTTTGAGAACATTAAGAGGGCTTCCTCTTAAGTTAAAGTTAAGTTCTTTTTAAATGCATGTGCTACATTAACTGAAAACTTGATCTCATGGGTTTTTTTTCAAAACTACAAAAGGGAACCACACTGTGGAATGGCACTTCCTTTTCTCTTTAGAAGTGACTAAGGCAAAATTCAAATTAGAGCTGATGTCAATACCCAAGTAGTATGTCTGGTACCGTAAGTTGTACTTGTGCCTGTCTGGAGTAAGGGGTAAAGAGACAAATTTGCAGAAGGTCCAGAGCAGACATGAAGAGAAACATCTCATAGTTCAGTAAGAATGGGAAACAATGGCTTGCAGCTCTCCCAAAAGCCCTTAGCTCCAATGACACTTGAAGCTGAACTAGGAAAACTTGTTCCTGATTTCTAACAAATTGGTTTTGTCTGTCCTCCAAAACCAGAAGTTTTAAGTTAGTCCACAATATTAGATTATTTCAAAAGAACAGAGAAAAAAAAAGTGTTTAGATGCCTGAGAGTAAAGATGTCTATCAGCTAGGATTTTCAAAAGTTGCTGTCTGTCTGCTTGATTTCAGTCCAAGTCAGGTGCAAAAGTTTTCCCAAAAACAGGCACATCTTTGGATGTTTAAATATCTTTTAAAATCTGACTTAACTGAATATGTGACGAACTAGGTAAGCAGTCATCTGATTTTTTCTAAACTGAAAAAGCTGTACAATTAAAACTAAAAGTATTGTATCACTCATGTGATATAATTACTCCCATTATACTTAATATCCCATCTTTTGATCCAAGAGCAAATTTAAGTCTTCAGAACAAGTATTTTATTACTGCTAGTAGATCTAGTTATGAAACTTAATACAATTTTTTCATACCACCTACTCTTTTCTTCAATTTACATATTCTTGCAGATTAGCAATAATTAAATACAGGCATTTAAGTAACACATGCTCTATGCTTTATCTTCCTGATTTTATACAGCAGCTTGCAGAAATTCAGTTTTCAAAGGCCTGCTTGAATCTGTTTGGACAAGCACCTATCAAGAAATCAGATACCTCAAAGGTTCTCATTCAGTGATGGAAAACATTCTTTAATAGCCAGTCAATAAATGTAAATATATATGTTTGTTTTTTTGATGGCACCTCCTTTGTTGTAAAACAGGAAGAAACTGTAATTGTCAAGTAGTCCATCACAGGTACAAAGAAAGCAATACAAATGGCCTTGCAAACCTTCTCTCCTTTTGTTTGTACTGGCATATTGCAGTTGTAGACAGTCAGTTCTGGTTGATTGCTCTGAGTGTTATGGGAGAGAGGCTCTGAAATGATGATTGAAGGGAAAGAAAAACTTACTCTAAGATCAGAAGGAAGAGAAGGAGGGCACTCAAGGGTAAAACAATAAAAACTTAAGGTCAGTGGGCATAAATCTGCATGCCTCAGCTGAATTACATAAATCTATGGCAAAATAAATGGACATAGGCTTTTGCTACTTGCTTTGTATATGCATGTTTAAAAAAAATGAGTAAGAAACAACAACAAAAAACAAGATGAAATTATAACCAAGGAGACCTGAATTCTATTTCCATTTCTTTCACCAATTTAGGCTATCAGTCATAAGACCCATCTTTTCTTGTATTTTCTATAAAACTGGGCAATAGAACTCACCTTTTCAAAAAACATGCTGAAAAGATATCCAACTACTAAAGTCTAATACTAATTTTACCATCTTGTTTTGACAGTTTGAGTCCTACCAATTCCATCAACTTCTGTATAACTCACTGGCAGAAAATTGGAGTAATATACTGTTGAATCAAGACTGCGCATGTTGCAGACATTTTATTACAGACTTAAAAAGCAACATCTAGATGCATTTTTTTAAATGATAATGTATTGATTTAGCAGATTCTGAGGATGAATTTTTATGCAATTAATATTTCAAAAGTCAGCTGTTCTGACTATATAGAAAGCAGCCTAGAGCAAAGAAACACATTGAAATACAACACAAAGATGTGCCAATTTCTGCCTCTCTGTAGTGCTGGCTGCAGACTCAGGAAAAAAAAGGGAGTGCCTCCATGTACTAGAGCTTCCTTTGAGAGTATGTCCATACTACTTACTTTTTGAATACATCTGAGCTGCATTTGAGTTATATTAATCAATTACATGCATATGTTTGATTGGAAGTTGCTGGTGTGCTTATTTTAAGCACATTGCACATGCCATGTAGTGTCTTTCTTTTATAACAAGTACTTGTGTCTGAAAATATTTCAAATGTGCCACCAAATCTTTGCCACTCTAAATATAAGCAAAGAAATATGTGGATTCTTTATCATAAATAGCCTTTATTTAAATGTCTGTAAAGCCATCATTGTTTTATTTCCCTATGGGTTTTTTTTTGTTGTGAAGTGATAGAGCTTATTAAGAAAGAAAAAAATACAACAGAGGAGACCAGGAGTGACTCTTGGCTCTTCGCTTACCAATAGTGTAAGTTTTAAAAACTATCAAAGCCCTCATCTGCAGAGTTTAAAGGAATACATAACATTTCTGAATCTTTGTTGTGTACAAAATAAATTCTTGTCAATCACCTTTCTCATTAAGATTACGGAAAAGTTTGGATGATCCCTTCCAAACCGGTGGTGTCTCCATAAGGATCTGATTCAGTTCCTAAAAAATAAGGTTTAAAATATGTAAAAGCATATATTTCAGCATTTAATGAAGTAGTTAATAGATTATGATTAAGTTCTAGGATATCAATATAAAATACAAGGAGCTACATGCAAATCTACCAGTTTATTTAACTTCAGTTACCACAATGATTTTGGAAGTATTTAAGCACTCCATAAAATTTTGTACACATGATTATTTCAAGAATTACTCATCTGCATGAATACTAAATGTTTGCTGAGCTGGAGAGATATATGCAATGTATTTGTGGCTGAAATAACTCACCACTGCTCATATTGACTGAAGCCAAGGATAAGTCCCCATGGATTTCAGTGAGGTTTTCATACAAAATCTGAACAACTGTTCTTTTAAAACACTTGACCTGAACTAAAGCAAACTTCACCCATGAATATGAATGTATTTTACTTAAAACACAGGGAAACAGAGTCCTTTTGCAGTTATTCAAATGAAAAAAAAATGAAGAAAAAAGAGGCATTTAAAACACCACAAAAGGCAGAGAGTGGCATAAACATTTCAGGCAATTTTGGATACACATACTACACCTAGACACTAAGAAATGCAGTCAGATATAGACTGAGGGAGAAACTGACATGCTTGAGAAAGTCAGTAAATCCAACAAAACAGACACAGCGGCTCAAGTATCTGAGATTCTGGATTCAGCTGAGTCTGAAGTGGCAAAAATGAAGAAATTAAACTCTCTTTTGCTGCTACATTTCCATCACAAACAAAATCAGCTACAAAAATGTATGATTATAAGCAGGAATTATTGCTTACCTGCTTTGAAAGGGATCGCCACTTTTTAGCATCTGCAACAAAAGAAGAAGTTATGAATGCACAGATTTTAATTATGCCAATGTGGTGTCATGACAATTGGACTACATCTATACTGTGTTTTCTAGACAAAGCATTATTTGCCTTACTTCATGAATGTAATTGTCCTTATGTTATTAAAAAACCCTTTAATTTAATACATACCTAATGTCCTAACTTTAAAGAACAAATTCAGATTTAATTTTTAATCCAACTCTGCTTCAATGAGGTAAAAGACTTTCAACTCCCAAAAATACATCCTTAAAACATTTAACAGGACATAGAGGGCATTCATGCTAACCCCTGGCATCAATATTCTGAATGATTATTTAGTAGCAGAAGTATCAAAATGTAAATTGTAAGGAGACCTGGATGACAACCTTTGCTTCATGGACGACTCATACTTTTTAAAGCAAATACAAAAAAAATTCCTTGAAACTACACCAAGTGCTAATATCAGAATTCACAAAGGTCCAGAAGTAGCATTTTATGTGGTCAAATCCACAACTTTTTGGTGGGTAAAGGCTTCTTTTTATAGAGCAAAACATGCTGTGTTATTAGAAATCCTTTTCTCTTAATGAATTTCATGCCCCATTAAATAATTAAAGCAATACACAAGCTACCCACTATGGTCTTTCATCAGTTCATGGTTAGAAACTGATTGAAATTTAAATTTTACATCTTGGTGAAGGTTTACACCAAGACCTTTGACAAATCCTACTCTTAACTATGGTGGAATTATATTATACAACATCATAACATCAGCTAACAGATTTTCAGTGTGATATTTTAATTAAGTGCCCTAAAACAAAAAAAAATGCCACATAAATTGATGTATGTTTATGCCTACCATAAAAAACTTGGAGACTAAATATATCTAATTTTCCAATCAGAATATTTCCCAGTCTTATATGTTAAATACATATTTTCTTTCTAGATAAGTCAGTGAAGATTTATGTGTGTGTGTATATATATACTTCTTACAGTTCAGTATTAAGTTAAATTTACTATAGTTAGGACTAAGGGGAAAAAATATATTTCATCTTCTCTTAATTTGTTTTCTCACTATATAAACACATATTCAGAATATAAAAATGCATCAAGAACAACTCTTAAAAATAATGTATGTTTCCAAATGAAAGCCTTTACCATAAAGGCAGAAGGAAGTTAATTACAGCATTCATTTTATATTTTTTGTAATAAATGCCTGGAGTAAAAAGTTACATTTTATAAAAGATATACTCTTACCATATTAGTTAGAATTTAATCAAAAAAGGCAGTGAAAACCCTCTTGACTTTTGTAGGGTTTACATGATTTCAAACGTAAATCAATCACAATAGATGCATTCACTCCATCACAAATATTCAGGCCTAGTATTATTAGCTTTTCTATAAAGCAGACATAAAGAGCTTCTATTATTATACTTCAAAGGGCATTATTGCTTTTTGACAAAACTGAAGACCTTTCTAGTCATCATTCATAAAAACCTCAGTTATACGTTCTTTTTTTTTTATTATGCAAAGTATAGATGGTCTAGTATGTCAACCTGAATGGACCCAATCAGATATAACTTACAAGTTATTTATAAAATGACCCCAAACATAAAAAATAAAATGTTTAGACTGTATTATTAGAAAAATTACTTCCTTGAATGTACTACTTTCAACAGAGCAAGACAGAAAATTGACATGCCCTAGAATAGAAACTGATACTTTGGTAATGCTGTAGTACAAAGGTTAGAATTACCATAGTCAGAGGTGAGAAGCTGGATTTGGTAATCTGTGGGTCATCTATTTCAGCTATTCCTATTTATCAGCCTTCTGTTCCTATGTCCCAGACAATATGACCTGCACTAGAACAAAGTGATCCACTTCTACTTAGTTATAATCCTTTAGAATAGTTATGTTAACCATGTAATCTCTGATACCATGAAACATAAAAACACCCAGGTTAGTTTTGCTTTTAGTCTCAGAGGTGAACTAGATGAACAGAAGGATTTTGATAGAAACAAGGTCTGCTACACTGAATTCAGAAGGGTGCCTGACTCTTCATCTCCAGATCTCTTCTCCTTTTCCATGAGATAAACAGAATGCCCCAGAATGTCCTTATGAGCTTAATGATTTTTGGTTTGGTTTTGCTTTTAAAATCTGAATACTTGCTTTGTGACAGGAGGAAGCAGCAAATTCATCAGCATGGAAAAATTTTAATAGCAAACCATACATAAAGTGTGGTCTAGCCAATCAAACTGTCATAAAACAGAGTTAAACCAAAATGTTTTAATGATGTCCAGTATATATAGCATAAATGCTTAATGACCATACACAGTGAAACACAACTCCACACTAACAAAAAAACGGGAAGAATTGAAGGTCTCAGCAGAGGAAACAGATAAAAAGTGCTGATGTGTATTTGTATTAATTTGTGTGATAAGCAATCTGCTTCCTCTCTTTTAACTGGAAAGCAAAAAAAAAATAAAATTGCTTTCTGGTAAGAGTTTCAAAGTTTTGCAAGTTTTCACCATCTAAGCTCTATCTTCTATCTTTACTGTTACAATGAGATTATATCTTTATTCAAAAGTTACAGAAGTTTTGATCACTGATGTGCCATGGCTGAATTCTTTCCTCTTGTTTCATTACTATTAAGAGAACAAAGGGGAAAAGTCCAACATCTGCACAAATTTTTAGCTTCCTCTGACTGTTTTAGCACTGTTTTTGACTGTTTTCCATACTCGCTTTGTGGTATAGACTGAAGAAAGGAAAACCTAAAGTGAGTGATTATACCTGTTACACCTGAGCAAAGATATTCCCATTCCCCAGAAGCTGTGTGCTGCTACCAATGCAAGCCTGAGGGCCAGGAAATCAAACTAGAGCAGAAAGGGATCACCTTACTATTTAGTCGCTCTTTGATACTTAAAGCAAAGATTTTACAATAAATGATCTGAAGTTGATAGTTAATTTTTCATTAATTAATACAAAGTACTAACACTGGCAATGTTTAAGTGCAGAAAGTTGATCCCCTGGGGGACTAAAACTCTAAAGCATGCTATTTAGAAAGCCATGATACAGCTATATGTTATATCTTAAGTCTTTTAGAGAATGCGTATGTTGCCTGCTTACAGAGAAACTATACAGAAGAGGAAGCAAGAATTTTACAGCAATACAAGTCTGCTCAGAAAGAAACTGTGTCAATGCAAATGGCATAAATTAACTTGCCATCTTTCATGACTGTTGAGCTGTTTGCAACCTTTAAGACAACAATGTTTAACTTGCATACAGCTGTTTACAATCTAGTAACAATCAGGATACTGTTTGTATGCATTTGGACACAACTGAAATTTTGAAGATACAGTAAGTACCTTTTTACTATAATCAGAAACAGAAGTAGGAATCAAAAGCAAATGGGAAAATAACAATCACCACAGACGTTTCCCCTAGCAGTTCTAGCATTATAGAACCCCTGCTTACGTTTGGGTTCATCACTTGTAACAGCCTGGATGAAGTCGTATGGAGTCATGTACAGCTGTCCTTCAAATTCCAGACTGGCAAACCTACGAAACCGTTGCTCCCGTGGAGTTGCATAAAGGTGTAAATCTTCCAGATCTGATCTGTTTTCTGTAGCCTTCAAAGACAGAAGGAAGCAGTTTTAATCTAAGAAAAAGGTTCTGCTTACAATTACCACATTCACCACAAAAGAACTGTAACTATAAAAGTGATAATTCATAAAGTCAAACACAGCCAAGTATTTTCCTATGGTAAGAGCTGAAACTACAATTGGGATTTTGCTGCTACCATTTTCAGTCTTCTACAACTTTAGCAACGATCTTTGTGTATTGAAATTGATGGTACTACCCAAACTCAGAGGAAAAAATTTAAAAAAAGAGGATTTTATCTCCTGAAGCATAGAAGGGGCAACTTTAACTCAAGAAAGTTATTGTAACTTCAGCAGCCAGACTTCAAACAACTCTGCCAAAACTATTTCAGTTTTCTGACAGTTCCAGAAGAGAACTGAGAATTTTTTTAGTATTTCTTCTTAATATGAAGTGCAGCTGTTAATAGTAATAAGCCTCCATAATATACTCCAGTGCAAAGCTACCATATCTGGGGGAACTGAAGAAGAGAAGAGATAATTGTAATTCCAGAGTTACAGAAGTATAATATAGCATTAAGCTCACATATCACCAGAGTCTGTGTCAGGAGTTTCTGGTATATTTCCCCTCCAGCTAATTTAAATGTAAAGTTGGTAGTACAAAACTGTAAATATTCTAAATTCTCACATCTTTCTGTTGCACTACCAAACCTTTAACAGAAAATATGCTATTGCTATCTGAAAACTCTTTTTAGATGATAACGAGGCAAGCTCCTCTGTGAAATCATTATCTTGAAGAAAATGTATGTATCAACATCTTTTCAGAGATGAAAAATCCAAACCCAAACTGTTTCCTAGAAAGAGCAATCATGTAGGTAACTTCTCCCATTATGTTAAAATAGGAATACAGCATCTTATCAATGAAATCTCCCAACCTCCTTGTTACTCCTGTCATTTAAAATGATGTTCCTAAAATTCTCCATCTGTCTAACTAAGGAACACACAATTAAACTATAATGTTTTCTTTTAATAACTAAGAAAACAGACAAATGCACTTTATTTTTCAGAGAGGCATCTAAACCCAAATGTAAGTTGGAAGATGTCTGCAGTGGCTGTCCACTAAGAGATAATGGTTCCCAAATACAGATAGAAATTAGTTTTCCAAAACCCTTCTAAGAATAAATTACAGTTTTCAGCAATTAGAAGCAAAGACACATTTATGCTGAGTATGGGCTCACTTTTCTTCAGCTTTTCAAACAACATGTTTAAAAAATAAAACATTTGTGAGACTACTGCAATCAAACAAAATTTTATGGCCTCAGTTTTGACTAGGAGATTAAATTAGATTTGTAGAAGAGAAATATCAAAGATGAATGTGTCTAGAAGAGGTCAAACACTTTCTATTTGGAAAGAAAAAGATGTTTCATAGGGGAGTCTTACTACTTAATACCTTATCTAGGACATTTTAGCCAGTCTTCTATAAGGACAAAAGACTGTGTATTTCTCTTTCTGGACTGTCTCTAGTACTTTCAAAATCATTGTTCCATGTATGTATGTGTGAAAATGTTTTGTTTCAACAGATGAACCTGTCACAGAAAGTAAGATTAAGAGAAAGGTCGATACAATAATTTAATTTTCAGTAGACTACTCTACAAATATTCTGGACTTCTGCATGAGAAGTAGCTCTAAACCAGGGCTTCATGTTTTTCATAATTTTCAAATGATTACCACCTTAATATGGGAAGAAAAAATAGTCTAACAGCCAGGTCTAAAAAGTCATCTTAAAATGACAGAAACAAGATGAATTCTTTTCTAACATACTCACATGCAAGACAAAATATTTCTGTCCTATCTCACCATTTGAATTATTTTGGTCTTACTGATCCTTCAGCAGTCCAGTGGCATTCAAGCTATGCCTTCATGTAGAAAGCATGCAACTCAGTTGTTCTGATAGAACTTGTAGTGACACAACTGATTAGCCCTGTATTTGAAGTTTAATAATTATCTTTTTTTTTGATATGTATGTTATTTTATCACTATTACAAACATGCTTGTAAATACAGTCAGGTTGTAAACACAAGTAATAAAACAGTATTTCTGCAAAGTCGATTTTAAGAAAAGAAACAGCCTCAAGGCCATATTACACACATGTATGCAAAATCAATTGCAGTCAATAATCAATCACACACAATCACAGAAATCTTTAGATAATGTATATTTCAAATATAATTTTAAAATTGATTTTGATCAATTTTGACAGTTTTTATCACTGTCAGTGTTTAGAGAGCATGGTGAGACTTTGCTCTCAAGAAATTCTCACTGTCTCAGGTACTACTGCTTAATATTTTGCTTGAGACATTCAGAAAACATTTGCTAAATTCTCAGACATATTTCAACATTATCTTAAGGACTCTATGCTACTACAAATATAAAATAACATGCTGCAAACATGGAATTTTAAAGACATGCTTAAAATTTATGCATGTCAGTACTCAGGTCTGAAAAGCCTTAATTTCTGCCTCATTTTTCAATCTACTTTCCCTCTGAATATATAGCAATAACAATATCACATGCTCTGCCTCAAAGTCAGAGTAACTGATATGAATACAGCCTACCCCCATAAAGAGGAGCCCTAAAGGCCCCATACCTGGAAGACCTTGCTCTGGTGCTTTATGCTCACTTTTCCAAGCGTCAAACTGGATAAGGGAACTGGTCTGACTTTTCTTTTGGTGATGCTATTTTTAAGCCAGATAGATGCCTGGATCTACCCCATGAAAATTGTTATTTGCTTCAAAACCTAGCCCACAGAAGCTTACAGATTATGAAAAAAGAAAATACAACCTGTTCTAGCAGCAAGCTCCAGCTACTTGAAGTGAGGGAAAACTGTGAGCTTAAGCATTATTTTATTCCAAGGAGTAAAAACACCACTTTATTTTGAACTCCATGGTTTTATCTGAAAGAATCAAAACAACTTATTTCTGCTGTTGATCCAACATGAATTTAAATAAACATAACCAAGGCTTAATATGTATTGGGTCACTGGTCTATATACTAAATGTCCAAGTAAAAGCAAAGTTTGGCTGCAGAAAACTCCAGGCACCCAGTTAGCAAACTGACAAACAAAATTTTCTTTGGAAATCATATTAGTTTTTATCCAAATTTCTTTTCAGAGCTTTACTGCATCTATTATGCTTAATTTTATGCATCATACAGAACATTTGCTCTTGCAGAAAAGCCATAATTACTGGGAAGTAACAAATATTCTAATTAAAAGCCAGAACATTCTAAAGTATTACCTCAATTTGCACTTCTTCAGGCATTCATTTAAGAAATTTATCTCAACACATAACAAGGAAACATCTTCTGTTTTCCCCAACATTTGCAAATGATAATGAAGTGAATCAAGTGTGAAAATCTTAGCGACACCACCAATTGCTCTAGACTGATTTATTTCATATTTATGCCCATCTCGGACAATCTGACTGTAGCAATGGACACAATGGGCATACCTCCAGTGAGGAAAGGCTGAGAGAGTTGGAATTGTTCAGCCTGAAAGATTCCAGAGAGACCTTAGAGCATCCAACCAGGACCTACAGGGCATCTGCGAGACAGCTGGAGAGGGACTTTTCATATGGGCATGAAGAGATGGGACAAGGGGGAATGGCTTTAAACTGAGAAAGGGTAGAGTAAGATTAGATGTTAGGAAGAAATTACTTTACTGTGAAGAAAAGAATGGTGGTCAGACAGGCACAGGTTGCCCAGAGAAGCTCTGGGTACCCTGTAAGTATTCCAGGCCAGGTTGGATGGGGCAACCTGGTCTAGTGGAAGGTGTCCCTGTCCATGGTGGTGGGGGTTGGGAACTAGATGATCCTTAAGGTCCCTTCCAAAACATTCTGATTCTGTGAACAAGACACAGAAAGTAGATGTTGAATACCCCAGGGAAGGCACTGTTTGTTACAGAGTGAACAGGATTCACTAGGTTTCCAATTTCTATTTGAAGTTTCAAGGCCTTATCTACACTAAATCTCTCTGTGATTAGCAAGTATTTAAAAAAACTTTCATGAAAGCACATCTCTCAGAAAAACAAATGAAGGTAGATTTTTTTATGCTACATGTTTACCAATCCTCTTGGCAATCATGCCTACTAGTTACTGTGATCTTGTATCATGTTACAATTCTCTCATAAAAAAGACACACGCACTTCCATCGCACTGAAAGTCACAAATCTTCTAATAGCAGATTATATTTAACCTTAATTTTAGGCATAGCTGCTTATCTCTGGTTTACCTGCACATGTATACTGACCTGCTTTGCTATTAGAAATAAAGGGGAAAAAAGTCCACAGCTGAAACCAAGAATCTAGCTTTCCATCCTTTCAACTTCACAACTAAAGTAGCAAACAAGAAGAGGAAAGACTGATGCTGGTACCTTGTTGCTCCACATTTCACCCCATCCTCCTGTGCCATACTATTGCAGAAGAATTGCAGAGAGAACACAGCTCCTGTTTTGGGTGTTTAAATCAGCTGAAGAGAAAAAATTATCTTGGCCTACTTTCCTGCTGTTCCCTAACACAGAATTGCATATACACAACAAACACCTAATTCTTCCATGGATGATATTTCCAAGCCCTTTCTAAAATGGATTAAATAGACTCAATACTTATATACAAACCACACTCGGGCACAGAAAACGGAGGGAAATATTTTAATTGAAACAAGGTAAGCAAAAATTAAATTGAGGACCAAACAGTAATTTTGCAGGGTACTTCTTTGAAGGGAAAATACTATTTGATTGGGTGTGCTGTTGTTGTCAATCTATGCTACAAACATATTACAAATAGCCTAAAATATCTGGGAAAGGCCTCAAAAGTTTCAGATTTATTATGCAAATGAGAATGTGATGATAATGCTTTCTCACTAACACGTTTCAATGACTTAATATAATTACTAAAAATGCTTTTCTGCAAGTACTGTATTTATAGAGGGCCACCTAAAGCCCTGCTTGTTGTAACAATACCACCACGTGTCACAAAGCAGTAGTCCTTTAGATGAAGGTTTTTGTTACAGACAATTGACATTTTTAAGTCAATCAACTTTGAAAGCATTCCTTAAAGAACATCTTCAGAGTGACACTCCTCTGTATTTTCTCCCTCTATTCACAGCAAAAACTTGAGTCAAGAAAATCTAGACTTTTGATTGAGCAAATTCAGTGTTCACAATCCATTCCCATTTTGGGTTCATCTTTCATGTACTGCATCTATCAACAGAGACAAGCCAAAATGCCCTGAAAATCTGGTGTTCCTACCAAATGTCTCCATGAATTCCTTGAATTTCCTTGAAGCACAGGCTAATCTCTATTTCTGGTCCCATATCCCATGTTCATTTTACTGAAATGAACTAAATTTTAAATGAAACGGATTTTAAATGAAACTAAATTTTACTGTCTTACCTCAGAAACATTTCCTTTCAGAATTCGGTATAATGTGAATTAACTTGTATGGCTTCCAGTGAAACCCATGTAATAACTATAGTGTCATAAAACAATACAAGGCCTAACACAGGGCACAAGCCCACAGTGACACTGAAATAGTTAAAATTTTGCAACGTTAGGACACTGAACTCTCTGAAAATATCAAAAAATGGCAATGATATGGCCCAAATTCACTAGAAGTAAAGTGCAGAAGATAAAGCAGTACCTCATTACTCTATACAAAAGAAATGTTCTTTGTCAAGTGCGAATCTTGTGTAACATTCAGTCAGTAATTAGTTAAGTTATATTCTGTGTATATCTAATACCACGTTTTTTCAGAGATAAGTTTAAATGCCAGATACAGGATTTTTGGAAATTAAACATTCAATGCCTACAATCTCTGCAGAAATAATGTCCAACAATCCATTGTTGAATCCCAGAATAATACTCCAATTCCCAGATTCTGAGAATATCCACAAAAAATGCAAAATGTTTTACAGAACGAACAGTTAAAAATATATATTCTGTGTGGGCATGTGAGACAAAAAGCTCCAGCAATATCACACAAAATCTCACAACTTTATTCCAAGTCAAATCAACTTTTCCCAACTGAGATAAAGGAGCGTCTATTTTAGCTAAAGAAGCCAACGTTTACTGCTAAAGGTACGTTTTGCTTGCAGTCAAAAATATGTTTGCTACAGTAGTTTAATCTTCAATTTATTTCAAGCGAGTAACTTTCTTTGAATTTTTGTTTGCAAAGTAATCTGTCTTCCATCAATGAGAATCTGTGCAAATTATTAAAATACAAAGGTTTCAAAGCAACGCTGCTCCTAACTTCCTTCGTTTATATTTGACTTCAGGCTTATTTAATACGCTCTCATGTAGATAAAAGTAGCACAGTTCTGTTTTCATGCTGGGTGGCCAAAAGGTTAACTGTCAGGTTCCCAGTGTGGGAAAATCCCAAAGTAGGCAAAATTGTTTTGATGCTTACTGAAGTTGTACTTCTAGCAGACTATGTAGATGTAGTACAGCCAACAATTCTGTTAGTTGATCCTGCTTCACTGAGATAAGGACAGTATTATATGAAAGTATTTACAAGCATAGGAAGCTGGAAGGGGTTTAAAATGCTGTAAAAAGGGCCATGTTCTGATATAATTCTGTTACAGGAAACCCTTTGGGTTAACAATGTAACTAATAGATCAGTCCTTCTTGCATTTCTTCCACAGGGCACCCACTTCACCTATAGCAGTTCCAGAAGCCTGGTGGGTATGTACATCCAGCTCCACGTGTTCATACGCTTCACCGCATGCAACACCAAAACACACTAGTAGCTGGATCTGTCCATCCCAAACATGCACCATCTCTTTTAACACTGTGAGGAACACAGAATTAATGACAAAAGGTAAACCTTCCCCGCCCACCAGCATGGCTCTCACTACAGCTGGCAAGCAGTATCCTTCTCAGGATTATGCTGGTAAGGAACTTCAGATGTGATCAGCCAAAGAGCAAACCGTTACTTTTAAAACCAAATTACTTTTGGCAATTGCCCTATGGCATTAAATGCACAATACTTATGAAGCAGCAATTGCTTCAAGTGGCTTTTGGAAAAGTGATGCTTATGCATCTTTTGGAACAGCATCCTCTTTGAGCAGGCAAGAGAGCCTCCTCCCTCGGGGAGCTTCCCTTACATTTTGGAGGTAAAGTCTTGCTCTTCATTTCACAGAGATGGAAACACATGATGTAATGCATGTAGAAATGTGCTGCTATGAAAACACTTGACCCTTTGAGCATTTTCACAAAGTGATAGTTTGAAAGTACTACTGAGATACTAGGGAAAAACCCTTTGGAAACACCTGAGGTATACAGCTTCCTTATCCTGAAAATTAATGTGCCTTCAAGAAATGTGATGAAGCACACAGTCTGTGCCTGTCTTTCCCTGCCTCTCTTTAGATTCTTGAATAATCTCTGAAGGAGGTGATTCACAGAGAATATCTCCCCCAAAAATTAGAGACCTGGAGTTCACTACCTTTATATAGTGACAACATGATTACATAAAAGATCTCTTAGGAGTACAGAGATGCATCATTGGTATTTCCAAGACCATTTTAGAAAGTTTTACTAATGACACAACTTTTGGAAGTAAGGAATTAGAAGACAAATATTAACTCCTCTGAGGAACTCTGTCACTGTTAAAATAACAGTTCCTTCTAACAGATTCTTTCTCTGCATAACCATCTCCTAAACTTTAAAGGATGTACCTGCTAGCAGAGCTCTCCCAGTCTTCACCAAAACCTTCAGACACAAAACTAGCAGCTCTGAGTGCAGATTTTTACTTTGGTTCTGAAATGTTCTGTGGCAGCATCCCTGGAATTAAAATTGCCAGTTTATTACAGCGTCCAAGATTTCACTCCAGGCAATCATACATAAAGCCCTTGGGTCCAGAGTTATTCTCAGAAAGCATCTGGGAAAAAGGTAATCCTGTAGGGAGCTTAGCTTCATGCTGCTTCTGCAATAAATCTTACTTTCCACCAGAACACCTCAAGAGTTTTCCTTGGTCAAGCAAGTATACTTTTGCACTGATCCCATGACCTTTCTCTGATCAAATAGTCTCCCCCAGCACAGACAGCATGTTGGTGATACATTTCAGAGCTTACCTCACTTTTGGCAAGTGGCACTTCCTTACTCATCTGTACATAAACTCACAAATCTGTTGCACTTCAGGTTTCTTACTGCAACCATTTCATAGAACATGGAGACAGATATGCAGACCATTTTGACACACTGTTTCTCTACAAGTCTCAAATACATTTTTTGTCCAGTTAGTCTCAAATGATGTGCCTCATTTCTGAACTGGTCAAAAAGGTGTCCCACCAACATCTGTGTAATCATCACTATAAGTCCTGGAATCTAAAACCCCTTTTAAAATGTCCTGGTTCGTAAATGCTAGAAGACAGTAGGACAAAGCAACCAACTATCAAGATATATATAACTTTATACACTTAAATATTCTGTCACTACTGTCAAGCATTATTTCAACTCAGTGATAGAATCTGAAGTCAGCTGTAGGGATACTAACTGGGACTAACACAACTCTAAAAATACTTTCACAGGCCTTATGAACATCATCTGGAAACAGGTGGCCTGCCAGAAGAGAAAGTTGTTCTAGGAGAGTTAAAATGTAAACTAGGTTAACCCATTTATTTTAATGTTTGAGAGCATAAGAAAACTATTCTGTTGTCCACTGGAGCTGCCTGTATCAAACAAGAAGGCCACTTATTACACTTTTACACAAATTCCTCAGAAGAAGTAAAATAGACATATGGGAATTCAATACCTGTACTGATTTTGGTAGGGATAGTTAACCTCCTTTACAGCAGTCGCTATGGTGCTATATTTTCGACCTGTGACCAAAAGTGTTGATAACACAGGGATGTTTCAGCTGTTGCTCAGCAGTGCTGGCAGACTGTCATGGCTCATCCTGCTTCTCACATTGTCCCACCACTAAGTCATCTGGAGGTGCACAAGAAGCTGCGAGGGACACAGCTGGGACAGCTGACCCCAACTTACAAAAGGGAGATTCTATACCACACAATAATTGTGCTTGCTAATCAAAGCTGGGGAAGACAGAGGAAATGGACATAAACATTCAGTGCATTTGTCTTCCCAAGTCTCCATTACTTGTACTGGAACTGGTTTGCCTGGGATGCCTGAACACCTGCCAGCCCACAGGAAGGAGTAAATCAATTCCCTGTTTTACTTTGCTTGCATGGCTTATTTTCCTTTGCTTGTGTGGCCTTTACTCTGCTTGTTAAACTGTCTCTATCTCAATCCACAAGTTTTCTCACTTTTACACTTTCAAGTCTCTTTCCCATCCCACTGCTAGAAAATGAGGGCTGTGTGGTATGGTGTGGTGCCTGCTGGCCAAAGTTAACCACAATGCTAGAGGTGAGATATTCATAACTACCCTGAATATCTGAATACTTTACACTGTGATACTATTTTCAGTTATAAACTCACTATGTGTTAACATTTAAAAATAAAATTATCCATTGTCAATTAATGTTTCAGAATGGGCTTTTCAAAAAAATTAACACAAAGTCTATGGGAGAAGATAGATTTCCCCCACCAGAACATTCAGAAAAATTTTAAGACACTCTGTCAAGTCTATGTTTATACAAATCCATTTACTACAGCTGTCTTATGTCTTAAAGGATTTCAGGTTTTGCAAGGGCTGGTCCCTTTACTGTCAGTACTGGGGCCTTTTTTAGTGGTTACTCTGTCCCCTAGGGGTGATGCAAGAAACATTCGGTGTAATTGCTTCTACCAGCTGCTGTAGATCTCTATAGCAAGACACTGACACCAGAGACACAACTTCCTGCTTCCAATGATCTAAGTAAATAGCATTTGGGGAAAGCATACTGCTAGAGGAATGATAAAGGATGAAACGCGCAAATGAAAATATTAGGATGAAGAAGAAGAGTGTGGCTTGGATGGAGGGAGGAAAAAGAAAAGCCATCATATCATTTGCTTTGGTGGAATGAAAAGCAGGGAACTGCGGAAATGGGAAAGTGGGGTAAGTATAAACCTAAAAAAAACTCAGAAAACGGTGCCAGGAATAAATGCATCAGGAATAAAGAAACTACCAAAAGCAGCTGGAGAGTATTCCAAGATACTTGAGTCTCATCATTCTTTGTGGTCATTACCTGATAAAACTGTAAAAATATCCTAGCAAAACATGCATCACAGTTCCATCAAACATACAGAAGCTGCAGGTTATCGTTCTCCAATGATTACTCTAAACACACTCTGCAGTAGATCCAAGAGTTCCAACCTTAATCCTAGTAAGACCAACACCTTTATGACCTTTCATGAAAGAATTTTCTACTTTCCAAGTTATCAGGCTTTTTATACTGTTACACACAATTAATTAAAGTTGAAAGTTCAGCACTAAATATCAGGAATTCAAGAAGGTACTTCCACTCAGGCAACACTAATTCAGCCTTCTAACAAAGGCTGTTACAATACAATACCATCGCAGAATACCATGAATACCATGGTTCAATGCAATTTGAACACAATATTTGCATCTCTTTTTCCATTTCTGGAGATCTTTTAGAAATCTGTAGTGAAAGAGCTGGCGCTCATCACAGGTCTAGAGGGCAATTATAAATGGATTACAGATAGAACTCATGGTCAAACTACTCATGGTAGTTCCCTGTCTAGATTTGCATTTAAACTATGGTCTTTTCTCACAAGCCATTCTGCAGAATAAAAGTCAATAATAAAAAAAGCACAGGAACCCACTACCTCAGACCAAAAATTCCACAGCTCTTTGATCCTTATTTTTAGGGGGCTTCAATTGAAAGGTTATTTTTTCAGGAATCCTGAGCACACAGACATGCAATTGGAATTAAATAGAGGAATCGTTCAAAAATAAAAGCCTGCAACATAAACCTAATATTCTCAGATGTCAGTCCGGATTTAGTCCACACAATCTGAGTGGACACATTTCAAGTTAATCTTTCAAGTTTTCTGCTATGCAAATAGAAAACCAAATTAATTAGAGCCCTTTTCCATACAGAAGCAAGGTACTTCAGTGTTTGTTTTCAAAAAATAAGTATACATAGGTATTACATTTTATAATTTATAGTGATGTGTGCGAAGATTTGTAATCATACATCCAAGTAAATTCATTGACTTCTCAAAGGTACGGCAACAATACTTCCCTTTAAAGAAAACTGACCATTAAGACTGGCTATGTAAAACAATGTAAAGTTCTGTCAAATCAAAACACTATGAAAAACTGAAACAGCTTCAGTCCTCTGTGCTACAGTAACACACTCCAGACACAAGACTACGAATAACCAAAAATAGCAGATTCAAATTCTCTTCATAAAGGATGCCACCAACAGAATGTGCCTTTCAGCTAACGATGCAGGGCAAAAGGGCAAACAACGTTCATACTTAGGCACAAGGCCTCCACTGCAAAAATGTAGATCCTGTTCTCAAAGACACTATAAAATAAACTTGGTATAGACAAAGCAGGCCATTTACACCACTGACTTCCAGTCTTAGCAGATGCCACTCGGACAAACTGCCTAACCACAGCTCTTGACAATTTGAAATGAAAATAACCCCAACCCTATGATTACCATACGTTACATAGACTGCTGTGCAGGAGTTCATCCTTATCACAGGAAGCTTCACTTTCCAGGTTAACGTCAACTATTTCCCGTTACCCCTGGTTACTCAACCGGAGTTTTCGCTGAATTAGTCCAACTGAACCATTACTTGTCACAATGCTGACACTTCTTACGAAGTTCAGTGTAAACCTTTCACTCTACAGGAAATTTCTTACATAAGAAAGGTAATTGTCCCAAGTATAAAATGAAACTCAGGATATACGCTGCCAGGAGCTGTTCCGGTTGCAAACCAGCGTTTTCTATTAGAGGAAGATTGGACTGGGACAGCCCCAGAGGCGAAACGCAGGGTTCGCGCTGCGAGGCGCGGCCAAGGCGCGCCAGTGCCCGCGGCCGCGCTCCGGTGACAGCCCGTCTCTCCCGATGGGTGACAGCTCCTCAGCTCCTGCTGGGGCCCTGCCTCGCCTCCCGGCCCGCGGCTGGCTCCACGCAGGGTCACCTCTGCGCCACAGCCCGGGGAGCGCCGTCCCGGAGAGCCGCCCCTGGCAGAGCGGGCTCCCTGCGAAGAGGCGCGCACACACCTACCGTCACCGTCTCCTTGGCAGCGGCCGCCACGGGGATGGGGAGCAGCGCCCGGGCCCCGCCCGGCTCGGCGGCTGCCGGCTCCCGGGAGGGCTCCCGCCGCCGCTCGGACAGCCGGTACCCCGCGAACCCGGCGAGCGCCGCCCCCGCCGCCGCCCAGCCCAGCTCCCGCCGCCACCGCCGCGGCCCCGCCGCCGCGGGCCCGCTGCCGCCTCCACCGCCCCACAGCCGCCGGGCCGGCGGAGCGCCGGGCGCGGGCCCCAGGCGGCGGCGCCACCGCAGCAGGGAGCGCAGGGCGGCCATAGCCCCGCTCCGCCCCAGCGCCCGGCGCACCGAGCCCCCGGTGCCGGCAGAAGCCTCGCGAGAAGCGGGGCAGGGGGTGGGGAAGCGAGCGGGCCCTGCAGTCCCCGCCCCGCGCCGCCGGCGGGCCGCCCGCGGGCGCTGCTCCCGGCCGCCGGCTCCCGGGACGGGCGGCGGCAGGCAGCGAGACGTGCCGTGCCAGAGGCGGGGCGCGCACAGCTAGCGGAGATACGAGGTGGCCAGAGCAAACACGGGAAAGCGGCACGGAGCTGGGTCCGCGCAGTTTGAGCCAAAGCGCCCGGGCAGGGCGGTGCGTGGGAGCTGCCGTGACCGGGCCGGAGCTGTTGGTGCGCCTCGCTGCAGTTCTGCGCGCACAGTGGGCACCGCGTGTGCGGAACGTCGTGCCCCGGAGCCTCACCGCGTTCTTCCGTGGCCCTGCTCCCCGGGGAGTGCGGTGCCCCGTGTCGCGATGTGTCCTTGCCGTGTCAACTGCCTCTCCTCTGATAAATATTCTTGACGAAGGTAGCTTCCTTAGCATAACCAAGAATTAGTGAAAAACTAGTTGTGAAAGATGAGCGTGGTATTTTGTCCCTACTTGATGCTGATGGGCAATAAATCTTGTCAGGCATTTTATGTTAGGGCTTTCTTCCACGGTACAACCTGCATCACCACCTGCATTACCTTGAAACTTTATAAACTGCACACAGACGTTTCGAGACCCAGCACATCTTATGGCATTTTATTTGCAATGGTAAAGTCTGTCTTTTTCTTCTTTACATAAGTACATTTTCCCCAAGTTTTAACCACCTATCCTTCATCCTCCCCACCAATCTCTAATGACTTTTTATATTATTATGAACAAGATTTCAGGAAATACACAAATGATAACTTGATACCTTTTAAGACACTCTCCTGCATTTTCAGTTGCATTCAGTGGTTATGTGTCAAAGAGTAAGTGTGGCCACTGACAGTCTGTCAGATCATGCAACTGCAAGCATGGCCAAGGTTGAGTTACCTCAGAGCTATATCTGCAAAGGCAGGTATTTGGGCTGAATGATAGATTTACTGCATTTCTTTCAAAATTTTAGAATACTTTAAGCCAATTAATCCATCAAGTAATTCTCTTGACTTCATTATTCCAAACTGTCAAACTATTTTTTGGGGTTTTTTATAATCTACTGCTTTATTTTATAAATACCTTGTATGTATGACTCCCAGGCAAAATCCTTGTCTGAAAGTCTGAGTTACTTATCTCTGTACTAAATGACTAAAGGCCAATATGGAGACCAGTATTTAGGAGTCAAGGTTTCTAATGCTTAGCATGACTGAAACACGAGTACTTTTCTTGCAAGTACATGACTTAAGCATCCAGTCTGAAAAATTCTGTAGCATGTGGCTCTTGGATCTTATCAGTTCTAGCTGCCTCATTAGGAGACATCACTCACCAATACAATTACTTTTTTCAAATAGTCTACCTTTTTGGTTTGACTGGAAGAGAAATCGGCTTTTGGTCAGTGTGGTGTCCCAAAGTAAACCTGCTAAGAGCTCATCAGTCCCCTTGATGTAGTCCTGTAGTCATATAGTCATGAGCCATGAGTTATCTCCCTGTTCACACTGTTTTCCTGAAATTAGTTAGCCACATTTTATTTACTTTTCAATAACACCTTTAGGCTAAAATTTCTTTCACTTCAAAAATCCAATTCACATCTGCAACGACTTACACCCAGGTAATTTTAGGCAGAACTTCCCTCACGAGGTGTCTTCTTAGGAACAAGAACAAAATTTATTTGTGCAGCAAGTCTAAAAACATAAGCTGTCTGAACATCTTGTATGCGAAGATTCAGAAAGCATGTAATTTAAATAAATTAAGGTTGTTTTAATCCAATGATTCACTTACAGGACTAATGAAAAAGCTGCCAAATGAGGCACTTGAATATTGACACATGGAAGCCGTTTATTCTTGCTGGATGTAGCCATGTAAATGTTGCTCATTGCAATAGCTTCTCTGCTCCATTCTGCATATCCAGGTGTTTATTCATGTGTGTCCACAAAAACATGGATGGTAAAATCATGAATCTTAAAAAGCCCTATGAATTTCTGTCTTCAATTAAAGAAATAAAACAAAGCGTGAAGGTGTAAGAAAAGCAGGACTTCCTTCCCATAGGAAAAGAAAATCATCATTGCTTTTTTCTTATCTGAGTTTTCTTAAATAGTTAAATATAAATATACATGTATGTATACATACTTGTTGCTGTATCTGTTCTGAAGAGAAAGCTTTCAATGTTTTTAAAATCTACATGTACTGCATTTTAAAGGCTTTACATCATCAGATTGTGGCCTAATTTGTACATGGAACCTTGGAAAGTTTCTGTTCTTCCTAGTGAATTCTACACAAGGATACACCTTTTTCATTCAGACTTGCAGTGCTTAGAAAGGCACTCATTGTAATTTGTGCATGTTCTGATCACCTTCCTGAAAGCAGAAAACCAGATTTTTGTGTCCAGATCTAGGAAGAATCTGAAACTGGCCATGACACATAGGTATCTCCAGCTGGACATAACCATTTGTGTTCTGCACCATGGTTTTTGTTCCACCAAATGTTTGCTTTCTCATGTCTTCATGAACCCTCCCTTTCCAATATATTATTATATAATTAAAAATTTATGGCTGGCACCGAACTGTTGTGAGGGAGTTCTAAAATTAACCAAGGTGCAATAAATTGCAGGACCTAAAGTTTTATAGCTAACAAGAGTTTTATTGATATGCAGATTGAGCTGTCTGTCCATATTTATACAGACTATCTATGAAAGATTTCAGCCCATTACATTCTCTCTTCCCTTGGTAGCCACTAGGTTTTGCTTATGACAACATGCTATTCTTAGGAAATATACAGTAATTTTATTGTCTATAGAAGTCCAACAACTTGCTATGGAAATAAAGGCTTGACCACATATATATTTGTTCATTGACACTGAAAGTGCCGTCTCGAGGAAGTATATGTAGAGTCGATTAGATTGTACTGTATACTTTAAGTTGAATTATGTACTCTTGTAAAATAACTCTTCAAAATTATTTAACTTCCCATGGTATAGTTTCAGAAGGTGCAAAAAAAAAAAATCTTTGGCGTTATCTTTTCCTGTCACATGACTAGTGCAAACACACACACAAAAAAATCTTATCTTTTTGTTTCTTTTCTGGTACTTTATAAAACAGCATAACCGGTTTAGTTCCCAGACATTAAAGACTCCACTCAGAAAAGATCGGTGCTATGTATTCCGCTCTACTTTAAATTGTTTCCATTATATAACAGGAAAGATTTAGCCATAAGGGTCTTTCAGTGTGTGATGGCTGAAGATTTTTTTTTCTTCAAAATAGCCCCAACCCTTCTCTACTGGAGACAGTGATGTTATCTGAACCCTAGATCCCTCTAATGTCTATAGGACTTGAGGGTACTGCTTGGACCCAGGAACATATCTGTATGGAAGCATCTTTAGCTCTAGAACAATATACCTCCTCCATTTAATTGTACCATCCTGGTGCATGTCCTGTCAACTGTAACAGCTGTGATGAACAGTTTGATCTTGACCTGCCAGTCATGTCAATAAAAATACTTGATGTTTATTTCAAACGTTTTTGGTGTATTTGAGTAATCAGTGAACAGGCTATTTGAGAAATAGGTGCCATATAGATTATTCAACTTTGATCTATTTCTTTGATTTAGCACTACAATTAAGTAGATTTGCTTCAAAGAGAAAGCTCATTGGTTGATGTTTTACACTGATGTGATAATGTTTACACAGATGTGCTTTGAAATCTCGATTATGGTGGATTTTTGGGTCCCACCACATGACAGGCTCCTGTTATCTGAAAGGTAAAATAATATAACATCTATCTGTAACTGCCTTCAGAACAGGTCTGCCAGTGCTCTCCTCTGAGGTGATTTATCTGATCATTGTATTTAGCATTAATTTTTTCAGTTTTAAATCCCTCCACAGTAAATCACTTGCTTTAAAGCAGCCTTTTTATAATTCAGGTGCACACAGGGGCAGTACTTAGGACTGCAATGATGAAAAGGTGTCACATTACCTGCTTTAAAGCACCTGCCAATTAATTAGCCCTATACTCTCCATAGCAAAGGTAAGCAGTCAAATCCATTTGATCTCTCAGATTTAGACTGTGACTGAAAAGACCATGAAGTAAGACGGGAGAACTAATCTCTCATGATTCTCTGCAACTTTTTTGTTTAAATGAAACCTTAAACCACCGAGTGATTCTCTTGAACTTTTGAAAGAATTAACTGTGAAAGATCTTTACATTTTATACTCCAATACCATGTTTTAACACTGGCAAGGAGCAGCATATCTTAGATGCCAAGATAGGTCATGTCATTTAAGCCCTAAAATTCATTAGACTTTACAGAAAAAGCAGGAAAGATGGCAAAAGTCAAGCTCTTAGATTGAATGTAATTTTACCATTGTTTTACCATTACCAGGGGAATATGTTTTCCACCAAAATATATTTTCCTGTGTGAAACATTCTACTCTGGGGATGAAAAAAAGTGCATATGCTGGAACTGAACAACAAAGTCCCAAACTGATTCAAAACATTGTAGAACTAGAACGGGGATCTTTCAGTAGATGATACTGCTAATTTATGATGTTCACAGACCTTGGCTACGGGCCCAATGAAAAACCCCAAAGATGGATTAGATGAGCGCCACCTCTCAATCTTTCTTTCTTCTTCTCTGCAAGTTTTGAAAATATTTATCCCAAACGATGGGGCTGCCCGTTTATGTTTTTAAGATCTCCTGTCAATACCCAAATACTATCACGTCAATGATAAATTAAATGTGAGGGAGAATTTGCAGAGGGGAAAGCACCTCCCTGACTATGCCAATTTCTTTAGAAATTCCCCTCCTTGTAGTTGAAGCGATAAAAGGGAAGCGTAATGCATGTTCATTTTATTAGCGTTTCAGAAACAGGGAGTAAGACTGTCAGATCTTCGGGTTTTTTCTTTCATCTGTGTCTGGGCAGGTCTAACCCTCAGGTAACGCCCTTTCTCCTTCTTCCCTCCTGCCTCTCCTTGCACCTGTCCACGTAATGCTCCGGCAGCTCCCGCCCGTCCCCCGCTGCCCGCTCCGCTCCGCTCGGCGCAGGGGCCGCGCCCGCGCCCCCGCCCCCGCCGCGCGTGTGCGCGCCCGGCTGCGCGCGGGGGGCGCGCCCGGAGCCCCCTCCCCGCCGTCACGGCAGATCAGAGGAAGGTGCGAGCAGAGGGGGAGCCGGTTTACAATTTCAAACGCGGCCTCCCCGCAGCGGCTTCATTAGCATATGTCAGGGGACCGCCGTATATATATACACACGCGCGAGGCTGATGAGCAGCACCCCGCCGCCTGGCTCGCAGCGGCTCGCATCAGCACGGCTCGGCTCGCAGCGGCTCCGCTCGGCTCGGCCCTGCCGGCTCCCCATGCTTGGGGCTCCGCCGCGCACCCCCACATGCCCACCGGGAGAGGCCGGCAGCCGCTCTCCGCCGCCGCCGCGCCCTAGCCCGCACGCCCCGCGCCCGCATGGCTCCGCTGGCCGAGGTGGGCGGCTTCCTGGGCGGCCTGGACGGCCTGGGGCAGCCGGTGGGTGCCCACTTCTTGCTGCCGCCCGCCGGGGAGCGGCCGGCGCTGCTCGGAGACCGCCGCGCCCCGGCGGAGCGGGGAGATCGGCGCGCCCCGGCGGCCGCGGCGGCGGCGGCGGACCTGGCGCACTTGCAGGGCATCCTGCGGCGGCGGCAGCTGTACTGCCGCACCGGCTTCCACCTGCAGATCCTGCCCGACGGCAGCGTGCGCGGCACCCGCCAGGACCACAGCCTCTTCGGTAGGCGGCTGCGGCACGGCCCCGCCTGTGTGTGTGCGTGTGCGTGTGTGTGTAAGCGCATCTGTGTGTACCTGGGCGGGAGCGGTCGTGTTCTTGGGAGGGAGATGAGATGCTGGTGAGGCTGAGGCAGGTGGATGAGTCCTCAGAGCAGAAAGGCTTCACCCTCCGGCATTTGGCCGTGGGGTCTGCACCATGGCAGGGTAGTGAGGGAGGGCTGTGCATCCCAGGTGAGTCCGGAGACAGGCGTTGCTCAGTCTGTGCTGGGGTCTATAAGCACAAGCATGCAGCGGCAGGTTTAGTGGGAATGGTCAAGAGTCAGACTGACCCTTTTTGTATTCACTATTGGTATCGTAGCTTCTCGGGTCTCTCTAAAACGGTATAGGTCACAGACTTGGGTGTGCTGATCCTTAGACTGCATTAGACTGCTTTGCTTCACAGGACATAAAGCTGAAGCAGAGGAGCCTAAAATGCCTCTTTTATCAAGTGCTTAAAATGCTTCCCAACCAGCTTTCTCTGTCTATAAACCCAAAGGAGGTGAAGACAACCCCAAAACATAAACATTTCCTGTGATATGAGAGTAGATCCTAAATAGTAATTGTAGAAGCTGGACATGCGAACAAACCTGCTGTTGTCAACTACATGTGAGTTTTGGCGTATATTGATTTAGCAGTCATAAAAAGGTGATTAAAGAGCTTCCTATCATCCTCCCCATAGTCAAAACAATCTGCTGGAAAGGCTCTTAGTTGCTTTTATAACACATGGATGTTTTAAGAAGTAGAGGAGCAGTAGTTAACCAGATCTTTTCAGAAGGAATATTTCCTACAGCGTGTAAACATGAAATAAATCTTTGCTTTAAAAGGAAAATCAAGTTAGCCATAGATCTAACATTTACTAAGCTTTTTAGAATTGTACTACCTTTATTCTACCACTACTCTTGGCAGGTTTGTCTGATGTGGTTTCTTTGTGGGTTGTATCACCTGCTTATTATGCTTTCGGAAAAGGGTGGCTTTGAAAATGATATCAGAAAGACAAAATGACTCCAAATCTTTTATGGGACTCTGTGCTTTATGAACTGGAAAACTAGGATGATTTATGTGTGATACAGTTTTTAACGCTTACTCTTTGTAAAGAGTTTATTTTCTTTGCTGCTCCTTAAGACAACTAAGAAACCTGCCAAAGCTCAATTAAAATTGACAACATTTAAAATTATTTTTTGTATAGTCCACATAGTCCATTTGTCTGGGAGTGAAAATTGTCCTGAAATCATAAATAGTAAACAAAGAATCATAATCAGCTGCACTATTTGAAACTATATACTTTAGATTCAGGGTTTTTTTTTTTTTAATGTTTTGTGGTTTTGCTGCTGAACAGTAATATCTTAGATATGATTCTGGCACTTCTTTTTGAGGCTTTGTTTACATTGTTAACAACTTCCAAAAAGCCAGTTCACACATTCCTTTTCTTTCATGTTTTGGATGTGCTGTAATCTGTGCATATCAATTGGTTAAGTATGTTGGCTTACCTTTGCCAAATTCAGGCTTCAAATAGTACCTCATGTCTCAAATACTTTATTAATATATATTACATTTTTGGGCAAATGTAATATAAATAATACTATAATCCAAACGGTAGCAAGAAAAACAGCATATTTTATGTACTTTAAAAGCCTGCACTAAAGACAGCAAGTTGTGTCAAGAGGTGTGGGCCCATATGCTAGATAAGATGTCTGGCAAATACTTTTCTTTTTCTGTGGGTAGATTCTGTTATATAAAATTCCCATCTGTGCTTTGATTTCCATTCAAATGACCTAATAATGGATTTTATTTTTTTTTTAGATAACTCTGTATAAGTAGTAAGGTATATTTTCAGGTAATTCAAACCGATCTTTCAATATTTGAGTAGGCAGTTTAGCAAATAGTGTACAATCATTAAAGACTCCAACAGCATGGTAGTAATGGCTTTAGTCTCAGTGCTGAATAAAATCCTTTCATATTTAACATTTTAAAGAAGTTTCTTAAGTGTTGTAGGATATATATTCCTAGTTGAGGCTTCTTGGACTGGTTTCCTGTGAACGCTTTATACCTTTTCCCATAGTTTTTTAAATTTCTCAGAAACTAGGCCACATTTACTATAATATGTGCATTTTCTACTTGTTTTCAACTGAGGGTTTGCATGCTATGTGTTTTATGGTTACAAAATTAATTAAAGCAATTTTTTTCCCCCCAGGTATCCTTGAATTCATCAGTGTGGCAGTGGGACTGGTCAGTATTAGAGGCGTGGACAGTGGCCTTTACCTTGGAATGAATGAAAAGGGAGAACTCTATGGCTCTGTAAGTACCACTTTCATATCAGCTCATACATCTTTAGGTTTTGGTTTGCTTCCTTCTTCTTCCATCTCATTTCATCTCAGCTTTCAAAACACTAACATCTTTTCCTGTTGGAATGTGTAATGTGTTTTTGAAGTACACAGTGTAGCCTTGGATACTTCAACAAAATAGAATCGATTTTTACAAAGCTATAAGGGTAATGCCAGTCCTACTCTTCTTTCAAGTTTTAAAACATCTTCAGATAAAATACTCTGTTTCTCCACTTCCTTTGGTTGTGGTCATCCCAGTTTAAAATGTGAGAAGTGATGCACACCACAAAGAAATATGTAAATACCTTCCTGCTCTGTTACATTGCATCTGAGTCCCTCTATCAAATCTTTTTTCTAGAACAGTAGATACCCCAAGACAGAACTCTACATAATATAATTCCTGTAAATCAGATGAATTTTAAATAAGTCATAAATAAGTAAAGTTTTCTTACGGTAAACGTTACCTAATTCAAAATGTTAACTAAATACAAAATTGTAGGTGTACAGGTCCAAGTTTCCAAACTCATTGTCGAGTCTGCATACTTTTCTTGGGTTTGGTTTGTTGACATTTAAATGAACAGTAAGGCTACACAAATCATAAAGCATTTTTTTTATTTTTATCATATTATTTTTCATGTCTTCAAATATCTAGTGGCAGTTCAACTTATTTTTCTTTTCCCTTTATTTCTGTAGGAGAAACTGACTTCTGAGTGCATCTTCAGGGAGCAATTTGAGGAAAACTGGTACAACACCTACTCATCCAATGTGTACAAACATGGGGATTCAGGGCGGAGGTACTTTGTAGCACTTAATAAAGACGGTACTCCCAGAGATGGGGCAAGGTCCAAAAGACACCAGAAATTCACGCATTTCTTACCCCGGCCTGTGGATCCTGAAAGAGTTCCAGAACTGTACAAAGATGTGTTAGGATACAGCTGAGGAAAGAGGTAGCTTTGGCAAAAAAGCAAACTGGAGCTGTTGCCCGTGCTTTCATGGCAATGCCAGCATGAGGAACCTGCCGAGGTCTGGGCTGCTGGATGTGAAGAACCTGCTTGGTGATAGGCAGGTCTCTGTTTTCTAACCACTGGATTTAGGAGACAAAGCCTTGAAGCTGAGCATGGATGGACCAGCCTCCTCAAGACTTGCCAGTCACTGGGGGAAGTGTGACTTCTTAAAACGTAACGAACTCTCAGCAATTCTGCCCGGATTACCTGTGGCCTGTAGGTTAGCAAGGAACCATCTACATCACATGGATGAGACAATGGCTGGAAAAAATAGAAAGAAATGGACTGTGAGATAGTGACAAATCTGAGAACTGTGTGTGAAGTTTTACACGCTCCACGCTAGTGATGGACGTTAGATGTCAATGCATAGTAGTCAAAACTGGAAATTTTCTTCAGGATGGACCTATTTATACATCTCCAGATAGCATATATTTATTTTATATATTTATTTATTAAAGAGTTTATTTTTTACTGGGATATGAAGAGAATACAAGTTCCTAACCCCAATGAGAAATCATTTACAGTGCCAATATTTACTCTGGGTCATATCATAATACAGAAATTACATTACCTTGCAATGCATCCAAAACCTGAAAATTTGTGTTTCACTGTTTATCAGCTGCAGATTTTATGTGCATACCATTGCCTTGTAACTGTCCTTATTTGGAAAAGAATGTTTAATTTTTTTTTTTTTTACTTATGAGAGTGCCTTACAGATTGTATTAAATTCAAATGCACATTTGAAAAGAGAATTAAAAGTTACTTCACTTTCTTTGGTTTACTGTTATTTTTAAACTAAGAGTCTCTTAGCATACTATGTGCAACAGTTCAAACCTGCAACAATTGTGATGAGTGTATTGCAGCTACCTTGAAAGAAAAACTAATATTAACTCTTGAAATCTTGATTCAAATCACAACATGCTTGATGGGCTATGTCAAAGGATTCCTACTATCTTTACTAACACAAAAATAGCTATTCTCTGTAAGATTTTCATACAGTATTCTCATGTTTTAATTATAATCCCTATCAATATGGTTAAGAGGAAACAAATTCAGAGTGCAAAGTTTCATATATTGCTGTATGAAAATCTTCTGAGGGTTGTTTCTCCACTGAGTACAGAGAAGCTTAAGAAGACAACTTTCTTACCTTAGTTCCTCATCTAGGCAATATTTTCAGCGTAAGATGTTCTGTGAAAGCTGTCAGAGCAAAGATGAGCTGTGTCTCTGAGCTAGTTACAACTATAAAACAGGCAGATCATACTGCTTTAATTCAGACCTGTCAGTTATGAAGCACAAACTGAATATTAACTGTTGGAGAAGTCTGCTCTGCAAGGATACAAAGGGTTAATGACAGAGTTATGATTTAGACCTAAACCTGCTGCAGCTTGCTGTCACATGATTGCCACCTGCATGGACAAGGCTGGCCCAGGAAAACTGCAGGGAAGGCAGTTCAGGAGAGGGCACCAGAGGTGGTCTCATGTTTCAGATGCCAGTGCTCCCAGTGGGCTCCTGCTCAAGATAACTCATTTGCATTCTGTTTTATGCAATTGTATATGGTTCAAGTACTGCACATGCATAATTTATATAAAATCAAGGTCTCAATGAAAAACATTTTCCAGTATATAGCACACTTGCTAGAACCTTCGCTGTGCCAGAACTTCTTCCAGTCTATAGTGAGAAGTGGATGAGCATAGGTTACTGATGGATTGTTGACAAAAATATTTTACTTTCTGCCAAATAGAAATGAAATGCAGATACACAAAAGCATGTTTCAGCACTTTGTGGCTAGCAATATATAACTTACTAGATAAAAGGTTTCATTTAAATTTTCTGAAAGATGAGAATTGGAAGATCTACAGTGCACTGACGACATCTTAGTAAAATAACATTGTAGTGCACTCCAGTTTATCATAAAATAATGGTTTCGTGGGCAACATTGTAATGTAAACATCCATTAGTAATAGATCAATAGCTGAAGAAAAGGGTATATGCTTTAAATAGAAAAATTCTTCCTCTGCATCTTAAAAAGTAGTTTATTCCACATAAATTTGGTACAAAAGAAATAGCTGCCGATTGGGGTATAATTCCTATGCATTTCTGGCAAACACAGTGTTTAAACCATATCAGGAAGAATTCTCTCTCTTTGGGTTACCAGTTTACTGTTCATCTTCAAAAGTACGTTGAAGATGTCAAGGCCTGTAATCAGCCTTGTTATTATCGTTGTGCATCTTTTTTTCCCAGATACAATACAACCCATAACAGTAACTGTGATTACTTCTAAATGGTAAATAATAATCTGAAACTTCTGGATCCAAACACATGCCCAGCATCTAAATGCAGAAGAGTGATATGTGCTTTCCCCATTTCTATTTTAGATATATGCAAATATATACAAAATATAATGGAGATGTTATAGTGGTGATGAATGACTGTCCAAAACCTCCAGAGCACTGAAAAGCTGTCATAGCCTCCTTTTCACTTCTGGTGTATTGCCATGGAAGAAATACATTGAGGTTCCTTATTTCATTTTGCTTGAAGCATTTATTTGCTCTCTGTTACATCCTGTTCATCATGATCTTCAGATACAGTTAATGTTTTTCTAGTTTGACAATGGTGGATACAAAAGTAACACCTCAAAAGGGCAATTTTAATGTTTTTAAACTAATAGCTTTAATTGTCAGAGGTTGGGGTTTTTATTTGTGTGATTTTCACTCCCACTTCAAAAAGCCCAACAGCATAGAGGGAGGGGTTTGTTCTGTTTAACAAGTAGAATAAACTATCTAGTTTAACTCTCATTATATTCTAATTGTATAAATCTGAAAGATGTGGGCTGCTCTAATACTATGAAGGGAGTAATCTGAAGGATGTGACAATGTTCAAGATTCAGAGGAAATCTCTGAGGGCAGATAAAATACTACATATTGAAATAAATTCCTGTATGATTGACTGCCCTTCACTCATTCATTTTTTTCCCAGAGAAGAACCATTCAAGATAGTTAATTCAGTTAGTGCAGTAGTTGCAGCTTCACTTTCTGCTTCCATAGATTCTCCTACAAGCTGTAAAAATTTGACTCTTTGATCTCAGAGTTGGCTTGAAATGGAGTGCTCCATGCCAGTTCTGTATTTCTTTATATATTTTGATTTTTGCTGCTCTGTTTTTCTTTCTTTTTTTTCCTGTTTTTTTGTTTTTGTTTTTGTTTTTGTTTTTGTGTCAGAAGTAACATATTGGCCATACAAAAGATTTTCTGAAAGCCAGGAGGAACCAACCTGACTTTCATATTTGAAATGAAATTGTTACTTCTATTAATTTTTGTGCACTTGACCAGAATGCAGAAAGTAGAATTCTTAACAGTCTTCTATTGAAATTTTACATCTGTGATAGTTAGAGGACTCAGATTCTCCTGGAAATGGGTATTTTTCAAACAGACAAGCTGATATAACCAGAAAAAGTGGACAGCTAGTCTATAAGGTACACAGCCCTTTCATTGTTCTGAGCCATTTGCATTTACATGGAACAGTTTGATCCTGTCCACATCTTCAAGTTTTCTATCAGAAGCTTATTGATGTTATCTTTCATACTCAGGTGTGACAGCCAGCTTCACTGCTTCTATCTGAAAACTGAAATCCCTGGTATGGCCGGGCACTTCAGTGCATGTAGCACTGTGGTAGCACTTCAGGGTTGTGCAGAATTTACTTTCTGACATGCAGGAGTCATTTAACACGTACACTTCCATCAAGGCCATTCATTTCCAGCTACCTTCATTTCTTGATGTGCTTTGTTTACTCTTTTTTTCATAGGCATCTAATCTAGCTTCAGTAACTTTGTGAAGTTTACCTGAACATAGGCCTTTACCAGCAGCTATAAGAGCAGTGGGTTTATTGTAGTTATTTTCTGCTGCTTATGTAATCTTAATAGTACCACTGTGCTGTGGCTCTAGTTATACCATTGCAAATGAAGTTTACCATACTACATTTTCCATACAGCAAGGAACTAAAGAGAGGTAAGGCAATTTTAGGCACATAAAAGCATCTTTACTATTGCAATATAATATTAATATTAATATTAATGTACTGGATCAAGCCTGTGTCAGATACTGAGAACATGACAGGATGTTTAAGTTTCACTCTTATTTCTCCATACTTCAATGAGATGCTATTGGTAAAGAGACCTTTTGGAGATATTTACTGCATTTGCTCCTTTCACTTTTAATGTGAGAAAAACTATTGACTTCACCACTGTTCCAATCTCTGCAATTACTTGGTAGTTTTTTAATAGCAGATCTATTTGAGGACTCAAATGCTAAATGAACATAAAAACAGCTGCATGAGATAAGACACTATCACCTTGGGAGAGAATACTTCCCTGGAAGGAGAGTAAGACAGATATACATTCTAGGGATTCTCCTTGCCAATTCTCCTCTGGACTATTTTCTTTTTTTGAGGAAGAAAAGAGAAATAAACATTTCACAATGCTGAAAAATATAATGGTGGAATTCTTCACTTCCTGGACATCTGCATAAACGTCCACTTTTTCAGACATTTCTCTTAAAACAATTTCCTTTGCAGTACTGATCAGCAGCTGTGGTGGAATTGTTGCTGTTAATGTACCCAGTCCTTGTCTTAGTACATGGCAATAATATATTGCTAGAGAGGCAAAGAGAACATTCTGAAGTTGTTATGTGCCATTAAACAGTATTCTGGGAAGTTTCGTTTATGTCATTAGTTTTAACTCAGTTTTTGATACAAAGCTTTGCATAAGTTTTGACAATCCTTTATGATTTCTTAACATTCAGAGATTTGTGGGCAGAAAACCAGAAAGTTGTAAAAGCTCTTCAGGTGGGGCATAGTTAACCATGACATCTTTATCAATAAGTTGTGCACAAATAGGAAGAAAAAAATATCCAAACAGGGAAGAGGTCAAACAGTTACTTCTATTGCCGGTTGGAGAGAGATTAAGTTTCAAACAGAAATTGGTTGGCAGCTTGCCAAAATAGCTGTTTAATCTGCAACATGATCAGTCACTAGAATCATTCTGGAAGTGCACGAAAAATAAAAAATACTGAATTAAAACAGTGGTGACAGTAGCTCTCTGTATTTTCAACATATCCAGAAATGCTGTTGTTCTTATCCAGAAATGTTGTTCTCTTATTATAGCAGGTCTCTCATAAAGGCAGTTTATGGGGAAAGGAGTAAAAGTGTTAGGCAGTCTTTTGACAGTGAGCTTAGTACAACTCTTCCTGTGGTAAGGTCCTGGTTTATATATTTTGTCTAATTACAGAAAAATTGAATCATGTTTTATTTCACTTAAAATATCACAAACCATATATTACTTTCATGAGTATCTTCAATTCAGGAGTGGTACCTGATTTACAAATAGAACCCATTTAAATCATATTAGTTAAGTCACATTTGACTCCCAAATGTAAACTTCAAAATACCTGTACCAATATCAATATCTATCTATCCATATATTTATATCTATATCTAGGTCAATATCATCTATATTTATATCTATAGCTATAATCTATATCTATCATCTATATCTACTCTAGCATGTATTTATGAACTATGCTTTTCAAATTAGTTTCAAGACAAGGTTTGCCTCAGGGTGATTTCATCTGTGGGTGGCTGAGACATCAGAAGGTGGTGATAGGCAACTATGCTTACACCAAAGAGTTTTTAGCAGTTGACATTTATTGTGCTGAAGCTTCTGGATAAAAAACATTAAGTAATATTAGCTACAAGTCATCAATGTTCTGCTGATTCTGGTTTTATGTTTTCTAGTTTGCTGAAGTCAGAAAGCATAATTTCCTTTTCTAGTAGAGATATGGATGGAAGCTTGGTAAAAATATGATGGAGGTGAGATGATGAAGGAGAATATTCTCAAGACTTTTTTGCAAACTGTGAGATGATCTTCACAATTAGTTTGTCTTCCTTACTAGAGAACCTTCCGATCAGGTGGGTTATCAAGTTTTGAGATCCAACAAAAACATATTTTGCTTTTCAGCTGGACAAAAACTGTGTCTTCATCTCTTAGATGTAGTACTATTTTGGCCATCTACTGTTGCAGTACATGTTTGTTTAATTAGTTTGTAGGTAGCTGTTTATCTTTTATTGTTAATGGTTTATTCCTGTGTTACCCCCATTCCTCTCAAGTTGGTTTATCACTGAATGTTATCCCCTCCCCTGAAGTGTCCATCAGTGTAAACCCAACCCTTTATTCCCGAACCTTCCCTGCCTGTCAAGGCAACCCTGCCCCTTTCCCTATCAATCATTGTAAACCCTGCCCTTTGCTCTGGATCCTTCCCTGTCAATCCCCTAACTCTCAATGCCCCATTGGCTCATGTGACCTGTCTTCTCCTCCCCTACATATCCATTGGTTTTTACATAGTAATCCCCTCCCCATACTCCACCCTCAAGGGTTCCCTCCCCCTGCCTTGTGCTATAAGATCCTGAGCACATGTGTGTTTGGCGCTTTTTGGTCCCTTACTCCTTTTGGTCTGGAATGTGCTCCTTGCAGGAGCCTCACACTGAGAACTTCTTCCTCCTCATTTATCTGCTCCTTGACTGCAGCTGACAATCCTGCCTGTTGAGCACAAAGCTCAAAAGGTTCTACCTTTGATGCTGATAAAGCCAAGGTAGTTCCCCACACCTGGTGCAGCTGCTGAGGTGTGCAACCCTGCTGAGCTAGCCTGGGCTCCAGCAGAACCACGCCAACCTACTCTTTCTGAAAACTAAAATAATCTAATGACAGCATGAGAACTGATAGCTGCGTTCTGCTCTTTGTTATTTTTCTTTAGCTATTCAAACTTAGGCCTACCTATTTAAGTCTTTATGTTTTAATTTTGCAGCTATCAGGTGACAATATGTCTAATTAATCATTAAATAAATGCATTAAAGTCTTATAAGACATATAACTGTATAATTTGTCAAGGATTTTAACCTGTTTCGCATGGTCTATTAAAATGGTCTATCCTTTGGTAACTTTCAGCACAAAGGTGCATTCATGATTGTAGCCTTCTGTATTCCAGCTTTTATTTAGAGTAGATTTTGATTTTTAAAGTGTCAGATGATAGCTTTTCCTGTTCAGGAAACTCCATGTCATGGCTAAACAAAGCTCTGCTGTCTTTCTGGCCCTCTAGTCAAACTCTGACAACCATAGTTCTTACCCACTGTGATTTAGTGTAGTGGTCTGGTTATTTGTTTTTTTTTTCTTACTGATCTCTTTACAGTTAATCCAAAGGAATCCCTACTTCTGCTAGAATCTTACACCTCTTTGTACAAACAGTAGATTTTTGCTGTGAGAAGTTTGCTTTGTCTAAACTTCCCTCAGTGATCTAGAATCCAGTACTTAACAGTCACCAAATGGTCAGCAAATGCTCTTAATTCTATGCTATTACTTTTGTGTATAAAGTAGAAACTGCAAACACTGGACTCTGTGTGGCATAGTACCTAGTCACTCACAATTTTTCTTTTGGGTCACGGTGCCGTGGGTAACTTTTCCAAAATCATAAAGTTTCCTGAGGTGAGTGCTGTGCTTGTGAATGCTAAGACACTGTAAGGTGCAGTATGAAGTTGTCTCATATCTGTCAGGTTGTCTCTTGATCTATCAAGATTTCATCTGATAGACATTTCTCATGGCTGTATTCAAGTAGCATTGAAATCACCACATTGCATTTGATTTATTATGAAAAATTGTGCTCAAGATATTCACATTTGCGTAGTGGTTGTGGTTTTGTGGCTTATAACCTCAGTTAACTTCTCAAGTTGACTGTAATGAGGTAAATTCTTTTATCTAGGAATGTGTCTGCTAATCTGAACTATGTAAAGTATTCTCCATTCTGTGATGGTGCTGGGGAAACAGCTAAAATAAGGAATATGTAGACATTACTTTGTTTTTCTTCATTGCATATATGCCTTGGAAAGCTCAAATTAGTTAATTCCCAGTTATTAGTGGTGTTTGCCTTTATCTGTTCTATTTGCTCTCACCTTCTTTAGGTCACTCTTTAGGATGCATTTTCTAATTCTGAGCATCTCTGAGAACAGATCTCTTGCAGCTCAGCAGTGCTTTATCAAAGACTGTCTCAAGTGAGCAAAAATAAAGTGTGTCTCATAGCCAGGTACTGTGTATGTACTTTTGATACTTTTTCTTGTTACCTTAGGTTATTAGGGCATCCAGTATCAAACCCTGGACCCTTCTCAGCTGTGCAGTGTTTGCACCTTTGCAAATTTAGGCAGTCCCTTGACAGTGTTTGAAATGAAAAGTTGACAGATGATGAATGACACACAGCACTCTCATATGTTTTCATATTAAAAAACCCCAAACTATTGTTTCAAAACAGCAAAACGCTTTTATCTCATGAAGAAACTTCAATGGCTCTATGAAAGATCTGATTGCTTAAAAAGTTGGTGAGTGTGCCCATATGTTTTTGTATGATTCTTTTATGAAGCTGGCCAGTGATGATGAAATTAGCATGTTTTGATCTATATACAAGTTGTTCATAAAGAACTTGAAAGGAGTAGTTAGGAAAATCCAAGTGCTGAAACATTTAAGATATACTTTCTGGTCTCACTTTTGTGTGATTGTCAGCCAGGGACTATCATGATTAAGGTAGCTTGCCAATTGCCTGACATAGATACAATATTTATTGCTGTAGTGGGGATTTCCTATCAGAGATCTGAAGACAGACTTTTATACGTTGTTTCTTCTAGGTAACTTATTCAAATTAGCAGAAGAAATCTGATAGTAAGGTAAAAATAATCAAAAGAAATACATATTCTGTCTCTGGGCTCATTTGAACTTCATGTTTTTTTGTTCAGGTTTTCCTTCACGTGGCTGGAAAAGGGTGAAGGAAATTGGCTGATGTTTTGCTTTTCTATACAAAATTCATTACTGTTTAATGATATTAAAATTAATGTGTTTTGCTACTGACTTATGAGGTATAAGATTATTTTTTTTTCATGCTATTAGAAAGTAGATATATACAGCTTCTCAGGAAATTAATCTATTTTAAATCTATTAGAAAATATATGGGAATCCTCATCTAGTCAAATCATAGTTGGCTAACATTTCTGCTTCTCTTTTCCTAAGACACACATAGACAGTGTTTTAAAGCACTAAGAATGACAGGATGGGGTTAACATATTTGGAACTATTCCCAGTCCCATGTCCCTACTATTCACAGAAACAATGCTTTCCAAGCAGTTGAATCCTTCCAAAGGTTGATCTGTCAGTCATCAATTTTTATTCTGTATACATAACCTCCTATTTTCCTTTGTAGAAACATTCACCTCCATGAGCAAATCAGGTCTTCCTAATTACACATTTTTACATTTTTTTTAGAAACTATGGCCTTATTTACTTGTTCAACCAGAATCTCCTGTGTCATTGGAGATACCTGGACTCTTCTGATGAAGGTTATGCTCCTGTTGCTTGTATTATTTAGTGTTCAGTGTCAGAGGCAGCTCTGGATTTTGAGCAGCTGCACCCCTGCTTTTACATCTTCCCACTCCAAAGGAAGGCTCTGCCTTGCCTCCCAAGGCATGCCAAATCCCTCACCCCAGAAGTGTGGCTATCTTTGCCTGCAGCATTAGCGCTGCTCCTGCGTGAAGAGGCGCGGCTGAGGCGGGTGAAGGAGCAAGGCTGGGACATGCAGAGTGACTGAGAGTGTGGAGGGGTGAGGGCAGCAAAGCTGCAAAGGCAGGCAGAGATAAAACTGCTTTCCTAGTGTTTAGCCCTTGGTTATATAGCTGGGAAGGAGGATCAGAAACTGTCTGGTCTGACACAGATCTCATTGGCTGTCTATCCTCAAGAGGCAGATGAATTTTTTGCTTTGAAGAGCATTCAGTAGAATGTTCACTTTCCATATTCTCTGAGCTACAGCACCTGAGGCCTCTGTGTGGTGCAGGTTTTCGTAGTGCTGTATTTTATTTGCCAGCTAAATAATGAAAAGTGATTAATGGCAAACATGGAGTTTTTCTTGCACTCTACAACCTATATGTGGAACACAAGTTTATTTGATAGGGAATACTGATCAAACTATAATTTTATAGTCATGGGGTTCTTTTGTCATCAGTGTCTGATTATACAAAAACCTAAAGACATTGGACTATATATTCTCCTCTGATCTGGTACATCAACTCATAGATAAAACAAACCATCAGAGTTATTAAATGCTATACTTTTTCATGTCTACAATTTACACTTAAAATTTCCTAAATCACTTTGATTACTCTGTAGCACATTATTTTCCTAATATTAAAAATTAAAAAGTCTCAATAAATTATTATTTTATTTTGAAACATGAATATACTAGTATTCACACAAATGTGAGAATATTGTGCTTCAAATCTGAGTTATTATTTGATTGTGTCCAATGAGAAGACAAATTCTGCCAGAAGGTATTTCACCAGGAAGGCATGAAAGGACAAACTGCAGAGCCATTAGGAACAGTTTCAGCTTCACTGGGAGCTTTAGCCACCTTTGATGCATCATTGCAAACTCACAAAATATGATCTGCAATTTCTTTTTCCTTTAATCATCATCATCCTGCCTTTCATCTTCTTAAAGACCTCAGTTTAAAAGTTATATTTCTGCTAGCTAGGTTAACGATATCGTGGTAGAAAAAGCAGAGTTCCTAACCATGTAGATCAGAAATAAGAGGAAAAGATTGGAAGAAATATTTTTTTCATATACTATAATTACTGGGATAACTATTTTCTTCCTTTATCTGCATATTTTATTTCTATTTTTAGTGCACTTACATCATGTCATCACATTATGTGTAGTCTTATTGCTCCCAAAGGGCCAATAATAATGTCAATTGGCTGCTTTCTAATTTCCTGGAATCGAGTATCTTGCCGATAAAGTGAAGCAGAAAATTAAATTAAGAGAATCCTATATTTTTAATGAAGTTTAAAAGAAAAGTGGTGGGCAAAAAAGCATGCCATTTTAAATAGAGAAAAGACCAAGAGAGCACAAAGGAGATATTTCAATCAGAGACACAAACTTGTGGGCAAATCTGTGATAGCCTTATACTGATGCACAACACTAGTAATTAAAAAAAAAAAAAGGAAAACATGCAAATTTCACACAGGTGGGAAAAACCAATCAGCTCAGATAGGGTGTAAAAATAACAAGTAGCCTGAGGTAGGGCTTTGTAGTACATCTGCTGTAATTCTGTACTACACAGAACTCCACCTTTCACAGAAAAGCTTTCCCAGCCTTCAGGGTAAATGCCAGTAAAGGACATGGCATTTTGATAACATGGCTTTCCAGAGGAATAGATGCAATTCTAAAGAACCAGAGATCCTTAACATTCTTGTCTCATCATCCATTATTTGAAAAATAGAAATCCCATAAGGAATACTGTGGGACAAAAGCAGTCCACTTTAGCACACTGCCTGAGACTCCTGAGCATGGAAGGACAGTATGATATTCAGGAGGGTGCTGTCTCTTATCAGGCACCTGCAGTATTAGTCCTGTAACCTTGAAAAGTACAATCCAAAGGACAAGTACATCAGTAACCATGTTGGCATCATGTATACTGCAGAGAGAGAGAGAAATAAACCACATTTTTAAACTGGGCATTATTTTTTCCCAGTAAAAGTGCTGCTTCTATCAGAACAACTGGTGATAAAGAAATAATAAAGAAGAACTAGTATAGTTCTTTACTATCATTTTCCTCCTGCCAGACTGAAAGCCTATTGACAGAAAGTATAAAAGTATAGATCTGCATGGATGGAATGACTAAAATGCTGAACAGACTATGTAGGTGGAAATTGAGTATGTTTTGGTGGTAGAATTTATTCCCAGACAAAAAAAAGCAAAAAAAAAAACCACCAGCATCTGGGGCATTTGAGAACAATCTGAAGAGAAGCATACACAGAGCATGAATAATTTTTATTAGCGGTTTTCCCTATGAACAGTGATGTCAGGTTGAATGAGTCTGTCCGTCAATCTCAATTTCCTACACAATATCCAATGCCAGATATGAAGGACAGAAGATGTGACCAGGACAAGCATATAATGATACTTTCCTAGCAAAATTCTTTCATCCTCCAGCTTCTTGTTTTACTTCACTATCAGTCATACCAAATATTTAGGTGTTATCGTAGATTTATCCCTGAACACGAAAGTCTTCTTGACAGATGTATCAAGGGAGGAAACGAGTGTAAAGAAATTAGGAAAGAAAATCTTGGATATGCTTTCACTTCTAGAAAAATAAGAGTTTCTCAAAAGTAAGGTAGCAAGTCTTTGCTCTATGGATTCCGATTTTAGTGTAGCAAAGGGGCAGTATAGATATCCATGATACAAAAGGAATAAATTATCATTCTTGACATTGTGAAAGCTCTTTAAAGGAACTTATTAAAGCAGTTTCAAACTTCGGTTTGGAGCTGACTTGAGTCTTAGCTGTCCTAAGGATCAGGAAAATATAAATATTGTTTAAAATCATTAATTTCTCTGATTACACTGATTTCTGGAACACAGATTTCTTGAATAGGTCATAGAAGTTAAAGATGATGGTAAATAATGTTTTATTTATTAAAGGTATAACTTTTTAACAAGTAGAATAATATCTTATTCAGTTATCAACACCTAGCATTTAATTTTAAGATACACTTCCAGATGTAAGACTTGACCATTCCAGCATGTATATATGCATGTACAGTTTACCATGTAGAGTAAGATCAACTGCTTTTCTTGGGGAATATAAAATCATATGTATAAAAGAATAAAATATTTGTTTTTGAATGTAACACTGCCATCTAATGAAATAACTGTAAATTACATGAAAACATTTCATGTTTTTGTAACCTGTTTTTGGAGATATAATTCAGGATATAACTTCATTATTAATAGCATTTTAATAATAAGAAAATAGTACCCTTATCAATTATTTATTAATATAAAAATGCAGTAATGGTTATTCATGTTAATAATTAATAGTATTAATAATTATATTTTGAAGTTAGAATAAGCTGATTATATGGGAAGCAGCTGGAAGAAAACCTTTTCATATAGATGATATTTAAATAAAACTGTGAACTAAATAAATACAATGAATAAGGTTTTATCTGAATATGGGCAGATAAAATCCCAAATTAAGTGAAGTTTCATTTCACATGTCATAATAGATTTATTTTCATATGGGTTATATATAATCCTAAACACAGTATTTACACTGCTGGAAGTTTTTTTTTGGCCAACTAAATCACGTAAGGTCCTAAATGACTTTTGGGGATGAAGATACAGGGAGTAGAGTCTCCTGGGCCCTGTTTGCAGATATGCAGTGTAGTCCTTGAATAAGCTTGAACAGTCACTAAGTGAAAATCCTGCCCTACATCTATCTGCATGGAATTACTCAGGCACAGCAGCGCTGCTATGTGAGTGTTGAAGCAGGGTAAGGGGATCCCCTGAGGGTTCCTAGTGCTTCATTTCATGGGACTGTCGGAGGCCAGCTGGGTACCAGCCCTGTTTGGATTTCCCCTGTAGTGGTGGTGATTCTGGGGATCTTAGGATGCTTCTAAGCAGCTTGGTGGCAGTTCTGGGTTAGGGCTGAGAATCTCAGCACATGAGGAAGACTGCGCCTAAGTCCGCTCTGCACTGTGCTGTGGGCTTACGGCAAGTGGGCTTTCAGTCTCGGTTTAATTTCTAGTTATGAACTTGGTTAAAAATAGTCCTTTTCTTGCTCCACTTCCAACTATGGTGCTAATTGGGAACAGCCTTGTTGGTTGTTTAACAAACCCCACTGAAGAGCACCTGGAGATACCAAAACACTTCACTATAGACAAATAACATTTCTGAAGTGTCTGTTAATGCACTACAGTGTGTTTTACTGCAGAGTGCAACCATTAGTATTTATTTTACAGTCTCAGTTGATATTATGCTAACATGGCCAGGTCATAAAATGGTCAAATAGCATGACATTTTATTCTGATATGACTATGTCGTAAGAGTAAAAGCACTTGATATTTCAACAGCGTTTGCAATGTCATCCGGCAGCTGAAATTTGACATAGTCCAAGGGGAAAAGGCACATACACTAGCAAGTAGTATAGTCTCACCAAGTCTGAGATCTGGCTTTTCAGTGAATGAGAGCATCTTGTTGATTTTATAGAACATGAGGATCTTCACACAAGGAAGATCAAAGGGCTGCATTACTTCTCAATACATAAGTTTATGGGACAGATGGAATTCACTCAGAGAGACCCATGACACTTAGGGCCAAATTATCAAAAGTTTCAGACACTAAAACCTATTAGTGTGTTCAAACCTTTATTCCAACACTGTCAGCACTTTTAAGCTTTATTTAAAGCATCAGTCTACAATTTAACTACTGCCAAAGTTCAAATGGAGGTTAAAAGGATGGGCTAAAAGGAGCTGACAATTTCAAAAGAAATTTTGGGTTGCCTTTTCTTTGTTTCCACACACATATTGTCAAACTTTTGGATATAATTTTGTTTAGCAAGGGAGAAATGAATATTCCTGTGAAGTGTACCAAAATATCTTTGGTGAGGTAATAACTGTTAAAATGCTCTGTGTCCTTGCCTCTGTAATGCTGGAGCATGAAAAACACTCTTTGCTGTAATGCTGTTGAAAACATTTCAGCAGTCTCCATCAAATAAGTACCAAATACACTCAGGAAGAAAGGAGGGGTGAACTCTCCATCTTAATAGCAGTCTGTCAGATTCCTTAAACTCCATATTTGCCCATGTTTTGGTTGATAATGGATTCTAGTGCTCTGGTAAACTCATCTTTTGAGGGACACTCTGGTTAGGATTCCTGCTTTGTGTCTACAAGTGTTAGACTCCATGCCCTGGAGTTACCATTCAGTGGGTTTTAACTCTGAACACACAGTTCCTCTACCACAGTGACAGGTCTTACAAGCAGATGGTTTTTCTCTTCTACCCTTTCAAAGGAGTAAGATCTTGCATTGTAGCTCCTTTAAGTAATGTAACCTAAGGGGACCCTTTTCCATATGCCCAGTATTTATGGAGAAAAGACATGAAGCTGAAGTTGGCTGTTTTACAGTATCTATCACAAGAATACACAAACTCAGATCACATAATAGAAACCACATGAGTGTTCAGCCACAGATTCCTCATCACTTTTGTGCACTCCAAAACTCTTACTCAGAGACTGTTATCCTCTGCTCTTCATTCAAATGGCTTCTTTTGTGGAGCAGCCTTTCTCAAATTGCTATTGAGGAACCTCCTCATTGAGGACTTTCTGTGAATTGCTTCCTGACCCATATGAAGTGATGAAAATTCATCCTCAAGGTATTAATTTCTTAATTTATTCCCTTCTGGCATTCGGACTTGAAAATTATGTTACCTTAAATGATAGCCAGCTCTTCATGTAACATAAGTGTCATTTTAATCAAGAAGGTCTGAAGAGCTCTTGCTGAGTACTTCTTTAGGTAATTTTTTTTACATGGAAGTAAAGATGAAAAAAATACTGATAAGCTTCACACGGAAACCCAGTATAGTTCCTGATACTACATGGGATCACCTATTTTTAAACATGAAGAATTTCTACCAATGCTTCCAACAAAATCACAGGTCCTGCTGCTGCTTCATTAGTGTGATCATTCTTTAGTATAATTTAGGTGTGGGCAAAAGGCATAGTTTGCAGTTATAGTTGTACTTTGTTGAGTCCATCCTTTCCATCTCAACCCTTCTTACCGCTGTAAGAAGTAGAACTATCTCCCATATGCAATATCCCATGTTATTTCTGTGTGCAGTGATAGGTTTTGAATTCATTTGGAACTTTCCAAGCAGTAATGAAAGACAGTAGAAGATGTTTTTTTTGCATTAAATAGTGGAGGAAGCAGAAAGTGACATCAACTTAAAATGACATATTAGCTGCACTTGCTGCACAAGTTTTCAGTTAGGTAAACTGCTTTTATTGACAATGGCAATTGCCCTGTGTGGATTATCTTAAAGGTAACTGAGGACTTAATAATATGAACCTGATCTTCAGTATTACTTACAAAACAAGAAAAACCATCAAATTTTCTTCTTTTTGAAGAACTGGGGAATATTAAAATGTAAGAACTGCAACATGGGCCCTTGTTCATTCATTTGTGACATTAAGGACAAGCCTTCTGCACATCAGCATGTACACTCAGTGCTTATGGACTGCCAAAGCAGACCCAGTAGATACCTGGGCTCAGCTTTGGCTGGATGGTCTTTAATTATATCATTGCAGCCTCTGAAAAGTAGTGAGAATGATTAGACCACTCATGTTTTTCTGCAGCATATGCCTGGTCAGATACAACTATGTAATAATACAAACATGCTAGACACAGAAAACAGTTCCACACAGCCTGTATGATTTTTTTTCCGTAAGTTTGTAGCCATAAATAATCCTTTCCAGTATTTTTAAAAAACCTGTCAGGCTAGACAGCCCTTCCAAACAAAAATTAGTATTTGATATGTTTTGACAAGAATGTAGAGTGTAGTTTCTGTTTTAAAACTGTGTTTTAAAATCTATTTGGTTGCATCATTCTATTACAGTTCTCTCCTATTATAAGCAAGGAATTTGAGAATGAAGATGAAAGAGTTAAAAAGTATCAAGCAGGTGTGTTGGTTAGCAAAGGCTTTAGCTTACTTCTTGGCCCTCACACAGTGCAGGTGTTAAACATCAGCATTTTCAACCTGTTTGATATCTAGGCTTTTGTGTTTGTCATCTGGGGACTTTTACATTAAATCTGTAGGAAAGCCCCCCATTGCTTTGTTGTTTTGGCTGAATAGGATAAAACAGAATTTATTTCTCACTGGTCTTAAGTTTAAAAAGACTAGCACAGTTAACAGTCTGTCAATCTAAGAAGTAGAGGGTTTTTTTAACTTGAGAGTTTATGTTATTGTAGATCATCCCCTATACAACAACAACCAGCAACCTGACAATTAATGCAATCTACAATTACTGATAAGTAAGCAGAAAAATGTGTCCAAAAAATGCGTTCATTTAATGCCTGCTTTGTATATCTAAGCCTATAAATCTGATTGATGTGCTGGAAAAATGTAAAATGTTTTGGCTTTATGATAAAAATTCACTTCTAATTGAATTCTGTGTGCGATGTTAAAGAATAAATAATGATAGATATAAAAAACTCATGTAACCTTAAAATCAATTACATATGCAAAAGACTTTTTATATGTCCTCATATGCAGATTTATGTGCCTTCAATGTCAATAGAATCTGCACAGTAATTTCTTTTTCCCGTCCAAGCAACTCTTAAGACATACAAAACCTACCATTGTTTTAGCATCCATAAAGTAATGAACAAAGTATAATAAGGCCCTCTGAATAATTATAAAACTTAATCAGCAACTGGTTTAGACCCTTCCTCTTAAGAGTGCTAACTAATTTTGAGGAGCTGATTTCTCATGCAGTTGTTGCTCATGACTGACTTTGTTTTGCATGGAGACCATTCAGAACAGAGACTTAGACTGAGTTTCAGACACGTTTACATTCCCTCAGGAATTTCCCTGAAATTGCTTGAACCAGTCTGATAATTAAAATTGTTAGAAAGACCAGTACAATCCTTCCACTTGTTCCCAAACTGAGTTCTTCAAATACTTTCCAATTTGTACTAGAATTATTGGCTTGGTGTGCAAATGGTTTTCAGGACAGCTTCCTTGTATTTCTGGATGATAGAGAAGTATGAAAATTGGGGAACTGGTTACTTTTTCTCAGGCACTAGGAGTAAAGATGTCAATCTGCCTCTGTGAAAATGATGGAGTCTTCTTTTTCTCAGTAATTTCCACTGATTCCAAGATGATTAATTTTGATTTTAGACATTCATCAAAACCTTTCAAAATGTTAAGCAGTAATTACACATATCTATATATGATGTGTATATATATATATATATATATATGTAATTGTATTACATACAGACGTCTGTATTTTAGTGCAAGAAGAAAATAGTGATACTTTTCTGCCATTTATTCTATTTGTAAACACCCAGATACATTCCCCTTCTTAAATCCTAAATAATGCTTGTAGTAATACAGAACAATGTTTTGGGAACTAGTTCACACACTTAGCCTTTTTTTTACTCATCGAATGCTGTTTCAAAGGTATGCAAAATAATTTTCTAATGCATTTAACAATAATAAACAAGAATTTCATGGTCTCAGTGTGCTTCTACACTGTTACTGCAAAACAGAGGAAAATACTCTTATGTGAGGTCACATTTTATAATTTCCTCTCTGTATCACTGAACCAAATTGAAGACTATGTTATATATCTTACTGGAAATCTATAAAGCAATGCATTTGCTCCTTGAAAATCAGTTATGAAGTTTGACAAATCATCACACCAGAAGTTACTTTGTATGTGGAAGATTTTATCAGCTGTGTCATAAGCTCAAAGCACTTAGAGGGGTTAAACTTGACTTTCTGTCATTTTATTGGGATGCTTTTACTGCATTATCTCATCATGCCAATACTTGGCTTGGACTTGGAGAGAGGAAGTTTTATTTATGATCCAGTTCCCTTAAATCTTTTTAGCAGTTACTGTAATTTTGTGTTTCCATAACACACTTCACAGCTTTAGTGAAGATGCATTTTATCATATCAATGACACTGAAAGGATCAGTCTTTAAAACAAAGAAATTACCTTGATAGAGCAGTGTCTGCCTAGAACCCATACAGATGTCAGTGATACTTCACTATTCGTTTTGGTAATGATAACCAGCTGCCAGTTTAATGTCTGGTATAGTCATCCATTTGGGAATCATCCCTCTCCTCAGATAATCAGGCAAGTTGAACAATTGTTCTATATTAACAAACTCATTTATTGCCCTGTGAAACCTAAATTGAAAGTTGCAAATGTTGTGTTTTGAATCACTTTCATGTCTGAACATGACTGACACAGAATGACTTCATTAACTTTCAGTAAAGATCATTAAAAAAAAATTCAAGACTGAGTTCAGGTGCCAAAAGGGGTGTACTCTTTGTTGTTAGAATAGACCAGTTTTTTGTGTTGACAGACATAAATATTTCTATTTTATTGGACCTGGTAGTTTGGTAAAAAAGCTTCCAAAAATATGTTGATTATTTTTGATTGTGAACACTTAGGAATACTTTCTGAATTGCTGAAGTTGAGAAACAGCTAAGAAAGAGACAGTGGATTTAAAGACTGGAGAAAACTTAGTATTTGAAAATATTAGGAAATTCAGGATTGAAAAATAGCAGAAAGTAAAACTTGTGTAGTTTTAAAGGGGTCTGAGGGTTACTAATTAAATCTTTGCTTATCTACATAGGAAGACAAATATTAAGGTACAATAATAATATTTTTTAGCCATTGTTTCTTCAAAAAGCAAATATCAAAGAATGGGAAATGTTTCACTTAGGTATGCTTTAAGAAATATTCAAATGTATGGTTATCATAGTCTATTCCTCAGAATCTATTTTCTTCCTTCTGACTTCTCCCAGCAATATCCTAAAATCAGTCATAAACTCTAAAACAACTTTATTGACAAATCATATAAATTCTTACCATAAGTGCTGAAGAAAAAATATTAAAGAAAAGTACATTAATGCCTTTAGTTACTGTGCCTAAAAGAGAAGGTGGCTGCTGCAGTTTGTTCTCAGGATACCTGTAAAACATATATGTTTTCAAAAAACAGGGAATATAATATTGTTTGTACAAGTACACAAGATGATGCATAATCCAGCTGTGAATAACTACAAATGAGACCTTCTCACCTTCTACCCTTCCCTCCTGTTCTTTGAAGATACATATTGTGCATCCCCACATCTTCAATGTGTTGTGTGATCTGGTAGATTGTAATCTAGCTTCAGGTTTCTGATATGCAGTCAGAGGTGGCTAATCTGGTTTTGATGAGTATTGTATTGAACATAAGCTAATAAAGGGACACTTGACATGGCCAAATTTTTTTTTTTCCACATTATAGATTGCCTAGAAGAAAGATAATGAAATTGAACCAAAAGCAGTTTATGTTTAATAGATCTAATATCTGTGAGAACATACTGTAAAAAAGTATTTGCCTTTATGTGTGCATATTACATGGGAAACCTGTTTTCTTACTTTGCAAAAGATGGTCAGTATTCCTTTCTTGACAGCTGCCATGGTGCTATGAAAGTCCCTGTGTTTGCATGGCCAAGGTTTGGTGGTGGGGGTGCTACAGGGGTGGCTTCTGTGAGAGCTGGTGTCAGCTTCCTCCGTGTCCAGCAGAGCCAATCCCTGTGTGCTGGTCAAGGCTGGGCCAATTAGAAATGGTGGTAATGCCTTTGTGATAACATAATGAAGAAGAAGAAGAAAATAAATAATGTTTTTGCACAGTTGTAATTGTGGCCAGAGAAAAGAGGCATGGCTGTGCAGACACCGAGGTCAGTGGAGAAGGAGAGAGAGGAGATGCTCCAGGTGCCAGAGCTGAGATTCCCCCACAGCCCATGGTGAGGCAGCTGCCCCCTGCAGCCCGTGGGGGTCCATGGGGATGCAGAGACCCACACCAGAGCGAGTGAGTGCCTGAGAGGAGGCTGTGACCCTCTGGGGACCTGTGGAGAAAGGACCCCACACTGATCAGCCTGTCCATGGAGGACTGCACTCCATGGGAAAGTGAGCCACGCTGCAGCAGTTTTGGGAGGACTGCTGCCCATGGGGTGGACTCACATTGGACAAGTTCATGCAGGGACCCCGTGCTGGAGCAGAGGAAGGACTCCTCTCCCTTAGCAGCAGGAGAAACAGTGTGTGAGGAACTAACCATAACCCCAATCTCCATCTCCCTGCACTTCTAGGGGAGGATGTAGAGCTGGGAAGGAGGAAGGGGTGAAAGTAAGGTGTTTTGAAGGTTTTATTTTAATTCTCATTATCCTGCTCTTATTTTTTAATAATAAAGTCAATTAATATCTCTTAATTTTAGCCCTTTTTGCCCGTAGTGGTATTTGGTGAATGATTTTTCCTGTTCCTTATCTCAACTCATGAAACCTTCATTATATTTTCTCTCCCCTGTCCAGCTGAAGAAGTGAGTGATTGGCTTTGATGGATGCCTGGCATCAACCCACTGCAAGTGAGATATTATTTATGGGTACCAATCCTAAAAGAGGAGCTAATTAATTAAGAGCTGAATTAATTAATTAATTAAGAGGAAAGCTATGCAGTAACTAAAGGTTTAATGAGGAGAGAACAGCAAATAGGATTTGTTTTAAAATTGCCCCAAACAAATTACTTTGATCCAGCCTGCTAAATGAAAGGATCTACCTGGTTTTCCCAAAGCCAAGGCTGAGAATGAATTTTCTGCCTTCCTGAGAAGGTACTGCTTTTATTTTCATTGATGTCAAATCTGTAACCATCTGCTAAAGCCAAGTTTTACTTGGTTCAGGTGTAGAAATAGCATTCCATTTTGTGAAATTTTCAACAGCATAGGCTTTATATATTTGATATTGCTGCAACAGAAGAAATATCTGACTTGACTTATAGTTAAAAGCACACAGGCACATGATGCCTGATTCAGAATAATGTCTCTTAGAAGAAATACAGCCATTCACACTTTCTAAGGAATCAGTCTGAGAGAAGGAACTTAAATACTTCAACTTTCTGTGTCACAGGGTAGCAATATTTCCGATTCAGGTGATGGTGTCCCAAACCTGGACTCATATTTGCACTGCACTCCAACGTTAAAACAGCTGTTGGGTTGCCTGAATCAATAGATGCCTCAGCAAAAAAGGAGGATAACTGGCTTAGGGAAAAATTATTCCTTGTGAGAGTGGTGAGGCACTGGACCAGGTTACCCAGAGAAGTTTTGAATGTCCCATCCCTGGCAGTGTTCAAAGCAAGGCTGGATGGAGCTCTGAACAACCTCGTCCAGTGGAAAGTGTTCCTGCTCATGGCAGTGGGTTGGAAATAGATGATCTTTGAGGTCCATCCAATCCAGGCCATTCTATAATTCAGTGAGTTTTTGAGATGAAGAGTTCATAAGCAGTAGTGCATCATTCATGTTATTGACACAAGAAATCTAGCTCTCATTAGAGAATAGATATTCTGTTTTTTCTTATTTTCAACATGCATCAAGCTTAACTTTATATTCAGAGGGAATCCAGTTTTGATTAATTTTGAATAATGTAATAAAATAATTAAGTTTTTGTAGAGCAAGGTGTTGTCTTGACATCATTCAAATGACTGTGCTTGGATTTTCAGTATGTGGTTTATATTGTATTTGTCTTGGTCCAAGAGCTACTTCAATGCCAGTAACCAAGGGACACAGATGGATTGAAAAAGTTTTCTGAAAATTTTTCTGTGTGTATTCTGATATTCATTATAAAGATGATAATAGCAAAGTGTTTGAAAGCCAAGAAAATGCTCAAAAAGTTTATCTGGATTCTGTTGGACTAAGAAGATCAAAGAGAAAATGGTAAGAAAACATGAAGGGTAAAGAGAATTTGGTAGAATTTCAGCTATCTAAGAATGCTGGTAAGCAGCAGGTTTTTCAGTGACTTGTGGTTTGGTGTGTTTTGCAATTCCTTCATCAAACATCATGGAGAAAAGAAACACATGCAACATGTAATTTCAATATGATATTGAAGCAGTAGCAGGCAATACATGGCTATGACTATGCTATACATGACTGTTCTGAACCTTTTTTTTCTGTGGAATAATATTACTTTGTCTTTTAAAATGTATAAGTAAACAGTTCTTCCTTACATTACTTCCTACTTACTAATATTAATTTCAATACTTAAAATTATCTTTCCTTATAAAAAATTTGCAAGTGCTTCTTTATTCTAACATGGCATTTCAAATAGTAGATCTAAAATTTTAAACGTCAGGAAAGAAGGACAGACAGGAATGAACATTTCCCACTCAGCCTTATTATTTAATCCCCTTGTGCATATGTGCTATGATATAATCTTTAATTACACAGTCACACACAGCTTTTCTCCCAGGAGACCTCTGGCTTACAGAGTGAGTAATAGTTCTCCAATGTTTCTTTTTATCTTGCTCACTGTATCGTTTAGCCTCAGGCCTTATTTATGCTACATCATCCAAAATCTTGACTGACTGCAGAATTATTAATTTATTTTCCTGGGAATTTCTTTGGTTCTCTTATCACATCAGCTAATTGCTTTGTGGTTGCTCCTAAACATATCTTTGTCTTCCCTTTGAAAATGTACTATCAGTGTCCCATTTTTGCAGCTATGGAACTGAAGGACAAAGAGATTAAAGCCAAATTTACTGTGTCCATTTTTGTGTGCCAAAAATGAGACATACAGAATGATTCTTTTAAGAATATCTGAGTTTGTGAAAGCAATATGTGCATAATTGCAGTGCTCACTAACTTTATTTGCAACCTATTACAAATACTAGATGTCTCACTGGGATTTTTCATTGGGTATCTAGCTGCATCATGTAAAACCTGACTGGATTCAACTTAATTAGTCCTCTTGGTTTTCCTGAAATCTCTCCCCTTTAATTCATGCTTTCTGATGAAAGAAATTAGGTTTTCCCCACGTTCCTCCTCTGTATGTGTCTTTCCCAGCATTTTGAAAGGCTTATAATTCAACCACAATAAAGGGAATTTTTCAGAGACAGAAAATAGTGCATGTCACATCATGGACATTGCCTAGACAACTTTTAGATTTCTACTCTTGATGATAAAAGCATGGAGATTTTCATGAAGATTTTTTTGAGTGCCAAAATAACATTCTCAGAAAAGGCTGTGCTGTTGCAGCTGAAAGCTTCCCCAAACAGTTCATCCTAAGAAAGACAAATTAAAGTCTGACAAGAGACATAAAGTAGCTTCAAATCCAAACCTGAGAGTGAACAATGACAGTTTTATGAGACTAGTGGACTATAAAAATAACTTTTTTCCCATTACAAATACTCAGTTCATAGCAGCCAGTATTATGTTTTAACAAGTTATGGAACTTCACAGTCAAAGAATTCAAGAAAATTTTTTAGAATAAAGTAAGAAATATTTCTAGGGCTATATTTGACTGACATAATGTCTTAGATCCATAATGCTGTTATGTCAAACAAATGGTAATTTCATTCATATTATCATTACGGTGCACTTCTTTTCTCATCCCATTGTTCTGATCATTAAAAATTTTTCTCCTCTGTCATGCTTTCATGTTCAAGATCCAATTTAGCATCAGGAAAACATCTCCATCTCTTTGCTGTTGCTATTGACTCTGGTGATTGACTCTGATTCTTGTGGTTTTCTTTCCTTCCCCTTCTGAGTTTTTCTAGAACCTGGAAAGATACCTAGGTTTTGGCCACTTTTGACCCCTCAATATACAGTACTGTTATTATATGCTTACCATGTGGTTATAAGAAATTGCTAAATAATAGTTTTCAAGTGAGACTTTCTGTTCATGTATTTATTCACATTGATTTATGGGTGCTATTGCATTGTATTTGGCAGTGATTGGTGACATTTGCAAGGCATAAGTCTTCCTGGTTTAAATGGGGAGGAGTTCACATTCAACATAAAAAATAAAATTTTTGTTGAAAATGTTGAAAAGTTGAAAATAAACTTTGATAAAGAAATAAAATATCTGAAAATGCAACAAAATTATAAATATTTATAAAGCATTTGAGAAGATCATGATAAGAAATCCATTGTTTTGAGATAGCTGATAAACTTTTTTTTATACATTACAGGTTAATGATAAGACCAAAATGGATGCAAAAAATAAACAATGCTCATTAGCAGGCATGGTTTACACCATTTTGATATCATCAATTAACTTTTTATATAGGTAGGGAAGCATGCCAAGATGAGGGTGCAAGTAACACTTCCAAACAAGTAGAGGCACAAAGGAATTTGAGATTATATCCCTAATGAAATCCAGAGCTGCAGCACTGTGAGAAAATTAAAGCTTGGGCCAAGAATCAAAGAGAAACTCAAAATGCTTCAGAAGGCTTTTATAGTCTAGGATCAAGGAGGTTTCAGCTTTTAGTGTGGAAAGGGCTAATAATGATCTGTTAATCTATGTGCAGCATTTATATTGTTTTCCTTGTAATTTCTAGCAGTCTATCAAGCCTCCAAGTAAGGGTTTGCTGGTTGGGAGTCAGATCTGGCTATAGGTCCAGTGCATGTAACACCACATTGGCTTATGTGATGTTCAGGAGGATGTGGAATGCTTTTAGGACTGTCTAAAGGTTAAAGACTTTAAATGCTGCTATTCACTTCAGTCACATTCTGGGAACAGAGAGTTGACAGAGAGCAGAACAGAAGCACCTGGAGCGTATTTGCCCTAAAATAAGACTCCAGCAAGCAGCTAAATAGACAACAGATATATAGAATTTGTATTTCACTTTGTCCTAAACTTTTAAATACGCTTCCAAAACAGCCAAGATGACAGAATTCAGAGAACTTTGAAGTATTTTTTTTATTTGTGCTTATCAAAATAATAAAAGTTTGTGGTTCTTACACTTTTTATGCTTTTTGATATATTTCAGTCCAATAGACACTCTTTATATCCTTAAATATGGAAATTCTTCTAAAGTAGGTAAAGTTTTGACCCACATGAAATCAATATTTTTCTGTTTATTTTTGTGTTACAGGTCTCTGCCTCCAGTTTTAAGTTTTAGTAGTAAACTTCAAAGCTTTTAATTTTCTGAAGAATCTCTGCTGGTAGATTATAAGCACTCAAATATCTGAAGGAAAGTACAGAGGAAAAATCTCTGAGAAGTGGGAAACAGACAGTAATTTCCATTTCTTCCGAATCAGTGAGATACATAGGACCCAATACAGTAAGTTTTCATTGTAGGTTTTTTAGCCCACACAGAGTAAGCATCCAGATTTTTGTAATGTAAATTCTGAAAGTAGAGGTCTAATGTATTTAACATTATGTTGTTTCTAATTAGTGGTTTTTGTGGTTGATCACTTCAAATTATTCTTGGCAGTCATTTTGTAACATATGCTGAAAACCCTTGCTATTTCTTTGTGGCACTTCAAGGAGATTTATTTACCCACGGAAAATGATAACATAAAAAAAATAAATCTTCCAATATGTTTGATAGCCTGCATCACTACATAATGATTACAGGCTTAATATAGGTATGCATTTGTGGATAAATACCATTGAGTGTACTGTAAGATCCTAATATATTTCAAACAATTTTGAATCTGGGTTAGAGGTGTAAAAGATCTATGAGTTTTCATGAAAGTGGGTTACCAGGCAGAAGATGGAGGGGCTATAATAATTTACCTCCTACAGAAAAAGAAAATGTAATCTATAATGTTCCTAATCATTAAAAAAGTCACATTGGAAGGAGAAATGAGGGACAGAGTTGAGGTGGGAGGGAGAAGATTAGGAAGAGAATGAAAAATAAAAGAGGCTCTGAACATCTTATTTTCTTGAGAATTAACTTATTAGACATGAAAAAAAATCCAGTAATTTTGACTGAGGACTGGATTCTCTACTGTTTAAAAAGGCATAAATATGCTTTTTTTAGACCAGGAAGTGGGACATGCTCTCTCCTTGTGGCTTCTCTGCTTTCTCATAGCTGTTGAGCTCACATTTATTTTAATGCATTTTAAATGTCTATCAATCATGAAACACAAGTTCACTGGAAACATTGAGACAGATATATGAATTTCTAATGCTTTTCACACTTGTCATGTCATTCCATCTTAACCTGGCTTGTCAATTATTTGCTTTCAGATTTTACAGCCATATTTAGAGACAGATTGTAGAACTCATCAAGTGAAATGTGGCCTGCTTAGGTCTATTGGAGATTACTGCTGACTTCAAAGCAGGAATTTGCCCATATTGTTCCCATTCACATTCTGGAATGTCATGTTTACTGGATGAAATACCATGTGTATTGGCTTTGATTTTCTATTCAAATCACAAATGGTAGGACATGTTCTGTTAGCAAAAGAATTGTTATCCAAGTAAGGCAAATTAATCTGCTATGGCTGTTGAATTGTTAGAAGAGAGATTAAACACAAAATTTTTATAATAGAAAATATTAAGCCAGATAAACTCTGGTATTTTATTAATCAAAGCAGTAATTTGTTTTACTAGGCAACCTACTTTCTAATTTTTTTTTCTGTAGACTGAATAGGTAAGAAGACACCTGAAGAATTTCAAGTTTTGTGATATATCAGGTTGGCATGGTGAAAGTCCTCTTCTTTAGTTAAATAATTAAATGCTACCTATAAATTTTGTGAATATTGATGTGATTTGCAGTGGGTAGAGGCTCTCTAGTGCCTTAATAACCTGGGACCAATTTCTTTTGGGCTTGATAGAGCAATGTGGCAGTGGTAGACAGCCACCTACAACAAAACAGAACCTAAGCTTAGGTCTACACTCATGTCCCAGCTGAAAACAGGACCTGAAGCACAGATACTAAAGGAACAAAATTTCCTAGAAAACTCCCTGGAGGCAGAAGGAAACCATTCTGTCATGGCTGAACTGAGAACAAATGAACATAAAATGATACTCCCTAAAGACGATTGGAAATTTCCTGTGGTCTCCCATTTCCTAGGTTCTGCGGAAATTTGAAGAAGAAAAGACAGCTTTAAAGATTTGATTGTCCTAAAATGTATTTTCTATTAAATACTTTCCAAAATGTTTTTTTACACATAATTTTGGGCCCTAAAAACATTGATGCCACATGGTGGGAAATATGGGGAATTTAATCACATAAATAATGAGTCAAGGTAAGGGCAAGAAAGACATGAGTCATGGTCACTTTAGTGATGGTGTATTCCATTTGAAGCAATAAAAAAAGCACCCCAAATACCATTGATACTAGAAAATGAGCAAACGTGAACCTCAGACTTGATTATAACTAGAAGTTATACCTGCTGTATTCATGTATAAAATGCCTCCCATAATAATTAATTATTGTGGAGAAATCAAGAGAAAAAAGTGTTACCATGTCAGGTTCTAGTAATAAAAGCAAGACTATGTGCTCAGTGTGCTACAGAAAAACAAGTCATTCATCTGGCATTGCACTAGTTTTTTATTTCTGTGATAAGGAAGAGACCAACTAATTGTCCTTCCTTTTGTCACTCAGCATGTTTTTGGGGCGAAAGGCATTATCTTCAAAATTAAATAATTATTGTCAAAAGTACATGTTAGGTAACAGTCTGGCTCACAGGAATCCCTAGTAGAAGCTGGAGTTTAATGGAATTTGTCAATCTTGGTCAGATTTTAAAAGTGTTTGCTACACTAGTAGGAATTGTCACTGTGCTTAAGAGTAAACGAAGTAGTATTTTGAAGGATGAGTATGCAGGACCTTGAAGAGAAGCATAACAGCTTGGGCTTGCTACTGAAAGTCATCAGGGTCCAAGGGTGCTCTAAAATGCAGCTGTTGTGGCACAGGCACAGAACTGGTGCAAGAAACTGGACAAGAAACAAGAAAGATTTAGAGCCTCTGCCTCACCTTCCCTCCAGTAGAGCACCTTTATTTCTGCCTCTTGAAACCCCCTCTACCTGTACTAAAGACAGCAGGCAACAGGCAGCACACACAGCCAAGTGCTTGAGGTTTTGGTTTTATCAGTTATAATCCCAGAATAATTCCAAGGATAATCTCTGGTATTACTTCACTGCAAGTAGGTAGAAACTCAGAGCTGCTAAATAATAGGGTGTATAAGCATTATATGCTGATGATTAAAAGTAAAAATGCCTTAGCCTTGATATACAGAATAGGCCTCACAGCATAAAAGAAATTTCATAAAAGACTATAAACACAGTATTGTATGTAGTTATTTAATGTTTAGGGAAAAAAAAGAAAACAACAGGAAAAATTTCACTTTACTCTGAGCTAGATAAGCACTAATAGTTTTCCTGATGTTTTTTCTTGTACTTGTGCAATAAATTCCAATTTATATTTGGCACATTCTTCCCATCCCTCCACACAGCAACCTTATTTACTGAGTTTATCCAGAAGAAATAAATTGTAATCTGAAATGAATAATTTTTGTTTGGTTCTCTATGTATCCTGTTTAATGTCTCATTCTTTAAACACCTTCAATCATAAAAAAAATTGAAATTGTTTAGAAACTCGTTCCATAGTGGCAGACTTATTTCAGAGCTGCTAATAGGACTAGGTCCTGATGTCAGAAAAATGAAGTAAATTTTTTAGTGAAGTTGTAGCTTAAAGAACTGAGAAGTAGAAACTATCAGTTAAAGCTTTTGCACTAAGTGCTGACATACCTCACGTTCAACTGCTTCTTCTTTCCTGTTGATCAGAGTATAATGCCATGAAAGGAAAATTAAATAAGAATAATATTTTGCCAAGGTAAATTAATAACACTAGTAACTAAAGATGAGCTTTAATTTGTTTCTTAAAAATGTATCTTTTTAAAGGACACCTACTTCTTGTTTAATAATTTCAAGAGCAGGCATATATACCCCAGAACAGAGAATAGTATATTAGTATATATGTATGTGAATATGATTTCTTCCTTGTTAAACACATTTTCCAAAAAAGATTTTATTGTAACATGTTCCACTATATGCTCTGAGAAAGTACTACTGTCTATAAACCACATGTTTAATAAATATATTGTCCCTTTGAGCCACACAACTCAAATTTTTAGGTATCAGATGCACTGTGCTCCAAATTTGTCTTTGAAAAAACTCTCTGTCCATTCTTGCCCCATAAAGATCTGTGGAGTATTAATCAGGAATTGTGCAAATGTATCACTTTTAGGGAAAACTCTGTCACCATTCTGGAAGAGGAATTGTGTCAGATACATAAAAGTACTTAGGTATATAACTGCCTTTGGAAACAGTAGGAGTAAATAATGTAATAACTTTTTGGTACTTTGGTACAATTACCTGCAAGGGTGTGTTTATATGTTGTATTTATGTTGTTGATCTTGGTTGACTGTCAGTTTATTTTTATTAAAAAGACACTGCAGCAAATGGGAATGTTCTTTACATAGTAAGGAATCTTCTGCCTTTTGTAAGACGTTTACATGGTCTTTAATATACAGAGACAATCAATACAGCAAACAGCAGTGCAGATGGCAGGATACAGGATTTCCTGATCTAGTCCACTAGCAGGGATCTCTGGGCAAGTATGGCAAACATTGCAGTTGTATTCCCTTTTACTTCTGGCAATTGAAAAAATCAATTTTCAAGTTTGAGGTCTTTAATTGTTACATTATTTTTGCAAGGTTTTTTTTTTGAGGGAAGGATAATCAAGGTTCTTGTAGTGTCACAACGAAAAATTCAGAGAAACTAATCATGTAAAAAGCCAGGAAAGCCTCAGAAATGTTTCCTACCTGAAACTTTTCCACTGAAACAGAAGAATCAGTAAGCCTCATAATTGAAATAACTTCTTGCCCTCTAGAGAGAGGGTGATTCCTACAGGTCAAAACAGGGGTTACTGGTAGGTCAGCTGAGATAGCCATTACTGCAGCTATCTGCACAGTGTTTAGGCTTTAAGTAAACCAGAGATGTTATAATGTGGAACTGCTGGTTCTTGGTTGGCTTTCCTAAGGTCATTAAGAAAAAGATGGCTTATAAAGCTTGAAACCATTAAGGAAGAACATTAAACCCTGTCTCTAAACAGAAGTCATATCAGGTTAAGTAAAACTGGTTTTGCTATTCTAGAGTATGACAGATCTGTTCAGACACTATTACCATTCAGAGCCACCATTTAACTACTTTCTTGACCCAGTCACTGTTTTTTTTTTTTTTTGTTTGTTTTTTTTTATTTCTATCATATTCCTCTTGATATTTTCATTATCATAGTATATCTAAGCCAGTGCTGCTTTTCAGGTATTAAATTAATTCATTGAAAGCACTAATATTTGTGTTAAGAAAATAAATGGTCACTAAAATCAAACTAATATTAGTTGACTAGAACTTCTATATATGTTGTACAATCTGGTGTGAATGCTCCTAAAATCCAAACACAACACTTTACTCTTTTTATATTAAAAAATTAAAACATATTAATTCAATTCACCCTCCTTCACTAAAACTATTTGCATACTGTGCTATAAAGGGAATTGAAAATTGGAGAAAATTGTGGAAAATTTCATTTTGTTTTCAGGCTCAATTCTGTGAAACAGGCAATGAAGGGATTTATTATATGTAACAGCTATAGTGGTGAAGTGTTTTCTAGAAAAAATCTGTTTCACATTTTGAGAACTCAATGCACTATTTTTTATGTGAAAGGTATTTGCCCCTTAACTTCAGATGAGATGGATATACCACACTGCCTTCTGAATTTCATGAATGAAACCACAGTTATGCTCCTAGACAGGAGCTGCAGAATCCTCTCAGCTGTGTCTGACCTGGACATTTGGAGAAACATCGCTTCAGGATAAATGAAAGCATGCCCCAGCATGTAAGTAAATATTCAGCCTGGAAGAGGAATGTGGATCTGTGTGCTTGTTTTGAGGTTTAGCTTACCTCAGTGCTCAATACATTCCCAACCCAAATAGGTCTATGCTCCAGTAATGTGTTTTGGCTTTTTTATTTTGGTGAGTACTCTATTTTATATGGCAACTCTCAGCTTTAGTTCTCTTGAGCTAATTGCTTATTATATATCACAGAAACTGCTTCCAAGAAAATGCAAAATAACAACCATAAAGAATTGACAGTACTATCAGGACCCTGGAAACATCCCTTTGGTTCCCTGGTATTTATAGTTAAGTGCAGAACTGCTTACATCTTGTTAGAGAACTTGATGTTCTTTGATGGGGAATGTCCTTCTAACTCTTAACTTGCTCCCTCTTTTCTTAATCAGATAAACTTGTCTAAAATCCACCCATTTTCACAAATATCTCTACTTCCTGCTCTCAAGGGTTCTGCACAGCACAGGGCCATTTTTCAAGTTAAAGAAACTGTGGCTGCCTTTTTTTTTTTCCTTCCGTCAACCATTCACAGAACCCAGAGAGAAAGGTGATAAAATGTCTACAAAGTTGATGTAAAAATAACAGCAAAAAGTCCTAGTTTGAGACTGCGTGAATAAAAAGATGAAAGGTCTCTTAGTTAATTTCCATTATTTCCACTTTTATCTCAGAAGTCAAAGGAAATGATTCAGGGAAGACAGTTTTATGTTTAGGGAAAGCTACAGTCACTTGCTCATTAAAAGTTGTGTCTCTTTCCTCTTCTCTTCCCATTCTTGTCAATTACATCCTTGATATTGAAGAAAACTTTCCTCACTCAGAATAACTACCATTTCTGCTGAAGTACATGAAAACAAAGCTCTTAATCACAAATTCAATAAAAATGTGAATTCTCAGGAAACTACTGGGATGATCTCTTGAGTATTGACATTACTCTCAGCAATGCAACTATCACAAATCCAAATATGATATAAATTCTGTTCTAGAGAAATCCTCACTTCTAGCTGTGTGAGTTGAAATTATGCTTGCAATTCTCCCTCATTAATTAACATCATGACTTCACTGATACACACATAACATGCCATTTCTATTTCATGAGGTCATTTTTCTGGATACTGCCTCTTGTAGTCAAATCAGTATTTTCTGTATGTAGATAGAAAGACTGCAAATGACACATAATGAAGAGTTCATATACTAGTAGTATATGTAGTATATGTAGTATATACATATACTAGTTGTACTAGTAGTACGTCTCAAAAGTTGTAATAAAATCTATGACAAAGAGACTTTATCAAGCTTCTTTGATTGCACCCCAATTGAAAAAAAAAAGGGAAAGAACCAAACCAGACATCCAAAGTATGAAACATTCTGTATATTATGTTTATCCAGAGGAATTCACATGTTCTGACTGGACTCCTCCAGAACAGTGTCTGGGTTTGTGCTACACTGTTACAAGTGTAACACAATTACAGTATTACAGTGGATAAATAGTAAAATTGCTAATTATAATTTTCAAGCCTGTCTATCTTGTGGATTAGGTTATTATTTTCTTTGGTGTGATCTGTCAAAGATGTGTAAAAGGTGAGTAACTATGCCCACACACTGTTCTCTAGAACCACATGGGGAAATTCATAGGCAGTCTCTGTTTTGTCTCTGTTATATGTATCTGAATGTCATTTAAAAAGAATTTCACCAAGGATATTTCATCTGTTCAGCTATGATTCAGCTTTTTTCCATCTGTATCATGATCTTATTGGGATGAGAAGTACCTTGTTGTATAAATGAACAAATGGAAAATTAGACATGAATTTTCATGGGATTAAAGACTCATTTTACTCTACAAACAATGAATTTTGATTGGGTGGTCTCAAAAGGGAGACTGAGAACTCTGAATGCTAGTATGTGGGCAAGAAGTCACCTCACCTTTAGCATGAAACATCACAGAAATATATTCTCCCTTGAGATATGGATCGTCGTGTGCATGGCCTAAGACTAATGTATTCTGAAGTGTTTTTCAATGAACACCCAGCATATTAGGGAATTTTAAAACATCTTATTTATTTCTCTGATCAAAAATCAAACAAGTCAAATAACAACCTCCTTGTTCTTAATGTTGCCATTACTAATAACTGAAAAAAACCCCTTAAAGATGTCATTAGACATCAGAAAGTTACACATGCTGCTTGTCTTTAAACTGTTGTATCTGCACCATAAGTATTCATGAAAATAATTAGGAAAAATAAGCTTACATCTCTCACTTTGTATTGTATGATGAAAACTGAAAACACAAAAGATTTTAAGGATCTCATATAAGGTACGCTACACCTTTGCAAACTGGCATTAAATAAATGATTAATAAAGGCATTGTAGTATTACTTTCAAAAATTAAGAACAATATATTCACAATATATTCACAAGAGAAGTATAAATTCCATGAATGTACTTTGATGGTGTTGCTTTGATAGACCATTTTTCTTAAGTTATAAAAAGACCCCAGATTTTTTGAGTTTACGAGAGATGAATTTTTTTAAACTTGTCTCTAGTAAAATGCACTGCAATTAGTAGTTTTTAGTATATATAAGGCCAGATTCCATCTCGATACAAACCCTATATAAATATTTTGAAGTCATTGAGACTGGATGCAAATTAAAACTATATGTTGATTTTTGCATAGAGGTATCAGTGGTAAGAGCTAGATACTGCTCATGAACTGTAGAAATGCAATACCTGGATGACATACAGAAAATTGCAATACTTTTTAATGAAGTGACAGACACCTTGTGGAAAACATCACAGTAAATTCTAGAACTTCTCTTGAATAATGGTATGTTTGTATTGATTAAACTATTTAGACATATTTTTTTTACCTATTTATTTAATAGAAAATACTAACTGCAGCCACAAAACTCTTCTCTAAAGGAAAAAGAACTTTTGAGAATTTCAGCCTCTGGTGGAAGGAAACTGGGTCAAACTTACGTTATGAGATAGACACAATACCAGAGATGGTTGATTGAAGAGAAAAAATTTAAAGGTCTGTTTTATTGTTCTGTTAAACACCATATTTACTGGTGGGGAGCTGGGGGGTAGGGATGAAGCTTGCTCACCTTCATTTTGGGTTACTGTCACTGGTGTTGGCCTCCAGCTGATGCCTTGAGATGGCTGACCTAGAACAGAGGCTAGACAGAATTAAAGAATAAAGTAGGTATTTATTGAAAGGCCTTAAAGGATACACCTTGGTCAGTACAAGAGCCTGGCCAGGGCTACAACCAAGGTGGACCCAAAGTAGTCACAAAAAGGACGATTGGTCATGAGGTCTCACACTTTTATAAGTTTTGGACCATTTGCATGTCAGAGTTAATTATCCAATTACAGCTTCAGGTTATGAAGTCCCATCCTTGTTTTCTCTCTTCAGTGCACTGTTTATGCTTTTGGGCCTGAAACAGGCTTGAAACACCCTGTCTCAAGATGGAAAAGGAATGTTTTGTCTACATACTCTGTGAAGGGAGCTCACCAACAGTCAATATGAAGCTCAAAACTACACACCTAGGCACCACAGAATCTGAAAAATATGGAAGCTAAAACTTAAGCTCATCATAGCTTCCTGAGTGGCCTCTGCAGCTGGGCTAGTGCAGGGAGCTCTTTTTCTTAGTTTGCAGAACAGTTTCTGATCAGCAGTGATTAGAGAGATGATGGTCATTTAAGGGTGTGAAAATGGCATGTGAATACCAGTAGAATAATAGAGTAGTATGAATCATTTTATTAACAAAGAAAACGAATGTAAACCTTTTGACTTGGTTCATGGTGTACAAATGACATTCCTTCTGAAACTGAATAACAGTTCTTACCTGGCTTTTGTTGTATAAGCCCTGGTCATTTCCTGGTGAAATGAAAGAGCTGCCCAGGAAATGGAATCACCAATTAACCTTCACTTTCTTTTTCTGCAAAAGCTCCATGGATTTTACAAAGAGAAATAGAGAGGCACAGTTTTAAAAAATTATATGTACAAATTAGCAAGCCAAAGGAAATGAAATGGAAGTTAAATAGTACACATAAAAAGCAGTGTTTTGAACAGTATTAGGCAGAGAACATTAGTAAAATGGCCATAATGTTTAGGAACAGCGAAAATGCAGAATAAATTTGTTTGAAAGAGATTTAAATTTCATTATGATCACAGACAATTAACTTTGGAGCTTCTGGTATGTTTATGTTCACGAATGTTTCTCTGGGATAGGAAAACAAAGTTGTAGTGTAAAATCCATAGAAATACCATTAGGTGCTAAAAGAAAAGGCAGCTTTTCTTTTTATTGCAGCATAAATGTTGCAATTTTTACAACTTTTGACCATATACCAATATTCTTTGCCAATACATTAAAGCTCAGGCTCTCAAGGTCAGCAGCATTACCTTCCACAGCTTTTTATGTGGCATCTAAATCAGAAGTCAGAATAAATTATTTGGACTCTGCTCAGTGATGAACACTGCTTGTGTAGAAGTACATTTGTAACTACCCCCATGGTGATGTCTTCATTGTAAATTGTGTTTTATGAACCTCAGCCTGCAAAGTATAACTGATAGAGATCAGAATGATTGGAGCATATCCTGTGCAGTAGGCAATACTCAGTACAAACACAGCACCATATGGACTACTATGAAGAAAATTAACTTCATCCTATCCAGAACCAGTACACTCCTCAGCCAAGTCTCATGGAAATATTCCACCATAGAAGGGCTCAGTTTTCTACATAAATATTATCTTGTATAACTAAAGAACTGCTAAAGAAACACTAAATATTTTTCATAGGCATGTTCTTCTGATGGAGAGGAAAAAAGCTTTGACTGTTCGTTTTTCTCTGGAGAATGATTTGAAATCCATGGCTGCTTTTGTATTTGGGAAGTGGAAATTGAGAATGAAAGGTAGAATTTGAAGTAACAGTTGGTTTTGGCTTAATTATATAATCTTGTATCTTGACAGATCATAAATTATGTGTCAGACAGTAATTTTATTTTATATTTGAATTTAGCAAGAGAACCATTGTTTCAAATGAAGAAAAATCTCTGAGGTGCTGGAAAAAGGTTTGTTTGTTACTGTAAATCCGAAGTATTCAGTTACTTTTTATCCAGAAACTTCTCCAGGTGGATTTTAATACATATTCATTAACACAGTGTGGAGATTTTCTCTGCACAAGTTATTCTAGAGGTATCCACACCTTTGTATTCTTATTAAGCAGCTGTTAGTGGTCAGTTTTAGAGAGGAAAGCAGATTAGATAGTTCCTCTGGTTTGATTACTGTGGCCTTATCTTTTAAAGGCAGAAATGTGGAGAAGCATCATAACATGAATTGGAGATTACACTGCTATCTCCTTTCTGTCCTGTGTGAATCTGTTACTCTTTATTGTTGTTCAATGAATTGTGGAAACTTGGAGAAGGATAATGGAAAAGTGAGGAAACACAAGAGCACACTGACACTACTGAATGAATTCTGATCAGCAGAAATATACTGCTGAAACTGGCTAAAAGTATTTATCCATGTGATAGTAGTGTATGTAAGAAGTACCTCCAGAAAACAGAGAGAATGATAAATTGTCCTACAGCTTGAGGGAAAAATTAGTTTTCAATGGCAATAATACAGTAGAAATACAGTGGACTGTATACTCTAATCCTAGAATTAATACATAAACTCTTTATGCTGTCTTGGATTTCCAAAATTATTGCATAAAAAAAGAATAAGAGATCCCAAACTGAAAAGTCTTCAAATCAGCATAGTTGCTTTCTCTGGTAGGCTTACTGGAGCTTAGAAAAATAAATAAAGCCAGACTTCTTTCTTTGTATTATTATACAATAACAAAAGTGATGCTATTTTCTTGAGTGTTTGTGAGTAAAGGCAGGTTTTTTTATTTCTCCAAGAAGGATTTTCTTTATGGCAAGTGTTACATTACATAGGAGAGGCAAGCTATAGGTTTTTCTACATTTACCTTTACCTCTGCAAGTATTTCTGTGAGAAAAGAGGATGCATGTGTACACTTAATGGTGAAGTTGCTGTGAAGCCAAACAGAGCCCAAATATGCTCGAGGATTTAAGAAAAGTTCTACCTGACAGGGCCTCACAGAGATCAAAGAAGGATGGTTAACCACTTAGAAAGTACAGGAGCTTAAGCTAAAGCCCTGGCAGTGCAAAACTGTTTAGATGCACAAAATTTACCTGCCAACATTTGAAACAGAGGTGAATTGCAAGTTGATAGGGTTACAAAAAAAAAACCTTACCAACCTCAAAACTCTTTCACTGACAACTGTAAGTCTTCAGTAGATTTACATGTATTTCTCTTCAAAGGAAGGGGATATAAAACATTAGATCTTAGCCAAACAATTAGCATTTCAGTTGTATTTCCTTTCTTGTAAGCCACTTCTCAGAGAAAAGTAATTGGTCATAAAAGCTGAAGAAGCAAATAGGGTGAATTGTTAGTCCAGAAGATTGTAAGTGAATTAAAAGCCCAGTTTGATAGTAAAATGAATGAAGGAAACAAAGTGGTCAGCATACATTGTTTTTTCTCTGTATTGAGTATGTGAATGTAGTTTTTCTTACAAAGACTTTCTCCTGCAGGTCAAGGGAAAGAGATCGATGCACACACTTCTGGATATTTTTCAGTGTTTTAGCCTGGAAGAACAAAGTGTGTCACCTGAAGATTGCAAAATGCAGAATGATGTTCATATGGCTGTGCAAGTGATGAAGAAATATGCTTTTGCCCATGGGTCTAATCAGAAATATTTTCAAATTACGTATTTAGAGATAAAGTTAGAAAATGTGGCCAGGATATAATTAGCCAGAAGTCAACATTTCTCTCCTTTTTATTTCTTCCTTGGGCTGAAATGTGACATTTTTCTGTAATATGAAGTAATACTATTTTCTTATTTTAACTGAAATCTTCTCATGATGTAAGAATAGTCTAACTGAAGAGGCATTTCTGCATTCCAATAACCCTGTTTTTCCTGGCTTTAGTTTTGCAGACAAAATCACAAATATTGCAGTCTAAAATTGTCACTGTCTTTCCAGGGATGTTATTCATAGGATTATATTTCTATGAGGGCAGACATTCTAGAAATTAGGGTTTATGGTTTTTGATAGATAAAAATAGGTATGTAAAAACATTTTTCTCAGTAGGAAGAAGCAATAGCTGAAAAAAAGCTATGCTTTGATTAAAAAATATGCATACTTTCTAGTGCAAATTAATATTCTGAAGTATTTAGTCTTGACCTTTAAATATTCAATTTCTATCATGTCAAATGTTGTTTAATGCCATGTTAGGCTATAAGGATGAATCATGACAGACCATTACTTGGAGATGTGCTTGTAGAGAACAGTTGTGAGTTAAAAATTATGGTGAATAGAAGTAACAGTAATGTTATTCAAATTTTGTCTGTCTAAATTCTATGTTGAAATGGCTGATAATATAAGCATACTTTCAGAATATTTAAAATCTCCATCACATCAAACTGAGTTTCAGTGTGAAGGGTGAAACAATAATCCAGGCTGTAACAGAAATATGTTTAGGTGATATGTGTAATGGACCAAATTTTATGGCTGACTTGTTTCCTGATTCATGGCATGTTGTCTGTTGTAAAGAGAATCCATTTAATCTGTTTGCATTTCTTGAATGTGTCATGCAGATGCATAAATTATCACAGAAGTAACTTTTTTAGTGTATTTGACTAGTGCAGAGAAAAAGCTAAAAAGCTGAATGTTTGCAGAGACATCACTGTCCTTTAATTGCATTTAATAAATGGCAGAATTGGGATGACTTGCAGCAGCTAGTGGAAAAAAATAAATTTCTGTGGAAAATAAATAAGCTTAAAAAAATCTGTTGCTAAAATGAGAAAATTAGTGTAGTACATAACTCAGTTCTAGTCCTTTTGCCAAAGAGTGCTCTTGAAAAATGCTAACTGTTCTTGGAAGACTGTGCTTCATAAATATTTTAGTGGCAAATTGGGGCAGATGCTTGCAAAAGAGCTAATTCAACTCTTTGAATATTTGGTCTAAGTTATGTATTTCTCATCTCATTCATGTTGTATTGATTTTATATTGAAAGCTGATACTTGTGTCTATTTGAAGAAACCAACTTCGGAAAGTGTGTCACTTCTTGATAATTCAAGCCTTTGCAGAATTAGTGCCAAACTATTTTGGTGCTGTTGATGCAAACAATATTTTCTCTGATTGCAAACTAAATTTAAAGCAATGTCCCAATCCTCCCTCCAAAATATTAAAGAAATAATTCTCATAAGTAATATACAGAGCAGAAAAGTAACTTCAACACATCAAGAAATAAAAAGTAAGCTGATAATTTGTTTGGAAATATGTTTTACTATTACAAGGTGTTGTATATCTTTTGGAAAATTCAGCTGTTGAAAGATGAGATGAAAAATATTAATGAAAAATAGATACCCATCATCAGTCTCTGTAATAATAAACTGTGATAATTTCCTGAACTTTATAGCAGTTACTTTTCTGTGTATATTTAGCATTTATTAAATTTACTGGAATAATTAATGGTTAGATGGACAGAGTTTCTTTCAAATATCAACAGTGCCATACTTATTCAAAGATGCTACAAGCATCCTAGGAAATTACAAGAGTAATACTTGTAGCCATTACCAGTTTGAGTACAAACAATTTATAAAACATTTTTTCATATTGACCTTGCAATTTTTCCTGAAATTCATTATCTAAGCACAAATAGATAATATATGTTTTATTTGCATTTCCTTTCAAACTGAGAATGTATGTTCTTTGTACTGGTAATTTTTCACTAAAATTACCCTGAAGTGTGTTCAAATGTCAATTACTTATTTGTTATTCTTTCAATTGGGTGTTTTTTTCTTATTGCTGGCTACATGTTCACACCTCACTCTCTACAGCAGATTCAAAAGGGCACATCTTTGATGTTTGCTGTCAATATGAATAAATTTATTGGAGTCATGTTCATAGGATGATTTAGTTAACTTGCTGACAGCCAGTTTTTTCAGTTGTTTGTTCCAGTTGTTGATTTGTCAGTTTATGAAATTTATCAGTTGTTTTCTATCAAGTCAGTCAGTTGAGCTGAGACATCCTGGGGCCACACAGTCACTAATGCAAAGGAGTGGGCTGGAGTGCACAGGTGGAGACAGAAATGAGGAGCAGCAGTGCCCCTTTTGGTGGCCATGAGATTGGATTTCACCTTGTCTGAATACGCCCTCTTCGACAGCCAAAACGGCAAGAAGATTGCTTCTCTCATACCTCACATCACAAACCTACTGCTCCTAATCAGCAGAAGACAAATTCATTTCTCTACATTTCATTCACTAGATCTGGAATGAAAATAGTGTGTGCCAGAGGTGACAGTCTAACTAGTCTGTTTTTTGCCCTGTAGATATGTAACAATCAAATGCCAAGAGGAAAGGCTCCATTTGGAGCTGTTTCATCCATTCAGATGGTGGATTACAAAAGAGACACTCTCAGGCAGGATTACTAACAGCCTGTGTATACTGGAAGTTTTCTCCTAAATTCTGTTAGCAGATTAGATTATCTTTTTGTACAGCTGAAGGAGAATTTTTCTTCCCCCTACCATTCCCATTATGGTTGTAGCTGATCTTGCCAGCTTTGTGTTTCCAATATTTTAATGAATTTAACAAAATTCATGGTCTGAAATCTGTAATGTGGCAATTAATAAGAAGGGTTAGTAAGTGTTAGCATTAAGTGAGTTAAAAGATAAATCCAGTAATTGCTATAGAAAACCTTCTGAGCACCTGTAGGCCAGACATCAAAAATATGCAAATCCAGCAATAAGCAGTTTCCAAGCTGGGACAAAACAACAGCAGCCAAGGAGGAAAAATATGTTACAGTTTGCATGGGTAATCAGTGTTTTGGAAAACAACAGGAAGAGGATGGGAAATAAATACCCTGCAAGCAAAACCAATGTATCTCTAACTACATGATCACTGTAAGGTAACACAGGAAGGTTTTTCACTGGGACTGTTATTGAAATGTACCACAGAGGACTCTGTAGCAGAGTTTGAGTAACTACTGCTATCTAAGGATTTTAGTTAATGTAACAGATGCAGAAGCCATTTATCACTTCACAGAACTGTGAAAATTTTATAAATTGTATCTCTCTATTTTCTGGTAAATAAAGCTAATTACCATAAATTCAGAAAACATTTTTCAAAAGTGCTTTCACGATAACCACATTTTATAGCCTCTCTAGCTTGTCAGGATGAACATAATCAAATATGAAATATTGCTAGCGGTTAGTGCTAGACTTAACTACCTAATGACCTGCATCTACCTTTTGTTTCTCACGTGACTGAGGTCAGGATGAGTACACTGCTGTTCTGAGCTGATAGTATTACACACCATGCATTGTACCATCCTCTGCCACAAAACAGGTGAAGCAGTGATGAGCAGGAACTGAAGTTCAGCCTGCAGCTAAGAAATGCATGTAATAACCTTTAAGAACACCTCATCACATTCTCTTGACATGGAGCTCAATAATATATTCAGAACATATTGCATTAAATGTGATTTATTTAATTCTATTTAGCATTTAGGAGCCCAATTGATTGTATTTAACCAGAACTTACATCACAAGTGCTTTTGCATGCTGTACCCTTCAATTCAGAGCACACATACCTGCATGGGTGGAGCTCAGGAGGGTGCAAATTAGATAAAGAGCTTAATACTGTATGCATCACTCATTTGTATGCTTTGTTTCTTTCTGACTTCTTTCTGCAGTGTGGGAGGTGTCTGTAGACTTTTGGGAAATATATTTCAGGTTGATACAGTAATCCCATACTGGTGTTTGTCTCACAAGTCTTGTGGTCAGGTAGGACTTTGAGACGGGTGTGCATAGATCTTTGCTTTATAGTGAGTTCCTGGTTTTAAAAGCCTCTAAGTTTTTTCACAACAGCCAGTTTTAATTCAAATTACAAGAAAAACTGGGTCTTTCTGTAGAAAGGGACACCCAGACAGACTAGAAATAAAGGTATCCTTCACTCTCTTCCTATAACTGTATTTTTGACAGATAATGGGTTTCCACTTCTATCAGCTGTGTGACATTTATAGTTTCATCAAGTGATGTGCAATGCTTTTTGCTGCCCAGCAAGTACACTCGGTCTACTAAGGCATATTTGTTGCCTGCTTCTCTCACATTATGTCTGGCAGCAAAGCAGAAACAGCTCTAGAAAGAAAACTGATTGTTTCTGAGCACACACAACACATGTTGTGCATGTTTTGGATGTTTTATTTCAGGTTAGATCTAGTCTGGTCCCCATGTCTCTACGCCAATTAGTGGCTAGAGCACTCTGACTCAAGTTTATGTTGGCATTATCAAGGTTCACGCATCCTAGTTCACCCAAAGGGATCCATTTTATGTGGCCTGAGACAACTCTGGTGCAAATAAACGCAAGTTAACTGAGGAAAATGAGATTTGCAATGAAAGGGCATTCATAATGAAAGCCAATGTGCAGATATGCCAATGCAGACTCGCTATCTGTGAGTTACAGATTCTCATCTCCTTGAGTTCTCATTTAATCATTTATTAATACCTGTGGCTTGATGTTTTCTTTCCTTTGAAGAAAGTTGTTCTTCAGAGTAGAGAAATCTTTGTCTCTTTCTAGAGGGTTCTGCCTGCCTTGTAGAGAAATTAATAACAGAATGTGCTTGACAGGGAATTTCTTCCACAGCCCATATGAATTGGAGGTGATGAGGCAGCCCCATCTTGTAAGATCTAAGAGTATATGAAATAGGCAAAAGTAATTGTGAAGAACTTTCCTGCAGCAGTTAAGGGGGGTCAAGCCAAAGGAAAAGGGCAGTGTTGGGATTTCTCATTAAATACTAGAATAAAGAAAAGCAGATTACCTGGATATTTTTGTTGAAATCAGAAAGCAAAATAAAATTATTCAATTTACTGTTACGTTTGTAAAGGGACTAGGTATGGCTTACACACTTAATGCCATTTTGAAAAATATTTTGAAATCCATATTGTTTATTTCAAGACCTTAAAAATGAAGTTGTAATTTTTCTTCACCTGAGCAAGGGAAGTTTAATTCAGTAAAAAATCTTGCACAAAGGAAAGAGAAAACCCCAACCTCAAGCCAGTTTGGAGAGAGGCTTGTTGTATTGCCTTATATGCTTTATTCTGGGCACCTGAGCAGGGAACAATGTACCACTTTTCAGTAGAACAAAAGATTCCTTCATTGCCCAAATGCTGGGAAAGATGACAGCTGCAAAATCGGAGCCTCAGAGGACAGGTAGCTTGCCTGAGTCCTAATAGGAAACGGACTATTCATGCAGACTTTAGAGTCTAACCCTATCTACTTCAAACTGAAGTAAGATTAGCCTCCTTTAAAAACATGTACATGTTTAGTGGTAATCCTAGATTTTGGTTGTGAGAAATCTGATACACAGAGGAAACAATGTGTCATACATTGGTGTAGATGAGAAATTTTTAAGTTCTAATATAATAAAAATACAAATTATATATTATATACATATATATTATATTAATTTTTTCCCTTTATATATGAATTCATGCTTTTTTCAACTCAGACTGTCTCAAGTAAAATCTATGAAACAAAGGATGTTAACAGTATGTCAGTACAACTTCATTCTGTAATTGTCGACCTTATATAATTTAAAAATAGTGCTCAGGATAAATGTTACTTATTTACTCTCATATTAAATAGAAGTCAGTAATTTTTTAAAATCAAATATCTAATTAAGCTGTAGCTCTATTTCAGACCTCCTTACTGTTGTAGTGGAACAAGGTGGCATAAAGGGATGGTGAATGCCAATTAGACACTAAATTGCAAATACTAAGAGTGTTCAAAGCTGAGGGTCTGACATTTGAACTTGCCATTCACTGCATTCACTGATGTAGTCAGGTTTGCCATTGTTTTACTTTCCCCATGTCCATCAGACATGCAAATGTGGTAACCCTAATGGATGTGAGAAAAATAGCAAGTGCTATTCCTGCTCAGTTTCATATATATATATATATATTTTCCCAGTAGTTTACTTTTTGTAATTTGAAGCCGAAGTTTGAATCTGTTGGAAGGATTTCAGGAAAATGCACAGCAACTGATTATGCCAGATTCTGTAAATTCTGAACAATTTTAGGTAAGGTTGTGATTTTATGTTAGATTTACAGAAATTTAACTATGAGTAGGTTGTGCTTTCTCATTAAAAGCTCTTTTCTTTACTGGTAATCTTCTTACTGAAGAGATTTAGAAATTTGGTCCAAAAATTTCCATTTATCTTTTTCATGTTTTGTCAAGTGTACATGCAGAGACTTTTGTAATAGGTGACTACAGTGTTCACAATATTCCTGCCAGGTAATTCAGAAGAAGTTGTAATGAACTGTTTTAGCCACCTTCTTGGCTTCTGCCTGTTGATGTGGGGACATTTTTATATACATTGTTTCACTTTAGACTGCTATTGCTGCAGAGGGGGTTGCATTCATTTGTATAAAACAGGTGGGAAATGAGAGAGCTATCAGTTTTGAAGCTGTGCTTCCAATATATGAGCAGTGTATATGTATATGAGAAACTTATGAAGAGGGATTAAAACACAGGAGAAAAAGGGAATGGACGGAGGAGAAGAAGTATTTCAACAATCCCAAAGACAGGCAAAAGTAAATCTGTACAATATGTATGAATTGCAGCAGTGTTTTTCAAACACAAAACCTCTAAACACACTCTGTTTCCACTTCCTCTCACTGTCCTGTAATTTCTGACAGAACAAAGATCTAAACAGGTGTAGAAATAGTAATAATAGAGTAACAAATGGAGCAGTATGATGGTAGGAAACATCAGCCCAGAGGGTTTTTTTGTGTAAAGTAAGAGTTGTAATGAAATAAAATGAATGTGGGATGGAGGTAAACAGAGCAGGACAAGCAAGGATGAGAAAGTGTGAAGCTGAAGTAAAGGGGGAAAGGCCAAATAGTTTGTTTTCAAAATGCGGATATTACTCTGACTGTCATGTAATCTCAGTTAAGCTGTTCCCGTTCATGCTGTTATTCTGTAAAACAAACTGAGTCTCAGTGGTCTGATATGATTATTGTTCTTAGTGTATGCTGTTTTCTCCGTTATGAGTGACAGAGGAGTTTATCTGCGGACACTTCAGTTTAAAAGGGGCAAGGTGTTGACAGGCAGCTCTTTGTGTGCGGTCCCTTTGCTCTGTCGTTCAGTCGGCTATTTGATCTGACAGGGCAAGAGTTGTCTGTTTTCTAGGCTGTGAAGGTGTTGGTAGGCCTATACCTTAAAGGACATTTCTATCAAAGTCAGTGTTCTGTTAGTAGAAGTGTAGGAATTTCATAGTAATGGCCATATGGATTTGTGTGGTCACTGACAGATTTTACTATGTACTGGATAGTTGTGTCTGTGGTTGCTATAAAAATAGGGGAAGGATTGAAAGTTGACAGACTTCCTTCACATAGTCTAACGTAGTTTTTCCCAAAAGTGCATCAATTATTTCTGTTACAAGCTTCTCAAAAAAATCACATCTTTACAGTAGCCATTTCAAAACAGGAATAAACAGAAAACATGACTTTGTGGAAACCTTAGAGGAAGAATGAACAGTCTTCTTTCAGTCATAGTCATCTTTTGTATTTTAATCATGTGTAATTATTTTACTGAAGAAATAAGAGGAACACTGGTCCTGCATGTTCAATTTCCCACTTAAGTGTGTGATCATCATCACATAGAGCTTTTCTCTTGAGGCTTATACAATCAGGAATGTAAGGATTACACGGAGTGTATCATGTACATTGTACCACTTCCTGACAGTCTAAAATATCACAGAGCACAATAGTAATGCCTCTCTTGGAATGACTGCTGACTTTCTTTTGTCAGACCCACGAAGATAAATCACATAAGCTTCTTAAAGTTGGAATAATAATCTTTGGTGATTAAAACAGCTGATGAAAGCTTTAGAAGTTGGCTTGTTGCCACATGCTGATTTCCTGTCATGCCAGGTAATGTTGTTTGACCAGTTACTGGCAAAGTTTCCCTCTCGGAACCTTGCTCTTTTTTTGCTTTTTTTTTTTTTTTTTTAAATAATGATCCTCAAAGCTCCAAATTTAACAAACCTATTGGCTATATTCAATCTCTTCTTGGCTGTTAATGCTTCCCTGCAATGGTAAATTTAATTTTGAATTGAACAAAATGCTGATTTGTTGCAATGTTCCTAAAGACAAAGTAATTGTCTCAAAGATTTAACCCCAGAGCTTTACAGTAAACCTGCATTTTTGCAATATTGTTCATTGTCTGTGATGAAGCAGTACACATTTACTAGTATCATTCTTATTTTTACAGCCTTATTATACCTTGTAAGTCAAAGAATAGAAATTATTATTGATGTTAGTGTTGTGTAGTTCATGTTGGTGAGTGGTAAAAGGCGTGTTCACCGTGTTTGGATTCAGTACCATGATTAGGCTCATGGATTTAATTATAAATATATATTATAACAAATCTGGAAATTTCAAAACCATTTCAGAAAAAATAGAGGAAAACAGATGTTTTGAAATTAAACATGGAATAAAACCTCTTTGGAGTAGCCCTTACATTACTTAGCTTGATGTCGTTTTACCTTATAAACCTCATTCTTTCAAAACCTTTCAAGTATTAAAATATTTGTATTTGACAAAAAAAAAAGTCAAGTTAAGGCTTTGAAAGCCTGGGGGAGCAAAAGGTGGGGAGAAAGGATTAATTCTGACTAGCATTTACGATTTTATAATAAATTATACTGATATTTCTGTTAAGATAATAGTTAATAATTTTTGGAGTTCAGGACACTTCCCTTAAAGGAGAGTTAATGATATTAAGCTTTGTATAAGGCATCATTTCCATCTAGAGATGGTGTCTTTACAGTACTACAGGTAGGTTTCAGTTATCACAGTAGATGGATGAAGCAATTCACACCTTTCCAATTTTTTTTGTGTCATACTCTTTGTATATGCAGTGAATGTGCATCTGCTTTTACTAGGCTCATGTTTATTATTCTTTTTGGTTGTTGAGGCAGATTTAAAAAGCTTTGGTTTGTGGGCCTTAGTTTTTAGCTTTCCTGATATGGATAGTTTTCTGATGCTAGACTAATTTCCTGAACTTTTTTCTACTAGTTTATGTTGAGATAAACAATGTTTGAACTTCAACTCTAAGGTGTACATGGTTTCTTGTGTGTATTTGAAGCTACAGTTAAATTATTTTTATTTTATAAAGAGGGAATTCAGTTTTCAATATAATGCTCACCCTCTAATATGAAGCAGTACTTTTCGTTTTATGACTCCATTTTTATACAATATCAAAGCTTTTGCTTATTTTTCTTCAGAAGTGAAGCTAGAATTTTGAAAAGCACACAGACCTTCCAGGTTACATTTTAAATTCTTCTGAGATGAGAATGTTTATTCAGTCAATGGACACATTTTTATTATTCCTCATGAATTGTGAGTCACAATTCCTCAATTGTGATGACAAAATTGTATTCTCCTGTGGTGAAATTATATTGGTGCTTGTTTCATGTTGTGGACTCTTACAGTGATAAGCAGCTCTTCTAACACAGCACATTTTTTATAAATATATTTTTGATAGTGTTTACATACCTTTAGAGGGTATACATATCTTGAGTTTTGTATGGTTTTGTTCTGTTTGCACAAGAAGCAGCTGTTTTCTGAGCCAGATTCTTGTCTTGGGCTTTATCACTTGTACTGGAGCAGAGGGAAATATAACACTAAAAAATTCTCAGTAATGCTGATATTAATAAATATTCTAGTTATCTTCTGTTGAAAATTTATACTCTTTCAGCCCTGTGCATATTACAGTGTGCTCTTTCTTGACCAGGTAATCCCAGATGTTATTGTAGCAACTTCTACACCCTACATAGCAAGAGTGACAGAATCAAAGACTTTGGCCTTTCCACCTGCAAAACCTAATGAACAGTAATTCCCCTGATTCAGAGGGGAATCAAAGTATTAGAGTCTAAATTTTGATTTGGGGTGCTACATAAAGGATGAGAGCTGGGGCCTTCCTTTTCTATTAAGTGTGAAAGCAAAAGGGAGATGTCAGTAGATGATCTACTTGTTTCAAGTATGTATAAAGCCAACAGCAATGACAGTGTGCATTAAGGACAGGAGAATGAGGTCAGTTGTAATCAAAGAAGATGATATATTAAGAAATACATTTTATTTATTTGTCTGCATAGCTGAAATTCTGACAAAATTAGGATGATGCATGCTTATGAAGTCAACTGGATTTTTATCTTTAGGAATCCTCAAATGTCTCATGTTTTGATTTATTTCTATATTTTTTCAAATATAAGCATAACATTTTTAGAATATTTTTTTAAGTTATCAATTCAGATTGCACTTTTGAGGAAATCCATAGTTAATTTTTAATAGCTATGATCCAAATGAATTTTAACAATGGTTACTAAGTGTGTTTCAATAAGCAATAAGACATAGGCGTAAAACGGCAGTGTGGAATTTGATTTCAGAGGTCAACACTTGAGTCAGAGCTGATGTTAAAATCTTACATGTATTTCTACCTATTGAGACGTGGCTTCAGCTGGCACCTTGCAGTCTGCCATTGAAATGAATCGTCCTGCTCTTCTCCCTGCTTTAAGCTGCATCTGCCTGTCACAGCTTACTTGTGACATCAGAGGATGTCTGAAACCTATTGTTTTTGTTATTGCTGCTGCCAGGTTAATTTTCATCTGAATCAGTGAGGTGATTGACTGACACATGTTGCCTGTTTTCTTCTGTAATGTCACCAGGAGAGGAGCAGAAATGCACCCACAGACATTGCAGAAGGTGCTCTGCACCCTCCCGTCACTGAGGGAGACCAGGCTGCCAAAGCTGAGTGGGAGGTAACAGCAAAAGTATTTGTATGGCTTTGCTTCATAAATGCACTGAGCTTTTTGAAGCAAATTCTTACTCAATAAACATCAGATTTGAAATAAAGGATATTATCCATTAAAAGAAGGGTGGTTTCCAAGCCTGTGTTCTAAACATATAGAGTCAGTTTAACAGGAACTTACAGCTGGAGCTCTCTAAGTTCAGGATAGAGCTTGAAGGAGAAATGCCTATCAAATTAGAGCTTCTAATTGAGCAAATCCTTGAATGTTTAAATTTACATTCAGAGATTTGCCCATAAATGCAGTTTTACTTTCAAAGGCATTAAAATGTAACAGCAGATCTGGTATTTAGCTACAAATGCTAATGGCAATGCTAGCCATACTAAATTGAGTCTGAAAAGGTTTAACGGGGCTCTGGTTAATTGAATTGACTGTTTTGAGTTGCCACTGTTGGAGTGACTTACCATATGCTTCACTGTCACTAATTGTAACTGTGCCAGTCAGACCCATCTGTTTTATGGCCGACTCTCTAAAATATATAATTTACCAAGTGTAAATCTATTTTATAAACATAATCTTTCAAAAAAATTGAGAAAAAGACTATAGGTGGCAATTAGACTTTATCATACTATCAACTTCAGCATTTTAGCTTTAAGAGTCTGGCAGACTAGACAAACAAAAGTGGTTATGGCATGAGCAGAATAAAGAGAATGCATGGGGAATTTGGAAAAAAAATCTGAACTCTTCCCTCTGCTGCTAAATAAAAAAATTATCTGCTTAATTTTTTTTGTCTGTACTAGCAGTTATGATTAGCCATTTTGGCCATCTTTAGCACTTGATGAATACTTGACATTCTGTAGCATGGAAAGTATGAAACAGAGGAGCCTTGATTGATAAAATGCAGATCTGATTTATACAGTACAACTTCCATTTGAAATGCTGAGTCCTACTTACAAGTGAATGAAGATATACCTGTATTTTTATAGAAAATTTTGATAATAACATTATCAAAAATAAACATTTTGATAATATGAAAAATTAAAAGCTCAGTAATACTAGGTCATGAATATAGCACTTCTCAATCTGTTTTAGCTAAATATTTTGTTACATGCATCACAATAAGCATGACTGAATGTTGGGACTAATCTGGTATGCCAAAAAATAAATTTAGAAAGTGAAATCAAGTTATCAAAAGCAAACAGCAAAGATAACTTAATGCTGAGGACTTGTGCTCAATAATGAAGCAAGGAAAAATAAGCAAAGAGGTTGAGATTACTGCCAGAAAAGTTTGAACTGAAAGGGAAAGAAAGTAGAGGGTTGTCAGTGATTCGACCCTGCTGAAATGTTAGCTGAAAGAAATGTAGATGTTAAAACAAGAAGAAATATAAATTAGCCCAAGATGACTGTTACCAGCCATTTTCAGTGTTCATGTCACAATAAAAATGGATAGAAAAGTATCTGGATTTATATGTTATAGAGTCGTTTATTGTTACAAACATTTAAGAATAGGTCATCTCTAAGTGAAATATTTTACACAAAATTCCTCTGGCCTGAGAGCAGTTACAGCTGTCTAGAATAGATCCATAATTCATAAGATCACTTATAACATTCTTCATTACTTTCTATATTTCACTTATGATCTCATAAAAAATGTATTTGAACTTAAAATTTGCTGGTTTTAAAATAAAAAATTTAAGACCATTCAATATAGAGAAATGTTTTGGAGCTGCCTTTGCTCTGTTTTTGTATAAGCTGAATGATAAGCCTGTACTTTTCTTTATCCTGCTCTCTAAGTACATTAAATAAGTGGCTTGCCAGGAATTAGTGAACCTGTTTTGCTGCCAGTTCAGTAAATCAAAATTCAGCTAGAATTCATGGCATAAATTAACTGCTTTGTTTCATTCATGAAAAGGAGCTGCTATGAAATGTTAACTTCCCTTTTAGATTTCTTATGAAAGTCTATGGTATATGTCCTAAGCTGCCATAGGATAGATATATTTTCTTCTCTTTCTGCCTTTGTGACTGGGTTATGAAGGAAGGCACAGAGCCATTGGAGGAGGTGAAGGAAAGAGAACGACTTCTGAATTTATGCCCTTTTAAGTTATTTATTTGCTCTTCATCCAGTGACAAAAGTCACTTGGGAATCACTACCTATCCTATTCTTCCCTTTGGAATATCTCTGTGGGTAATTTGGGTCAGCTGTCCTGGTTATGCTCCTCCTCGGTTTCTTGGGCACCTACTTAGAGCATGACACTTAGCCTTGACTTGTGTAAGCACTAACTGGCAACAACTGAAACATCAATGTGTTATCAATATTTTTTCATCCTAAACCCAAAGCACAGTCCTTTTCCAATACTAGAGAGAAAATTAACTCAATCCCTGACAAAACCAGGATATGATGAAACAATGTTCTTGAGTTAAAAAAGCCAAATCTTCATCTGAATGTCTGGCCACTTGCCTTTCTGAAATGAACAAAATATTTCTGTTTCCTACAACATGTTATCAGTAAAGTATCCATCCTTTCATTTCCTTCCTTTTCTTTTTTCTCTGTCCTGTATGGCTTCTCATAAGGAAAAATCTATTTATCTGATTTTGAGGGGTAACTTATTTCTGAAAACTGGCCCCTAGATGCTGAGACTCCTACATCTCTGGAAAGGGCTTTTGTGTAATTATTTTTCCATGCAATATTTGAAAGTCCATTTTGCTGTAGGCAGTTTGGTCCAACACATATCTACTGCCTTTCTCTTATGATAAGACTTAAACATAAATAGGAGTTGCAATGTCTGGTAAATTAAGACATCCATAATTCTCTAGAAGATATGATGCAATTTGCTATAGGAAATAAAAACAATTATAACCCAAAAGCCTTTTCTTAGCATGTAAGTAAATAAATTGTGTTATCTAGCCATGGTTCTTTATTAGTAGAATGGAGAAAAGAGAATCTAATATTGTCAGCTGAACAATGATCTCAGTCCAAATTCCAAACAGATGTTGCATTATTTTTCCTATTCATTTTTCCAAATCCTGCTTGTTCAGAATTGCCTACTTTTGAACTGAGATCCCAGGATCAAAAATTAGGAAATTTTGTTTCTAATTTCTACTGTATAGCACTCAGGAAATTAGTATTGTGAGGAGCTTTGTGGAGGAGCACTTGGGGTACTGGTGGATGGAAAACTGGACATGAGCTGGTTTGTGTGCACCCACAACCTAGGTACATGTGCGCCTTACCCTAGGCTGTACCAAAAGCATGGCCAGCAGGTTGAGAGGGGAATCTCCCTCTTCACTCTGCAATATTGTACCTGGCTCTGGAATCCTGTTTGTGTGGGTCCTGAGGACAGCCATGGAGGTGATCAAAGGGCTGGAGCACCTCTGGAGAAGAGAAAGCTTTAGGGAGTGGCCTTTTAGTAGTTAAAGGAGCTTTTAAGAAATGCTTTTAGCATGGTCTTGCAATAGGACAAGGAGTGATGATTTTAAACTAAAAGAGGGATGGTAAGAATAGGTACAAGGAAGAAGATTTGTATAATGAGAATGGTGAAGCCGTGGAACCAGTTGCCCAGAGGTGTTGCATTCTTGGAAAGGTTCAAGGTTAGCTTGGATGAGGTGCAGAACAGCCTGATCTAGCTGAAGATGTCCCTGGTCATTGCAGGGGGGTTGGACTAAATGGCCTTTAAATGTACTCTCCGACCCACACCATCCTATGACTCTATGATTTAACATGTGTATGCTTTAGATATTACAGATAAACTTAATTGGAAAAGCTCTCTGACACACTATGAAGCTATAAATGCAAATGTTGTAAAAATTAATAACTGAACAGTCTGCTTTAATATTTTGGAGTGGCAAACCCAGCTCCAAACAACAGACTATGAAGAGATTGTCATGTAGCTAATACTATGATTTACACTATTAAAATAAAATTTAAGTTGGATACCACAAGGAACCTGGTACAAGCAGTACATGACCACTTCTGCCTTTATATCTCTTGTTCTACTTCTGCAAGTGATAAAGTTCCTTCATTTACTGGGGCAGTGTAGTCCTCTAATCTGGTATTTTACACATTTGCTGTCCCTATATTTGTATACAGACTGTACATTCTTTGGAGTAGGGCTTTCTTCTTCTTTATTTTTTTTTAAATATTTTTAATTAATGTAGTCTTGTTGTGTATTATTACTAGTAAACAGGTGTCTAAGAACTCACAGAATCCCTCACAGATCTTGTACCAGATTCCCTGTGATATCCAAGTTGAATTTTATTTTACTAGTTTAAGTCATAGTATTTCAAAAGGAATAAGAACACTATGCACATAGATCCTTTCAACATGAAGTTATAGATGTTTTGTCAATAGAATGTAAGTAACAAATAGATTTAAAAAAAGTCACACCTTTTCTGAAGTAAGAATCATGTGCTGCAAGAATAAAAGAACTGATCACAATCTCTGAAAGCCTACCACATCAGGTGTTGGAATCACAGTGAAATGAAGGAATTTGGATTGCATTCTTTATCAAAATTTAGTCTGGCTCTTAGATGCCAACTGTGCAAGAGGCTTCTGTGTGTAGTCATGATTTTTATCCCATTTTCTTTTAAGTTTATGTCTATCACTGCTGTCTTATATAATATCAGTTCTTATGCTCTGGATATTGTTTGCTAGCACAGTGAGACTGAATATAATGCACCTGCCTGTTTTGGTTTCAGATGCCACACATTAAAAATGGCAAGCAGGAGAGAAAGGTGTCACAGTAACTTATTAACATTATTATCTGAATAGTTGCTGCATTTTTTATTTTTTTTTTGAAAATTCTTATGATCCACTATTACATAAATAAGAAAAGGAGGAGATGATTTTGCTGGTATTTTTGTTTTTTAACAATACTTAACATCTCTGTTACCTGTCTTATTTTCACTTGTGAAATATTTTTGCCTTTTATGGGTTATTAAGTATTAGTGCAAACAGTACCCTAATAGACATCGTTGATGTTTTAGGGGGACAGACCTAAAGTGCTCTGCCCAGCCCCAACCTGAGCCCATGGTGGGCTTGAGCTTCAGCCCTTATCTGAACAGAGCCATGGGCAGATCTGTGTCTTCTCCTGTCCCTGCTGATCGTGAATAGTTTTTCTGGGCTGGCCTCAGACCTGTATTTGAGAGTGACAACCATGCCATGCTCAGGTCCTGGGGCTGTTTCCTGACAGTGAGGGCACTGTCCTGCTTTCTTCAGTGGCCTTGTCTTATGGAACAGCTCCATTCTTTCTACATCTAGCATGGCATACAGTAATGTGTCTAATCATTGTATCTAATTATTCCAGAAGGGTGCATCATTACTAAGTAAGAGTGTTGAAAAAACACTCCCCTATCCAAAAAGTGTTACATATTTGCTCACTTTCTGTAGATGAGCACCTAAACTGTGGTGATTTAAATATGAGTCAAAATTTATTAAATATTATCATAAATTTTCAGTGTATTTTAGTGTATAAATTTCAGCGTATTTCCCTATTTTGCCTGTGGCAGCAGGAGTGTGGATAGGTTCTTTTTCTTGCTTCATCCTATAAATGAGGCAATGGAGAGATATAAATTAGTTTCATAGACCAGTTACCTTGCTCTATGTATTTTAAAGGTGCTAAGACAGAAAACATGAGAGTTCAGTCTTGGTTCCATTCTTTTATATTATGATGGAGTCCTTATTCTTATGCCATAGGACATATGGTTGGTGGTAATTGAAGCAAAACACAGACTGGTAAAGTAGTTTAATAGGGGCAACTATCATTTTTATAGAGAGAGACAGAATTCATTAAAACCTGTTTTCTAGAGGATGATACTTGGAATAAGTAATTACCTTGACTTCTAAGTTAGATTTCATTGCAACTTTCATTGTCCTAGACTTAGTGCATGCTTTTTTAAATATAACCATCTTCCCATGTTTTGTGAATGGGTGAAAGTAGAGATTGCTGAGCAACATCTTACTGGGACTTATGGCAGTAAGGGGATTTGAGAATTTTTCATGTTGGCACAGCAAATTCAGCACATTACTTACAATTTGGTTTGAAATTACAGCCTTTTCACTTAGAGAGGAAATCTTTTAGCATACAGAACCTGCTGAAGTAGTGGATGTGAAATGGATCCTTCCTGTTGCACAATTCCTTCAGAAAGAAATAGTTAAATGTTTCTTCTGCACAGGCTCTGAGGCTCCTGAAAGAGGGAATCTCACAGTGTTTCTGTCTGTATCCAACATAAGGAATAGAGGCCAGCTGTCCAATCTTTCCATCATCACTGCCATCACTCACATTCTGAGATGAAACAAAACTAGAACAACGAAGAACAAGTATAAAAGGCTTGAACTGCATTTGAGACTTATGTCAAAAATGTTTCAGTCCTCAGGTAATTTGCTCAGTTCTGGCTCTTTTCGTATTTACTTCAAAGCTTCAGTGAAAATGAAAGGATAGAAAATGGCATTTTGGTTTGCAGATAGCTGTGGTCACATTCTTGTGACTCGATCTGGCCTTGTTGAAGGGTGTCTTCCCCTTAAAAGTCCGGAGCTGTCTACACATCATGAGGAAATGTCTTGCATCAGGGCTAATCAAGGATACAACAGACCTACTATGTCACGGGATTATATCTGTTTTCCTATGGTACACCTCACTGCAGATGAATGTAAGTCAGTAAATTAAATTGGTTTACCTAAAGGGAGCATGCAGTCTTACCAGAAAATATTTTAACTGATAAAATAAAAAGTCATGCACAAATTTAAAATGAAAAAAAAGGCACATAATTTGCAGGATGCATTAAATAAAGTTTCATGTTTTCTGTGTTGTGTCAGTAATGTTAGTTTGTACACACAGTCTTTTTCTAACATAGTGCAGCCCTATCTAAACATCTAATTGGTTTTTAAGAGTGTTTGAATTGCAATATTTTGACGTCAGATCACAAATGTGTAATGCACAAAAAGACAACCCAAAATCTACATTTCTTACTGGCAACGTGGGGTAACTTGTATCAGAACTTTTACCTTGTTCAGTACAGAGTAGAAATTTGTTTCACTTCCTTGGTCTCATTTTTCATTTGTCTCTATTTCATAGTCAGCAAGAATGGGTTACTTACCTGATTCAATGCTACTTTGTTGTATATAAGCTGGCTTATTTAGCTCTCTTGCAAAGCTTTCTGGTACTGCCTGTAGCAGCTAAATGCTACCAAGTGTGTATTGTGGATGATCCAAGTGATTTTTCTGGTCTTCTAAGCGGGCAAAATGTGGGTGAATTTTCATCGAGATGACTAGAGAGATTTAAAAAATGTCATCTGCATGACAAACATAGAGTTTTAAGTATGAAAAAGATGCATAAATGACTTTAAATATATGTATGTGTGGAGAGAAGGGGGCAAGAGAAAAACATTGTCATGTTATCATGATTGATTGGCTTTAACTGATACAGTTGAAGTTTTACAAAAGTAAACAACCTGCACAGGGGACATTTTCTCAAATTTTTTAAGGAAAGCAAAATGGCAAATCTTATTTAATCTTTATTACATGTCACTGTTTGCCATGAATTGTTTGGGGAATGTCCAATGCATTAAATGATGGCCAGACATTGAGTTGTGTAAGAAAATGCTTTGTATTTTTTACATCTCATTTTGGTTTAAAAGTTTATTTCATACTCAAGAATGGCTGCCCACACTCTATAAATCAGGTTAAAAGGGCCATTGATAAAAATGGAATTGTGATTGCTGAGTTTTGTTATTTAACCACTGCTATTAACTGAAGATCTTGTTTATTGTTTGATTAGTAGTGCTTACCATCAGAAATGCAGAACAGCTAGAAAACCCTTGCTCAAGGAGTGCAGGTGAAGTTGACTCTAAAAGCCAAAATATGCTGGATTCTGTTTATTTGTTTAAGTACCCTAACTCTTGAATTCTGCCTGGCTTGGTAGTTCACAGGCTTTTGCTGGAAGTAACAGCAGATGAAAGTTTCTGTTGCTGTCATCTTCCATGCATTTTGAAGAGACTTTGGTGCTTTATCTTTAGCCCTGGCAGTACCTGTTTCAGGGATTTCTGGTCTCACAGATACTGTATCCAAGAGAGTATTCCTTCTTGACTCTTCCTGTAGTGTTAAACTAAAATACTTCTTAGAAAACTAGTTGTTTTATTGTGTGCTTGTATCAGGTGGAAGATATTGTACATGCTTTATGATTAATATAACTTACATGCTTCAGAGCAGCACACAGTCAGTTAACTCTGTTCCATCTCCAAATTCCAGGATTTAATTGAATGACAAAATATTCTGACCAAATAAAAAAAACATTTTTTGGGGCAGAGTTTGAAGAAAGTAGGATGTTGAGTGGCATGGGACATCATACTTTTATTAAACCTATTTAAATTTTGGGGCAAAATATCTGCTGATAATGGAGAAAGTAATTATATTTTGGGTGGTGATAGGTGCAGTTTCCCACCCTCAGCAGAACACATCCACAGTGTCAATAAGTCATTGTATTAGAAGCAGTTAAACTGTTCCTTTTTGTTATTGACATAGACTACTGACTTTGTCCTATCCCCAACTGCAGCCAGTGGAGTCTTTTGCTGTATTTCACCTTCTGTATCCTGTGGCTCCTAACATGTATTGATTCTATATCAGTTTAAACACCTGACTGAGGCCTAGAAGTCTGTCTGTCCTGGGTTCCCTTCTGCTATTCCATCACTAGCAAAGGTGGTGAGATCCCCTCTTGCCTCAAATGTCTGTAAATCCCATTCTAATCAAGTGGAAATGGGCTTTCATGACAGCATCAGGATCCCCTGAACACCTAGTTTACTAATTTTAAGAAAGCAGGAATTGCAAGAAGGTTTTATATTTCACAGTGAAAAATCAGGTACAGAAACTTAATTTGTGCAAACATCTGTCTAGCTTCTCCTTAATATGACACTACGCATGTGCATATAAATGGAAATTTTCTCTTACAGAATGCAACTGTTCTTCCTAAAACTGCCACAATAACATTTTATTTAGGAACAACCTAAATGCCACTTCTTATAAAGCCAAATGGAAAATAACTGAGTGATGTGAGCAACAGGGGCTGCTTGTCACGGGAATCACTCGGTTAGCATTTGTACGACAACCTGCATCCTTTGTATCCATCACTTTGAACTGAAGGCGGAATGAAACTGTCTCACCCTTGGAATGAGGCAGACAGTTTCTTCTCTTTTACCATCCCTAAGACAAATTAGGAATGTAGGAAAGCTTTCACTCAGAACAAAACGATGATTATAGCAGGTAATAGGACCTCACATTAATCAGTGCTTTCAAAGAAAAGGCCTCGACCTGTGCCCTTTGTCTAGCCTTCTGGTAGGTACGGTTTTTTCCCCCAGTTCCTTTCAGTGTCAGGGCATTCTCTTTCTGTGTAATACACTCTCTTGGAGAGTGTTTCTCTTTTCAGGCAGTCCTTCTGCATTGATCAAAACCCATCCAGAAAGCCACTGTAGAAATCTGAACTTATAATGATGTTCTTTTATATTTTCTTACAATGAACAATGGCTCTCTCAATACTAATGGCAACAGTACATAGATGGAGGCAACAGTGCAAAGAGTTGGGGGTAAATAGCCATTATTCGCAAGACTTGCTGTTTCATGTCCTGGAAAAAAAAAAAAAAGAAATCCTGTCTTCTGCAGCCAAATCTTTACTACCTCTTGTTGAAAACATTCAAGGCCTTTGCAAACCTATGCTGAGATGAGGAAAGATAAGCATGGATTAACATTTTTCTTCTTTTTGGAATAGAACATTAGTGACAATTAGATGGCAAAAGATCTTAGTTCTCCATCCCTCCTGAATAAGAAGAAAGAGCAAACATTCTGCTTGATAATCTTTTTTGGTTTGCTGGCCTTGACCTTTAAATCAATTATCCCCCAAATATCAGGCTCGAGAGTAAATGAAGCGAACTGAATGTGGCTCCATTGAATAAAAGACTCCCTCTGCTGCCTGAAAGGCACATCACCAGATGAAACAAAATGCTTGCTTCCAAAAGGGCACAAAACATAAAGCAAATATGTCACTGCCTTGCCAGCCTGGTAAATTTTTCCTCACCTTTTAAGTCTGTTGGTGGTCTTTGTTTTCTTTTTTTCAGCAGTTTTGTTTTTTTTTATTTGGTTGGTTTGGGGTTTTTTGTGTGTATGGGTTTTCTTGTTTGTTTTGTTTTTTTAATTAATACATTTACAATCTGAGGAATGTGGGGAGTGAAGGAAAAGTTGTGTAACAAGTGACGTAATGACATGCTTTATCAAACATCTAGAAATACGACTGCCAATAAGCACCCAGTTTTGATACTCACTCAGCAAGGAACAGACTACAGTTTCACAGAGCAAAGAACATTTTACTAGGAAGGCATTACTAGTGATTTCACTAAGCAGTAAAAGAGGTACAACAGCTTGGAAATTACAACCAGATAATAGGTTGCTGCAAGAAGGTGTGGAAAATTTTCAGTTCCAGAAAGGGACTGAGAACTGAGCCTTGGAGTGAGACACAAAAGCTCCTTTATTGGTGTTACGCTTAAATTCTGTTTCCACATGTTAGCTTTTCTTTATGCATTGGAAGATATGACAGCTCTTCTGGAACTAGCTTTTCGTAGAGGGAGATGATGGATATATCTTGTTGACATTTAAATTGTAAGTTTATTCATGGAATAACAAACATGCCAAATCAATTCTGTCTTTATACCAAGATGAATAATGAAATGATATTTGGCTCTAGTGTTTTTGTCTCTGTGCTTTGTCTTTCAAGAGGTACAAAGGGCAGCTCTTGAAATGCATAACAAGTTTTAGAGAGTTTTACTAAAGATAAGAAGAGTACATAAAAGAAGATAAATAATAAATCATTTTTCATTAGCTGAATAAAACCTGGTGGGCTGGTTGCTGCAGTTGATATATCAATAATGTACTCCAGAGAGAACCTAAAGGCAGGTGGTGCTTTAAGCAGCTGATAGTACAGAAGAGAAAAAAAGATGGAATGGTTCAAGAAAATCAGCTATTCTGGCAGGAAGGTCTCCTTCATAAAGAGGGAGTCAGCTAAATGCTCAGAATTCCTCTGTGTTTCTAACATTGTACCTCTCTTCTGAAGATCAGGTAGTCCCAGTAAAAAATTTCTTGATGTTCTTGTTGCATGCAAACCCAGTCTTGTCTTTGGAACTTTCACTGGTTTTAGTTATTACCAATCAATGTAAAGTTTAATTATTGAGTTGTGTATTGAAGAAAGAAAAGTTTATATAAACACTTAAATTACTACTTAAGTTTCCTCTTCCTTTGCCAGATTCATCTTCAGACTCCTCTCCCTTACCCTCATAGCCTCAACTCTGCTCGTTTTTTCAGCATGTAACACTCAGTGTGTCCCAGTCTCTTTGGTGAGCGAACAGACGGTTCAGGAGGCTGAGGTCAGTGTGTAGGAGTTTTTTTCTGCTATTCCTTGCTGCTTGTTTTCCTCCACGGTTTTTGCTTCTTGAATATTTTGATCTGCTCTGGCAAGGGTTGCCTCTGTGCAGCAGTCCCTGTGGATGTATCTGCTCTGGTATGCATTGCCCATGGGCTGTAATTTCTCAGATTTCCTTCCTCTTGCATGGAGCAACTCCTTCCAAGAGCATTTCCCCAGGTGCATCCCTCAGAATGTCTTCCACCTGTCTCTCTTGTTTCTCTTCCTCTGTTACACTACACATAGATGTGCCCAGCAGACTCCTTGCTCAGGATTTCCCATACAGGCACTTTATTTTCAGAGTGGAGAAGAAATAAAGTTTCATCTACTACTAATAAACCGTACCATCACAGTATTTTTTGTGCTTTTATATAGAAGTAACTTCTCAGATTTGGTAGTTTGTAGTGCTGTCTGATATACGAAAACATCTTGAGAAATTGCCTTGCATGACAACTCAGTTATTATTAAATCTATTAATTATATTAAATATAGGAAGCAAGCTTATTTTGACTATTTTGATCTTGCAGAATTTGCACCTTTGCATTCCATTTTCCTACAAACAAAAGAAATACAGACTTACTAGAAAGCTAAGATTCAGATGTGATTCTGGAAATATTATAAAATAATCCTAATTATGAAAACAGTATTATGGTGATAGCCAAAATAATTTGGAACAGTTCTTGTCTTCTCACTGACTCACTTCCAGACAAAACAGTTCTGTACTAATCTGAATTTGACTCTTTCCCTTCCATCCTGCCCTCATCCCCACAATGAACTATGGAAAATGACTGTGGTTATTTGTGGCTTAAACCCTGGACACCCTGTCCTCAATTTTCCTCAGACATACTCATAAGTGGCCTCTTAGGAACTTTATCTGCTCGCTCACCCTTCTCTGAGAAATCAAAATCCCTTCTCATTCCATTTCCTTCTCTTTCTTTGTTGCTTTTGTCACTGTTCTTTCTGCACACCTTGCTGTCAATGCTCCTGCTCTTTCTGCCCGCTTCCCATTTCATTTGTATTCAGGAGAATTAAAATGACTGCATTTACCTTTGGCATGTGATCTTGTACATAATCATGGGTGTGAAAGTTTTAAACATTTCAGTCCAACAGAAATTTGATTGCCTTCAGCAGTTTGTTTTGTCTTCTATGTTTGTATTTTCACAAAATATTATTTGTGTAAAAACCTTCAAAAGTAAGAAGACACTTCAGACTTGCACTACGTTCAGATAGCTGCCTATTCAGTTTCTTTATATCTACAAAGTTCTGCATTTGTATGCAGAAAAAGATCTGAAATCAGGAAGAGGTCATGGACCAAGGGACGGGGACTCAAGCTGAGATGCATTGCCAGCCTCACACAGATATATTTAGCATTTCTAATGGCAAGACAGGGACTAGCTGAATTGCTAAATCAACTATTTGATTACTGCCTTATGGTTATATGGATTTAGCATAAGCATATTTAGCAAATTGCTGATTTAACATTCAGCAGGCCATAAGGTAAATAATGTGGCAACATTGCAGTTAAGGCAGCTGCAGAGCAAGCACCAAGTGAGCAGTTATCCCTGGGTCAGTTTTGGAGCTGACTCACCAGGAACAATGAACTGTCAGCCTGGACAGAGCGAGGAAGTACAAAAGGCCACAGTGATCTGAAAGGATTAAAAGACACCTCAAGGACTAAGAGGTGAGATCAGCAGAGGAGAACCAACACTGAAGATCTCATTGAAAACTGAAGTTGAACATCGACAGCTACTGAGGCACACATCATTTCCCTGGCTGTCCCACCATACCAGGTGGGATGTCTCTGCAATCTGAACGTGAATTCCAAAAGTCAAAGGAGGGGTCTCACCTCTTTTGCTTTGCCTCAAATTAAATGACTCAATTTCAGGCAAATTAGCTCCCCAGAACAAAGGTATGTAGGATGTAATAATGAAAAACAATATTGGCTTTAGCCTTTAAATCATCCAATTGAATAATAATCCATAGCATCATGCTAGATGATGAATTCATGTCTACAGAGAAAGCTGACTTTCCAATATACTAATCTTTCAACCATTTTTTTTAATCTGCAAAATAACAAGGATTAATGAGAATGCAAATGTGAATTCTATGGTTTTCTCCATTCCATTTATTAAGCAATTTTTTTGATGTCAGGGCAAAACAACATAGCATAATAATTGCTTTGATTTTCCTCTAATTTTTCCTGTGTGTCTTTAATGCTGTTTTTTATTTTTTTCACAGATACTTACTATCATTTCTTCTTTATGCTTTTAATAAGTTTGTTTTTTTGAGAAAAATCTTAGACTGTGAATCAATGCAAGAATCATAAGCTAGCAAAGATAAAAATTAATTGTCTTACTCTATCTGCTCTGCTATTGAGAAATTTCATGGACTGCAGGAATTTTTTTCTGATGACCTTCTTTACATACAGCTTTGCAAATTTTTACTTTCTGTGGTGAGAGAAAAGAGAAAAGGATGAAATTCCTTCCATTAAAAGAAATTTGTGTTGAGAATAGGGTTGTAACTGGGCTCATGCCATGAATCAGAATCAAAATGTAAATATTCTTTAGCTTACACATGTGTTTGACTTAAAGATTTTAAAATTAGTCTATCTTATATTAAATGATCTTTTCCCTGAAGCTGTATTTATACTTTTCCACATACCTGCCTGCAGGCATTAAGTTTCACCTGTGAAATACAAATCTGTGGAGTCCACCAGACTATCCCATTAGCTGTGGTTTTTCTGAGGGGAGGATGTGTTCTGCTTTTGCAGCTTGCATCGATCCCTGTAACTGATCTGGGAAGAATCAAACTCAAAATATCATTTTATTCAAAAGCAGTTAATAAAAAATGGCTAGGGGGTCCAATAGATGCCGTTTCCAGACAGGTTTAGTGTCAAGGACAAATTCTTGGGAGTAAGATAACTTAAATTTGTGCATCTCTGACTAAGCAGGTCCTTCTATAGTTATGCAGACTGAAGAGTTTCCCTGGTTTACATGCATTCCTTTGAAATATCTTTAGCATTCTGGGAAAGACACAGCTTGAGTAGCTTTTCTGCAAAGTATGTAATAACCTTGGAAATTTTTTCTTACATTTATTTTATATTTTAAGATAGAAAGAATGGTTAGTGAGAAAATGGCACAACCATAAGTCATCACATTTTCAGGAGTAAGCCTGTTATTTTCAGTGTTATTGGATATTAAAACTACAGATTTTCGGTTTAGGTCACTAAAACCTGGCTTTTTATAACTTCTTTGGCATGCTTTAGAAGAATATATGAATCTAACAGGGTCTCATGTGGCCATTATATCAACTAGCTTCCCTGTGCCCCTACGCTTTTATTCAAAGGAATCATGTTTCTCATTCACAGGAAGAAAAAGAAGAGTCCCTCGGGTAGTTGTTTTTAATTAAAACATCCTTTTTTCTATACAGACACAAATGACAAAAAAAATGTAGCTATGACTAATAAATGGCATTTCCACAAAAAACAAAAAATGCCTTATTGACCAAAGTAACAAGGTTACTATCTTTTTCTTCATAAAAATATTTTTGCTATCATACTGTGACCGTATTAGGTGAAAGAACAAAACTGAACATTGTCAAAAATTTGCAGTCTCATTTATGGAAGTAAGTCTTGAATACTTTTGTTCTTGTTATGGCTTTAAAACCCTAACAGATGCAGTGCTTCTAAGGTCTGGCTTGACTTTACACAGGGTTACATGATAACCTGGTACTACTCAGGGGAATTATTCTGTAGGTAGAGCTGGTTTCAAGAAAGTCTACATAGTGAAAAGATTGCATGTAAAATCTGCAAAATATTTTATGTAAGTACATTAGCAAATAGCTTTCCAAAATGAAGTGTAAATTTTTTTTTTACCCCAAAGCAATCAGTGGTTCAGCTTTAAATTTTCAATAATATTAATAAGAAGATAGTCTAAATAAACAACCACAAATAAATTGAACATGAAATTTAAGCACAAAAAAAGTAGTTTCATATTTGGTAATATATGCAGTTTAAATTCTGGAGACCTTACCTGGATTCTAGTTTGCTAGCTGGAACCATCTTATGGGATGGTAGCAAATGGACCAACCTACATTGCAGACCATGCTGTGGGCACGAGGTATCACCTTAGTGCAGCATTATGAAATCAAAATTATGTCCAGTGGGTCCTTAAGAAGTTCTCTGATGACTGTAATAATAAATAATATGAGGCCAGGAGAGCAGGTTTAATTCTTTGCTATGGCCAGTTCTTAATTTAGTCACATTTTAGTTTTAGTTATATTTTAATTTTTCTGACAAAAAAAACATGCTGCTTTTTTTCCTGATTTTTTTTTTTTTTTCAGTCACTTCTCTCTCTTTAAGCTTAGTAATGGCTATTTTCAGCAGCTCTTAACAATGCTAATAAGACTGCTGCTACTCCTAATACATTAAAAATATCGATAATATTCCCTGGTGATTTAAAGCTAAAATGGGGAATATGTGGAAAGTCTACATTTTCTCCATTAGGGGGAATCCTTGCTCTATCTTCTGAAGGTTTCAGTTTCTCCCAGAGTACATTGAAGTGATTTTTTATGCTAAGAAATGCTGAACTCTGTAGTTCTGATTCTGAAATCTCTGTTTTAAGTAGTGGTCAGCTCACTGATGCTTAGAGTTTAACATATCAATGTGTGTGTGTGAGAGGAAGACTGACTTCGGTTGATTTGTGCAAGAGCATAAAATTCTTTTTGTTCTCTCTACATTGTTTGATATTGTATGAAAAGCATAGTCCTTGCACAGAAAAGTCAGAATAGTTCAAAGTCTGATCCAGAGACTCCTTTCAGAATATGTCACTTTTTGAAAGAGTCAGCATAGTGAAGAGTTCAGTGGCAACTACTACACTATATTTCTTCTGCCAGCTTTTGTTTTTAGCCAACTCTGGCTCCATCACTTGAGCAGTTCAAAATATCCTACTGAAAAGCAACATCCATATGGAGCTGATATGTGTAGCCAGTTGGAAAAAAATCATCATTTTTAAAAAGTACATTTTATATTACTGTGATGGTAGTGAATCTTAAGAGGAGTGCTAAAATTTAGCCTTGACTAAAGGTTTTCACCTTTTAGAAGACTGAAGTCATGGAAAACAACCGTGGCAAAATCAGTACTTTTTCATAACTTCAAGCTTTTTCCTTTGGTTCCGAATAGTGAAAAACCATTCACTGTTTTGTGAACTGGGAAACCATTACAGAACTAGGAGACCATTGCAGTGTACCTTGTGTTGTTTTTTTTCTGAATCTTGGATGATATTTGAGAGTCAAATTTGCCTTTGGGGAGGAAAGTTGGATTTTATTAAGTAGGAGTGAGTAACAAAAGATGGAGATAATTACACCTTTGAAAGGGGAGTGCTGTCTTTTGGGGAGAGTCTTTCATCTTTGTCAAATTCCAAGCAATACAAAGCTACTCACTTACTTTTTTTTTAGAAACAAGATAAGGGGGAAAATGCAAATGAGAATAAAATGGAATATAGTTATTTCTCAGGTGAAGGGAAATTAGGTTATAGTTTTTCTACCAGCAGGACATGTGGTCAGAACAAATTAATGCTGAGGATAGTAGTTTCTATGACACTGTGAAGCAAATAGCAAAGCAACAATAATACCTCTTTGTAATAGTTATAGTCAGCGTCTCCACGTAGTTGTGGTCCCTCTACTTCAGGCCAAAAGGACCAGAAAAGGCTTTGGTTTGACCTAAACTATGCAATTTCCTCTTTGGAGCATCTACCTACAATATACATCACAGGCTCATTCAAGGACAAAGTGTTACCATTTTTAGTATTTTAGTTCAGCTGAGGCTAAAATAGCTGTAGAAGATACGGAGGAAATTTGTTCATGGAATCTGAAAGTCTAAAGTGACAGATATCCAGTGATGCCAATGAAGATTATAGAACATTTCTAATGGACAAAATAGGTGTTGCAAAGTTTCAGTGGTGTGACATAAAAAAGTAATCTTCAGATAAGATTTGAATTTTAAAAAAGTCCTTTAGGACCAGAGCTGCAAATGTTCCAATGGAGCAGAAGATTTCCACATCAGCAGCACCAAGCCATAAGAATGGGCAGTTCTATCATGCTCTCTAAATACAGCATTGGTAACACTCAGGGCCCCATAGCCTTCAGGCAGCACCAGTTCTCAAAACTAAAAATTACATTAAAATTAGTCTTTTGTTCCACCTGCCCCCTGAGTAAAAGTACTGTTTTGTTTTCTGACAAAATAGGAACTGACCCTGCCTATGCTTTTACAGAAGTCAAATTATCTGCAAAGAACAGCAGATGATAAGTATCAATACAGCAGTACTGTACCAGGCGATGATTTAATTAGCTGACTCTGTCTTATGGGAAAAACTGGGATATGTGTGGCTGAGACAACAAATGGGCCTAAGTTTAAAATAAACTCTTCAGTGATTTCTCTTTTATACCTGTTTAGCACCTGTGTGTTCATATAGCTCATGTGACTTCTGAACTGTAAGAGCAAAGAGTATCTATGTTTTGGGCTGTTATTTTATTTTCGTGTTCCAATAACTGCATTAGCTTTTCTTTAGACATCATAATTGTGGTGGCTTAAAACAGCAGAATAAAAAGAACATATTGAAAAACTAATGATAGCTGTGGATTTTACATACTCCATTTTTCAGAGTGTAAAGTCAAAAGAATAGGTATTACCTTTATGTGAAAAATGCATGGTATAATTCCCAACCCAAAATTTAAAAGAAAAAGGTAATTTTTATATTGAAAGCAACCTAGCTTCTGTAGCTTCCATGATTATGAAAAAAAAGGATATTTGTATTATGTACTTAAAAGAAGTGAATTGAATTGTGCGTGGAAATCAACAGGAGTTGATATTCAAAATTCACACAATTCTTGAAGGGTACAGAGAGTGTCCATGTTAGATAAGATTTTATCCTTATGAGAAATTGTAGGAATTTATTAATATCTACTACTTTATAGCTTATTCAAAAGCTTAACACATGTGTCTTTTGTCTTGGAAAGACTTTTGAAAAATAGTGCAGAGTACACAATTATAACTAAGGAAGAGTGAAAAAGAACTGGCTTATTCCAAAAATGGACTTGACAGCTAACCAATGCAGTATGTTTTACTGTAAGAGATAGAAGGTGTAGATTGAGAAGCCAGAAATGTCATTCATAGAACTAAAGTGCTTCCCAGATAAATCCAAGAAAATATTTTCTTAGTGTTCTGTTGTTTGTTGAGTTGATAAGGACTGAAGATTTCTGCCTCCTAAGGGAGGACCCAGTTGGGATGTTAGAAAAGCAATTCCTTCTGACCTTGCTTCCAGCTATCAGATGCTTTTCATCTTCATTTTCAGCACTACTTCTGCCATTGTTTGTGTGATTTTTTTTTAATAACAACAACGAAAGGGGCCAGAGGAGGCTGATCTTTGCAGCAGTTGTGACCAGAGGCAGGAAGGAAATGTGAAGAGAGCGGGTAAGCGGCAGTCGTAACGGATGGAGTTGAGTGCACGGGTGAACAGACAGGAGTTTATTGGAAATCTGGAAGTATCTAACTGAGTTGATTGCAGAAAGTAAAGGTGAGGGAAAAGTGAAGGCCAAGTACTCTGCACAGAAAAAAAGATGCAGTTTTGGGGTTTTTTTTGGTTTGGTTGCTGGTTTTTTTTTTAACATTGGCATCTTTTATTTCAAAACAGAAGCAGGAAGCTACATATGAAGAAAATAGTGCTACTGTGAACTCTAAGAGCAAAAACAACTGCTGCAGTTGGAGGACTTGTGACGTTTATGTCTTCAAGGAAGACATCCAGGCTACTGAGAAAAGAGCAATAAAATTCTAGATAGGGAAATGATGAAATTATTTGAACACAGCTATGATTAAAAAAAAAACCAGACCAGACTTTAATGACTTCATGGTGGCATAGTGATGCTTCAAGAGCTATAAGCTAAATCTTGGCTGTATTATAACCTATGTGACCTCAGAGTTTTCATGCTTATGTAGAGGAGTCCATACTAATTTTGTAATTACACTTTCAGAGGACCAAATGGCTGACTGCATTAACAGCTTATATCTTCTCTCTTTACTAGCAGTTCTCTCCATCACTCATTAGCCTTTTTAAAGCAAATAGATCTTTGGTGATTTGTAGACGGGAATTTGTCCCTCTGTGTCAATATTGAATCAGTCCCTCCATGGGATGACATGGTATCTGAATGTGGTAAATGACATGGCACATAAGTCAGTACTTAATAAATAAAAAATAATGGTGCACAGAGACAATGTGCTGGTGCAGAGGCGCTGTGTGTAGCTCAGATGAGGAAATTGACATCTTGCATTCTGTTTGACAAATTCTTAAGTTTGCAAACTGAATTATAGGCAGTAATCTACTCTCCCCCAGATTTCAGGGACACTTGTCATTTTTCTCTGCTGTTAGTGGTCCCAAAATTTCAAAAGCCTGGACCTAAATGCCTTTGAACTATTTAATCCCCTTTTCATTTTCTACTTCTCTGGATACTTTTAAAATGGAGATGAAGAATCTTTAGCCAATGCTAAGATTATATTTCAAAATTTTCTCACAATGTGTTTAATGGAGTATTAAAAATACATATATTGGAGTGATTATTGAAGCATTAGAGGAATTTATATTAATAGTAGCTATAACGGACTTTAGTTTCAGCTGCATTCCCTAATTTCTTTTCCAGTTTCTGAATATCCCTTTAGAAAGTGGAGTGTACCCTTATATTTCCTGCTGTGCTGTAATGCTTTCTGTGTATACTTTGACTTTCTACAGTCAGAAATCATCTCTGGGTATTTTTTTATCCATGCATTTGATTTGCCACTCTGAACCCCCTTCCTGTTGGTGTCAGTCTTCTGGAGAGAAGAACACTCATCAGCTCTGCTGTAAGTATGCAAGACTCTGCAAAAACGGTGATGTTGCCTAAAGAAGAACTTTTAACTACTTTTAACTATTTGTTTAATAGTTTTAGAAATATTTAATCTTGAAACCAGCAACAATTTTTTCTTATTTTAGATCCAGTGACAAACTATATATTGGTTTTGGCATTATGAAAACAAGCAGCTGCCAGGCAGGATATTTCTTGTTGCCTGGACTGATGGCTAGCAATTCTACTGAATAACATTTGAATAGGGGCTTGTTCAGGGCTAATCCCAGGAGAGGTTTCTGCAGTTAAAGATAGCTGAACTTTAATGTAGGCCATCTCCTTAGCAGTCAAACAAAATAACCTTGGTGACAATAGAGTGACTTAAAATTTAAAGCTCATATAAAAAGATAGATTTGAATTGGGAGTATATTCATGAAGAGAGGGAACTGACACATCCTTTGATGTTTGACTGTGCTTACTTTTAATGACCTTAGTGTAAAACCCAGAGAAGACCTTCCTTGAGTTTCTAAAAGGTCAGTTTTCTTGTAACATGGGATGAAATTTAGTCTGCTTCTTGCATTTAAATAGAAGGCCTTTAATTTTGTTGCTGTGGGTAATTGATTGGTAACATTGAAATGGAAAACTCCCAAACATGCACTACTAGAGCAAATAGCTCAATTAGTGTGCCTATGTGACTCTCCACATACACAGTAGATGTTTTCTTGAATTGTGTAGAGGCATAACCAATGTAGGCTTTCAGAATTTGATGATGTTGCTTTTTGAAGCATGTATGTACTGCTGTTATGAAATACATGCCCTAATAAATGGGGAGGTTAATGATCAGGAAAACGATGTTTTCACATCCCTGGCAGATTACTGATTTCAGCCTTGCTTTCTAGATTATTTTTCCTTCCTCTATTCTGCAGCTTTAGCAGAAGTGTGTTGTAGCTTGGAAATGAGTTGCTAATAGTGAAGTATGGTACTATTCATCAGAGGAACAAATTCCTCTGGACTGATGACATATTTGCTCTTGACTTGTATAGAGTTATATTCACAGTGTTTTTATGCAAAGGGTCATTACATCCCCTTGTAAATGTGTTGTGTCTGTGTCTGATATAATATACATATCTATTTGAATGCAAAGTGTCTGTGATGGCTTGCATAAACATTTAAATTCCCTTCATTAGTCTTCCTTTTCAACTGTTATTTATGATATTTGAATGGGTACTTGTTTATTGGATTATTATTTAGAGCTGACTAAATGAACTTACAATTAGGCAACAGATACTGCAGCTGAAATACCTCTCTTGGAACTAAATCTTCTGGATAATACTTTATATAAGTTCAAGTTGCCAACTAGTATCAATATTCTTGTAAGCAATGACAGATGTGAACTATTCATCCAAAATTTTATACTCTTTCCCCAGACATGATACCCCATCTAATGCAAAATTTAGAATGACTCACATTTCTTATTTGCCACATATCCTTAAATATTGAATAGATAGTTGTGCCTCAGATATTGTGAGAAAACTAGTATTGAAGATTTTTCAACAGAGGAAAGGAAATAATGAATTTTGTTTTTTGCTTTTTAAGTTTAGACTTTACCCATTGAACAGCTAGAAGGCCTTAATTATAGTATCAAACATCAGACATGATTCCAAACCTGGAACTTACTGGTTTCAGTAGATCTTGTCTTCATTCTACACTTTTGTCTAATAATGTCTTGTAATAACATACCAAAGTAGTTACTGATACTGAATAGCATTTTGTTGCCACAAAAGTCTGCTTATTTAGTTATGCAGATGATAAAGTAGTACCTGCACAATAATAAAGTGATAATTGTGAAGAGGAATTTTCGCTTTTAAGACAATTCATAACTTTCATGTTGCTTCTTCTAATTCCTAACTTTTTATTACTTGCTGACATGGTGAGTATGTCTGTACAGACAGCACGTGGCTGTAAAATGTGCAGACCCATGCTTTAAGACATCGTGAGTGTTGGTGGCTTCTGCCAGTGTGTGGTCATCTGAGTTGTCTTCCTGGCAAGATCTTTACATTTTGCCCAAGCTTTGTTTTGCCATACTGAGTTAGGATGAAGAAATTTCTCTGGTCTCTTCTATCAGCACAGTTTGTATTGCATTGAATTGCTCTGAAAGTCTCTGCTGCTACAAACCTGACCTAATTCACACAGGAGTTTATAATATTTGGATTAGTATTAGAAGGTATAAGGGAAGATATTAATTTCTACTTTTCAGCCCTTGATAAACAAATATAAAAATATAAATGCAGAATTTTGAGTGAGCTCATCTTAATAAATCTAATTACACACCAGATACATCTTATGTACATGTTAGTAGCATTTTAGTAGTTAGTAGCAGTAGTTAAGACTTTATTCAATGAGGCAGAAATGTGACTTTGTTTCAAAGAGTTGCCCTATCATGTTAATAAGCAAAATTATGGGCTGTGTAAATACAGTCTCTGTGCAATATTGATAGTCTTAACAGAGATGCTTTCGTTGAAATTTGTCTGATATTTGAACCAGTAGCTGCATTCAGAGGTAAAAAAAAGAACCATGAGTGCATTTTTGGTGCACAATTCCCCAGTTGTTTGCCTACAGGCAAAAAAACCTCTGTTGCTTAGAGTTCAAACTGCTTTCCCTTGATAGTTTATTTTGTGCTTTATTTAATTTTGCTCCATGACTGTGGGGTTGTGTTGTAGTTTTGTTTTTTTCCCCTATATATTTCTTCTGTTCCTCTGTGACTTAAATTTCTTTATTTCTGATTCTGTCTAACCACTATCCTGTTTGTGGATCAGTGATACTTTCATAGGGAGGAGATACAAGCAAGGTACTTTTTGCATGTTACCATAGCCCCAAATACCATAATCTTTCTTTTATAGCTCAGTTTTATAGTGAGTTGGTTACCAAGGAGAAATTTTTCTTTAAACATTTCTGACTTTATTTAGGATCTGGGAGAGAAACACTATTTTAATCTTACATACAAAAATAGGAGTTATCCTCTCTAGCTTATAACTCTTGTCTCAAAGGATATAGTATTAATTTTTAAGAGCTTGCTTCTAACTCTAGTGAATTCAAGAGATGTCTGTTGTCTTTTACTACTGTCTTTACCTCAGGCCACAGATGGTATACTGTACAACTATTTATTCTAAGTCACTTCAAGGGACATTTCTGGCTTTTGCAAACCATGATCTTGATGTTGCTTCTCATCCAACAGGTTAATTTGAATAGATCTGTTATATGGGAATTTTAATTTTCATTATCTTGACTCTTCTGGCAAGGTAATCAATAACTATACTCTCCATCCAGACAGTGACAAAATGTAGTAGATACTCAGATAAATTAAGATCTCGCACATCATGAAAAATAGTTCAGCCTAAGCTCAAAGTGAGAACAGTTACAGGTTTGCTTTCTAACTCGAAAATCTGGTTCCTCAATTTTTATTTAATTTGTTCATTTTGAAATATCTAGCTTTAAGAGATCTAAATTCAAAGTTTTCTGAAATCAGTGGAAGTTTGTCTCATTTTCTTTAGTGTTTATTTTCAATTTCATTTACTGTGAATTAAAGTTTTGCAAGGTTTCTTCCTATGGTTTTGATTTTACTTGAAGAAAATTTCTTTTGTGGTGCATCTTCAATTCCCTTGAAGCTGGGATGCTTTTTAAAAACGAAGGAATTGGACTCCAGTTCTAAATCCTACCGAAGGTGAGAGACTTAATGGAATTTTGTTCTGTTGGGTACAGATATTCACCTGAAACATGTTTGCTGCTAACAAGGTTAAAAACTGCTGAAACACAATAGTTGTTTATTCCTCTTTCCTTTTTTCCCCTCCTTATCCTGTTGATAGCAATCAAATCCTGCTTTTGGAGTCTACCTTTACATACCAAGTGTGACACCTTGCTCTTTGCTGTATCTGCCACCATTATCTCTGTGACATAATCTTCACATTTAAACACTTAAAAGTAAAGACTGAGAGAAACTAAAAAGCTTTGTTCTGTTCTGCCTAAAAACTGATAAAAATGCACTGTATGGATTTTCTCTTCCTTCTATGATTGAGTGGTGTTTGGTGTTTCCCCCAAAGAGGATGATGAACATAAACTCTAGTTCTATGTTAAAGGTGATGGTTCTGTGGATGGTTTTGGATCTGCCAGCCACAGTTTCCAGTTTGTAAAATAACAATATATTCATTTAGTTAGCTCTCACTGGTATTTTAATATTTAAGATTTGTGAGAAGATCAGGTGCAAATAATGATGATCATTTTGAAAAGGAAAAAAAAAAGACAAGAAAATGGAATTATTATAATTTCAGAGCAGGGAATGTGTGGAACAATATGTTGAACCCACGGACACAAAGTGCAGTCACTTGCTACTGATTTCATTTGCATATTCAGTGAGGTAGGATAATATGTAGTCATGCAAGTGGTGCATCTTAATTCTTGTGGTTTGTCACAGGAGAAAGAAAAAGATCCAGATATATTAGTGAATACACCTGAAAAAATCAGGTGTGTTCCACTCTTTGCAGCAAAGTGTCTCTTTAATGTCTTGGTTCTACTGAATTACTGCTGAACTGCTATTACACTAGGAGAGATCCTCAGAACTATTTTGTCAGTTGCTACAAAAAATCCATGCTGCATAGGCTGAGAAATATATCCACAGAGAGATGGTGAAGACATTGCTTTCATGCATTAGGTTTCCTGAATACAAGATTGCTTACCAACTTTTAGCTAGAGCTAGTTCTGCCTTTCCCACATCCTTAATTTCATCTCTTCTGCCAGAAGGCACACAGCCTTGCTTTTCTCTGGTTTTCTCTGTGTTTTTTCTTCATTCTTTTTTCCTTTCTATTTATTTTTTTCTTTTTTTTCTCCTTTTATTTTCTTTCTCTCTTTTTTCCTTTTTTTTTTTTTTTTTTTTTTTTACATTTTTTCAGCAACTGTTATAAATCCAGTTATGCCCATAGGGGATCTTCAGTCCTTTTCTCAGTCTCATTTTTCAGTCACACTTACCTCAGCACTAAAGCTGTGCCAGGGATGATCTTTGCTCTTCCAGTCTCCTTTACCTGTAGGTGATACAAGAACCTTCCAAACCTCCTTCTGTTTCTTTGCAGTACTAAAATGTAGGGAAGTTTAACACCAAGTCAAATGCCACAGACCTGTTTACACATATTAGATCACTATGACTGAAGAGGATCCTGAATGAGGAAGCACTGATGCACTGGAAGGGCTGAATTGTTTACTGTCCTGTCCTGTTTGGGTTTTCTTAAGAGCTTAAAGGGCAAAAACTTATATTAACTGTGATTTCCCCCATCACATTTCCTTATGATGTATTTATTACTTTCCCTGCTTCCTTGTAAGATCAAAGCCAGTTCATGTCTTATGTTGTCAGACATATTGGTGTGTTCATGATCAGTACTTTCTGCAGTGTCTAGTGTATTCCTCAAGGTTTGCTTCCCCATCCTACAGCCCAAGCCTGTGTCAATTCTTTGAAATGTATTACGCTCTGCAGGCCACCTTTGAAAAAATTTTATTAAACGTTTTCTTGCATTTGCAAGGGTCATATGCTTGTGTTATCTTCAAATTTTATTTTTTGAAAAATTATCATCATAGCATGATTGAACTTTTTAATCTATTATGGTTAACCTTGATAAACATAAAAAAATGCAGTTACTTCTGATGCAGAGACTGTTAGGTTCCTAGCCAATCTTCAGTTTTCCATATTTTTAAAAAGTTAGTAATTAACTTTCTGGAATTCTGATGACAAATTAAATGGGACATAAATCTATTTTTGACTTTCAGACTTCACATAACAGCAAGGAGCTCCCTAAAGAACACTAAAAGGTTTACTGATAAATCAAGATTAATTTCCACTCTATTCTTATTGACTTCATTTTTTATTTGCTGTTGTTTTTTTTTTAGTACCAGTGAAAAATTCAATATCATAGACTGCAAATTTTCCCAGGATTGATTCATGAGCTGGAGATGCATTTCTTATATGCCTGAACTTTGATGAAAGAACCAATTTTCATCAAATCTATATTTTTTCTATATAATCCGTGTACATTTTTGCTAGACCACTGCTATTGGTTGATCTAGCTTCTCAGGAAGATAAAGAATATATCATCATGGTAAATAGCATTGATACCATATGTCCTATCATTAATGTACCTTCTAAATATTAATTAGTACACTAATAATACACATCTTTATATTTTAATAGCTGCTAACTTTTTGGACTTAGTTTTGGAGAGTAGGTCTGCAAGCACAAAGAGATTCATATGCTTCAGATGTTCATTTGTAATTCTTTCCTCCAACACATTTCTCACATATGTGGGTATGTTCCAACACACTTTCCAAAACTATCAGATATTGTAATTGTAAATGTTCAAATATGGCTTTTTTCTTCAAACCTCTGTCTTTGCAAAGAGCTTACTCACCATGATTTTGCTGTTTCTTTTCCTTTTTATTAAGCAAAGAGTAGATGCAATGCTCACATTTTATTGTTAAATGTAACCAGAGAAGGTGTACAATATAAAGACCGAATGATTAACAGCTTAAGAAAAGGAATAGTTACTGGAAATCTATGAAGAGATAATCTGTCATGAAAAGAAGTGATTTTTGAAATTTATAAAGTAAATGGTTCTACTCTGTTTTAGTATTGAGATTAAAAAATTATTAAAAAAAACTTAACACCTGCCTAAGACTGTTTATTTTGATATCCTGAGTATGGTGAAATTATTTGGCATATCAGGCTTTATAAAAAACATTTACTAAATGCTATTGCACTTTCTAATGATCCATGAAGACCATGAAGAGACTGCTATAAATCATATAGGAAGGAAAAACAGCGTCGTTCATATGGATGGAGAAAACAAAGGTTTAAATCCAACTATGTGATGCTCTCAGAAAAGTCTTCATCTTCTCAAGAAAATATGCTACATTTTCTGATTCCTTCTGGTAAAACATGCTGGTTTGAGAACTTCACCTTGACTGAAATATTAAAAAAAATAAATAAATGGAGTTATGGTTTGCTGACTTTTGCCCAGAAGGCTTGTTAAAATACTTCAGGTATCAGCATGTCCTTACAGAAGGAAAGGAAAATGCACAGCTCTTATGGAACTCCCTGAGGATTTTGTGTTAGCCTTTGTGTTCACACTGGGCACTGAACCAAGCCCCAGCACTGGGCTGAGCTTGGAATGCCTGCAGCTGTTGGCAGAATCCATCCAGGGAGTGATTTTCTCACAATCTTTTACATCCAGTGTGCCTTTGCTCTGCCTGTATTCCAGTAAGCCTGTTTCCTGGAGATTTACAGCTCCTGTGCTACTTGAGCTTTGTGTGAGCTACCTGGAGTAACAGCTGGACGTGCTTCTCTTCATGGTTTAGACTCTAACATATGAGTAAAGAGGAAAGATATTACACAGCCAATTTCCTGGAATTACTAGGCCCTTATATTTACTGTGTATGAGCTACAAATGACTGAATAATGGATTTTGGCTGATAAAAAAATAAAAATCTCATGAAAGGATTTTAATGATATTTATTCTTACTGTGTTTTGGACATAGGACCAAGACCTTATACATATATTTCCATGTGAAGTTTACTTTTTTAATTTCACTGGGGGACTGCCATATAAGAACACAAGGCAGCCTGATAAAGGGGCAGAAAGCAGATTACATTTCTTTGTCCCTCTAATGCATGCCAAAATGCTCAATGTTTTCCATAGTTAGTGCAAATGAAGAGTAGGTAGATGTTGACAAGCAGTGTTTTTAGATACCTCTGGGGGCAGGTTTAAGGCTTTTAAAGACCTTTCCAGCTGTATGAAAGTACCTTTAGATTATGGAACAGGATTTTGGATTCTGTGCTCAAGTTTTAGAAATTATTTATAATTTTATAACATTGTTTTTTAGCATGGCCCAGTGGAATGTAATACACTAAAATTAATCATATTTTTTCTTTCCTTCTGTTGTTTCCACTAGAAATTGCTGAAAAACTTGTTCACAGTATTTAAAGACTTTTTATAATAAAGACTATTTATAGGTATTTAAATATAATAAACCCCTTTAAAAGTACTCGGAAACAGTTGAAATTGTGTTATTTGCACTTCTGTGATTTGATTCAACTGTCTGTATCTGGAGAAGAAACTTGGAATAATGATCTGGCGAATACTACATTTAAGAATTGTAAATCAGCCCTTGTGCTGGTCCATTCAGCAGAAGGTTGGGGAAGGTGGGACTGTGAGATCAGATGTGTGCAAGCAGTTTAATGTGTATCCATGAGAAACAATGTCAGAAGCTATTTTCTGAGTGATTTTTACACAAGTATATAGAGAACAGCACTTGGTGGTTTTTACATCTGCCATTTGAAGTGTTAAGGCTTTGTTCTTAGGAGTTGACCTGGTATATCTAGAAAGTAAGAACTTAAATGTTGGTCTGAGGTTTTGAATGAGCCAGAGTGCATTTTGCATGGACACAGCATAATTTAAAGCATTTTTTTAAAATTGGGAAGTTATTTACAGTATCATAGAGAAATATCCTTGGTTACTCAGTGGAAGACAATGGCCATCATAGATTATGGGACTTAAGCAGTAGATACCCATTTTGTGACAACCACAAAGCCATTCATTGAGCAGGTGAACTACTAACCTATGATACCACTGATAAAACTTTTCTGACTCAAGCTCTCATTATCATGTTCCTTGAGAGGAAAGAGGGGTTAAGAGGAGATGAAAATGCATGTAATGTGCCTGAGCCGTGCCAACAGATATAAAATATTAATAGTACCCACTAAGATGCTGGTACAGTGAATTGAATAACATGCAGCAAATTTCTCCAGTTGGAGAGCTGAGTTATGCTGGAAGGCAGCGCTGATCTGCCATATTCCTGAAGCACTGGGATCTAGCTGCCTTCTAGAGATGATAATAAATAACTGGGGAAGCTAGAACTATGGCTAACTATAACAGTCTCTGGTCCTTACCCTCTTGTCATTTCCATTACACACATTTCATTTCCTCTTACACTCTTGTCATTTCCATTTTCTCTGCCTCCTGTAAGCAGAGAGATTGCAAGAGATTTTGTGAAAAAAGCAACTTACTACACCGGTACTTTACCAAGGTGACTAAATACTGTAAATAAGATTAAATTGTTGAAATCAAATAAAAATATATCCATGATAAGTTGTTGGGTAAGCCACACACCAGAGATAACATGAGGAAAGGTCTTAGTGATGAGTTGTAAAGACAGAACCTAGGTGGAAAGGCAAAGTCCAAAACATCCAGGTGGAAGGCAGGAGGCGCTGGTGTCTGAATCTCGGATGGCTGGGCAGAAAAAGAGGCCTCTGATATGAAGAAACCAGGACAAAAACAGGGCTTTTTCATTAAAAGCTTTGCTTGAAGGTGGCTGCTTTTTCCTTGCTGACCTCACACTGCAAATGAGCAAACCTGTCTAATGACACCACACAATATGGGATTATCCAGCTATATCATAATAACTTTCCTATCTCTTGCTTCATCTGCTACTCAAGGTTGCCCATTTATTTTAAAGTATTAATGTCCTAGATAGGGCTGTTACAAACTTTCAAGCTTATCTGAGAGCCTAATATGCCCTGCAACACCTTTATAAGACATAATGATAAGTGAGACTGAAGGAACTCAGAATGAAAAAAATTGTATCTGGTATGAACATCCAATAGTAGACAATAAGCTTGGTTCCTACCTATTCCATTTTATCAAGTCATCCTAAACCTAACTGTATTTTGGTAGAGATGCCAAGCTAACTTAACTTTTCTGTGATTTTTCTTTTAGATTTAAAAGAAAAGTTTATTTGCCTTTAAAATTCAATGTGTGTGCCCATTTTGGGGGTCAATAGATCTGAAGGGGTTTGAAGATATATTCCTTCTAGATGTGCATTTTGAAATAGAAGCAATGGGGTTTTTTGTTAGATTGAAAAAAATGCATTTTATTTAATTTTTAAAGGAATGTTAGACATACTGTTACAATAGTTGTGGTTATTTTCATAACTGAAACTTTTGGTCAGCAAGATCTTGATTCTGTAAAAATAATTCCTATTTTAAATAAGAAGTGAAAGATTTGTGCTAACTTGGAGGAAATTAGTAGGTGATTGGGTGCAGGATGCTCTTCCCCCACCAAATCAGGTTTACAGTAGGTGATCCCAAGTGCATTTTTACCCTTGAGGCAGACCTGGTAGATCTTTAAGGATATTTGATTAATGTGGAATTCTTTGCTTTTCTAAATGCTGCGTGGACTAAATGAGAAATAGTGATGATACATAAGTGTTTTTCATTTTCCAGCACTGAGCATATACAAATAACATTCTAATATCTCAGTGCACAGCTGTAATTTAATAAATTTTAATGAGCATTTGATCTTTGACATCTGGGGTCTCCATGTATTGGAAATAGCTTATTTCTTATGGGAACGAAAGCAAAGAATTTCTGCACTGTACTTGCAAGGCCAGAAATGGTGATGTGCTGATCACTTCTGCACCAGCATCTGCAAGTTGCATTTAACAGAAAACTGATGAGCACACAATTCATATTGAAGCAAATAGAAAAACTCAGGTTTAGAAAAGAAGTAATAAGTTAGTTACAGTCTATTTTTTTTGGGTGGATCTATGCCATTACTGTGCTGAACATGGCACAAATAACAGTTCCCATGGAGCTGAAAAAATGACCTCTTAGACCACCTAAGATTTGCCTGAGCTAATTGTTTTTATTTCATTATTAATGAGGAGTACATAACATCTTTGAGTCTTAAAAATATACAAACAACAACCTGTAGGGGTTGTTTTTTTTGAGTTCTGCCTTGTTGAACATGAAATTCTTTCCTTTCTTATTCCTTGTCTCATCACCAGAAATTTCTGGCCAATCACCCTTTCCTGTTGCAGGTGTATTTTGCATTGACTTATAATTCACATGAAAAACTTTTAGATATTTTTACTATTGAACCTTAGTTTTTTCCCCTTGATTGGCTATCCATAAACCTTGACAGCATGAGTTGGAACTTGCAAGAGACTTCAACAATGTAGTAGTTCCTGCAGATACCAAAATTATGTGCATTTCCTGATATACATCCCTCATGACTCCTTTTCCATTACACTTATCCTTAACAGATCAAAAATTTGTCTCAATACTTACAGAGTTTGTGCTTCCAGTAGGTATTTAGGCATTGTATTTGCCTAAAATAACAAGTGTAACTGCAGGCTTTTTCTTTGGCATTATTTAGAGTTGCAAACTATTCCTAGGGAAAAGTATCAGGCATTCCTACATATTGACTCACAGAGGTTTTCTTCCATGTCATATACTGCAGTAACCATGAATCCTCCCAGATATCTTAAATGAGTGACATATTCATATGCTGATTAATATCCCAGTCCTACTGTTTTTGTAATTTATTTCTATTTTATTTCCATTTGCTCCAGATTTGAAACAACTCTTTTTGATCATTCTCCTACAGTGACTAAATCGCATAGTGAATTGTGACTAAGCTAATTGTAATGTGATTATAGTGTAATGCAATTATAATGCTTCCTTTTTATTTTCATAGCTTGTTTAAACAATAAAAGCTATAATTGTATGCTGACACGAAATATGTCAGGACTTCCACTCCTTAAATCTAATTAACTTATGAAAGTGCCATGCTATTAATGTAAACTGAGGATGCTGTATTATGTTACAGCCATGCAAAAGATAGAACTTGGTAAAATATTCCACTCTTTCTGAAAGCTGTACAGTCTGTATCCATGTCATGGCTGTATTCCAAGGATGTTCTTCTGTAGACTGCTGAGTCTCACAGTTCACAGCTCTAATATTCCTCATGGAATGCATATGCTTTGATTCCCTATGTCACTTCACCCTCCTAGCCTGGAAAACATGGATAGCTAAGTTAGCATGTTTCTTAGAATGAAGAAAGCCCATTACCCCTCTTTCACTCAAAGGCAAAATGTTCTTTTTCACTCTCTAAACTTATAGGTCCTGATCTTCACTAAAAGAGATGCAGTTTATACTCCTACTTGTCCACCTTTTGTTTTGTGACATGTGAATTTCCATTTGATAGACAGGAAAAAAGTAGCCATGTTCTTAATGACTGTTCTACTTTGCGCCTCTTGGAGGGAACAAACGTAGAGAAAGGGCACCAGTAAGAGTTTTTCAGGAATTTGTCTTTCACTTCAGTGGGTCACAAAAACCTTTTGATTCAGCTGGTGAATAAAGGCGATTTCCCAAGGCATGGGAGCTATTGCTTATTTCTTTTTTTTTTTTTAAGCTTTGTTCCTGTATTTATTTTGTTTGACAATCTCATCTTCCAGGTTTGTTGCCAAAGGCTAGAAGTGTCCTGCCCTCTTCGGTGACAATCTCTATCATTCACTCCTGAAGGTCCTTGTGAGAAAGAATACCAAAAGATCTCATGACTTTTAGCAAGCAGTGATGTTACATCTCTAGGGAATTAAGTAGTTGCAGGTGGGGATATTTCTGGTAGCTGTTTAGTGGTGAAATTAATCATATAAAAATATCAGGCAATTGAGCCAAAGATGACTGCTGTATTTTAAAAAGATATGTACAGGTACACTGACTTTAAATTTAATCATGGCCGAATGCTTTTGCACCTCTCCATAAAATGAGCTAATTTTTAAAGTGATGCATCATACTAAGTGAATGTCATGAATTTAATAACCCTGTGACCACAATAAGCATTTAACCTGTTGGTATGAGAACTGCCAGTTAACTGTCTATGTATCTTATGCTTCCTTTTCTCCCTGCCCCTTCATTTTGTATCTTTGGCTGTAAGCTCCTCTCACACCATTGCTATGCTTAGAAACAATAGCTTCTCCTTTTCTGGAGTAACCTTTTTGAATAGATTTTTAAATACAGTCATCTCCACTGGTACTATTTATACTTGAAGATGAATCTTAAAAAAAAGAAAGATAAACTATGACCTACTAAAATGAAGGTCTTTCTTTGTTTGTTTTAAAAAATATTTTCTTTTCCATTTATTTTCAAGCTTTCTGACTTAAAAAAAAAAATCTCATTTCGACCTTGGTGTCACAGTATGTTTCTGGATCTCTGTTTGCCTGATCCAGGAATATCCATCTATTTAATTTAAGAGAGATATTCCAAAATGTATGATTATCATCTGAAAGTACTTTCATAGGAATCAGTTTTCTGATACTAGACATCTATATATCAGATGTAACTTAACACTATCTAAGGGCTTTAATGGAACACATGTAAATTCAGGTTAATGTGCCTTTTTCTCTAGGAAGAGTGACAAACTTAAAGAATCCACCACATCTTCTGCAAATTACTACATCTCTTTGGACATAGTTCTGAAATTTTTCTTGAGCTATTTTAATCTAGTAGTTAATTGCTTGAAGAATGATGGTCTGGATCAACCACTGGGCAAATCTGTATATTTATTTATCTGCAGAACAGCCCTGAGAAAGAAACAGATGACAACACCAGGAAGTCTTATAAAACACTTAATCTTGAAGTGGATTTTGATCTATGCTAGGACATAGTTGGGAGGCTAGGTGAAAAAGCATCAATTTTCTCTCCAGTTATCTCTCCCCCACTGGGTGTCCTTAGTTCCCAGCATATCATGTCTTTGATTTAGCATGCATTTCACTGGTGGCCATCTCCTTCATACAGCCTTTGCAGAGCATCTGACTTGAGCCACTGCCAGATCCAGTGTCTCCACAGGGACACACAGAATGTCTCCTCTCTTTAGCCCGGGACTGTTAATTGCTCTTTCCTCACCCAAGAAGCGCCACTTGGTTTGACTTTGAAGCAAATAATTCAGACAGCAGTAACTAGAAGTGACAGTGACAGCTTTTCTACCCCAGGATAATATTTATTATACAACATTCAGAGTTCTTGGCATATCATGTACAAACTAAGCTGAAGTCAGAGTCCATGATAAGAAGCTTTGTTCGTAAGTTGAATTCATGTCAGTGTAGCAAGTAAAATAAATTATTCTGAGTTGCAGTGACAGTTTTAGAAGACTACAAATTAGAACATTTTTCTTAGTGCAAAAATTCATTTAATAACTCAATTTTCTTAACATTTTAATTTAAAATTTAAAATAACCCTTTGGGCTGAGACTATATATGAGAAATTTCAGCCCAACAGGGACTTTTTCAAAGTTAAGGCTAGTGAAAATATTGCTAAGGATGGAATTACTTCTGTAGAACATTAACTGTGACTCTGTACTATAATTACCTTTCTTAAATGAGACTGCGGCATTTCTGTTTTGGAAATGTCTTTACACTTTGAAGTTATCTCTCAATTAAGTTGAATTCTCTGCTCCTTCATGTTTGTCCCTGGCTGAACAGCAAATAGGGGATGAGTGTCTTGATTTTTTATTGAGTGAAAGCTGTCCAAGTCTATGAGGTAAGTTTTATTTTTGAAGGAGAATATTTATGATCTTAAAAATAAGCGTATACTTTTAATTCCAACTAGTATTTGGTGCTGCTAATTTTACATTTTTCACTGCATTCTAACTGCATGCTAACCAAGTAATTCAGATGGCTCAGTAAAAGTTTAATGTTGTTCTTTATCATGCTTTTAACTTTTTTCAATCTCATAATAAATATAAGGAAAAACTAAGAAACTTTTGAAGTATGGATATAAAAGTGCATATTGCAACATATTTTAATGAAAATATTAGTCATATTTATTAGCCAATTTCAAAAAAGAAATATTTAGTAATTAATTTAGTAACAGTTTAATATACTGTTGTAGTCAAAATAGGGGGAGTAAAATTAAGCAGAATCATCATGAATACTTGAATATTTTCTAACAGGGCAAATAAATAATACAGCCCTACAGGATAATAATGAGAACAGAATAAACACTGGAGTTTTAATATAAGAGTAATGTGTGTTGACTTTATTAGATGTTTTGCTAAAGTATTTAATCAGATTCACATTAAAAAAAAAATTAGTAACATCTGTTGTTATCATGCCAAAACCATAAAGCAGGATCAGTTGCATCTTAAACATTTATATGAAATTTCTGCTAGAATCAAGAACTTCATCAATACATGGATTGAAGCTTTAAATTGCTATTCACATTTCAAAGAGAAAGAGGACAACAAAAAATGAATAATTTTTTTGGAAAATGTCTTCTTCAGGCCTCCTGTTGTTATTTGCTATGGCCCCTGCAGGAGAAATGGTTGACTATTTCTGTGCCCACAAGTTGTACAATCTATTCACCTGACAGCACTCTGAACAAACATATACAAATTCTATAAACAGTTTTGTTTCTGATCTCAAATAAATTTGTGTCAGATGATAGGACAACTCTTTAAGCATAGAAGTCTCATCCAAGGTAACATGTATTTTATAACAATAAATCACAAGTAGATTTTCTATAGGTTTCCAATCATTGTCTTGACAGAGACTGCAACATCAGAAATAGGCCTTTGCTTTCTCTGTTGAAGACCTCATACACAACTTTTTTAAAAAAATAAGTTGTATACAGGAGTAATAATTTTCAATTTTTTATATTTGAGACTTGCCCTGAACACTGATGTTGGGGAAAGTACTTGGAAAATGTTTGCACAGATTTCTTAAGCTTTCTGTAGGCAATAATTTTCTCTGGAGGTGGAAAAGGAAGCTGTATTTGTTCATGCTCAATACACTCTTACACTAGGTATGTTTTACTAAGTTAACATTCTAAGTATTTAATTGTCTTTATAATGGTTCAATCAGCCATATGCCTCAGAGGTTATACTGAGAACTTGTTTGATCCCTAGCCAATGTTTACTTTCAGATTATAATGAGCAGCTAGTAAGTACTCACCATCTGTTCCTGAGAAAAGGGAAATCTTTGTCTTAGTGGACAAGTGGGAAAATAATTCAGAAAGCTGATTATCAGTTCATATAAGTAGATGATGGGCCAAATTTTGTTAAGAAAAAACTGAGAGGAAGCAAAATTCTTACTGCTAGAACAGACCATCCCAGTGCACCAATACACAGAGCACTAATTAGAAAATAGGTGCTGAGGCTTCTACTGGATAGCAAGTCTGAATGACTTCTGGTTAACAAATTCAAATTAGATCTATGAATATATATTTTTTTATTATTATAAAGATGATAAAACACTGAAATATGTAGCCCAGAGAGGCTTGACTATCCAACCTTGATAGTCAAAACTTGATTTGACATGGACCTGAGCAACTTGATTAACTTGGCCCTGCTCCGAGTAGAAGTATGCTGATGACCAAAGGTCCTGTTCAACTTAATTTGTTCTTTGATTCTACATGATATCATTCCTTCAAATTATGTCAATGTATAAATCTGAACCACCGGAGTGGCTACTTTATTCTGAGGTGAAGTGGGCCCAATACATTACTCAGTTATTTATGCTCTGATCTTCATTATTCCTTGAATCTGAAATCTGTTGAAAAGAAGTAATGTGAGATTATGTGGAAAAAAACACATTCTTGTTTCATTTTAGTAGCAAGAAAATGGTATATTTGTCTTATTGGATGCTAAGTTTGAAAGTTGAGAGTTTAAATTAGAAGCCTAGTCTTCAGAAGGCTCTTGTCAACAAAATAAAAACTCTGAATAATCTGTCAAATTTCATTTGGACTATATAGATTGAGCATTGTGGGAAATAGTCACACAAAGACTGTATCTTGTATGGAAAAAGAGGAGTCTTTATTTGTAGAGTGCTTGTAGGAATAGGCAAACTATTGGTCTTTACAAAGCGAATGTTTATTAAAAAAAAAGTGTAGTGTTTATTAAAAAACAAATGTAGTATTACCAGTTTTAATTTCAGATTTGTATTGATGATGGAAAGCCTATGAAGGACAAAAATGAGTCTAATAAACTCTCTTCTATATACCTGATAGCTGACATATTTGAGGTGACTCAGCTAAAGCAAGGCAGACCCCTATATTTTAATATGAGATCACTTTATAACCAGTTTACCCCATGGGTAGCAATTTCTTCCAGCAAGCAGCAAAGACATAATCTTTCACTTTTCATGACAAGAGGATGCCATAAACAAACTGTGAATCCTACAGTGCCAGGACCATTTAGTTCAAGTCACTAAATCACTAAGAAATACCTAGGCACAAGTATATTGTTTAGGCTTTTATTTTCTGCTGTTTGCCGATTATCACCTTGTCTTTAATAGTTTGACTTCATGATATTCATCACTCTGGCACTTATTGTCACTTTCCCCAGTGATCCTTTGGATCTTTCTAAGATGCTGCTATGTTTCAGTGTCTTCATTTTTCTGCTAACTTTAAAAAAGCATGGTCTCGATTCATGAATTGCGGTTGATATTAAGCTAGTCTTGATTTATAAAACAGGAAAAATACTGTGAACTGTATGTTTGTCTGTTCTAAATCTTGAAATATTGTTTAGTTTGTAATACTGTGAACTTAAAATGTAGTAATGTTTAAATAGTTTATACTTTAAGTGGCAGCACAATACAATACAACATATCTAATGCTTCCTCTTTAGAGAAATAATGTTCCAGCTTTATGCTTCTCTGAAGAAAATGGTCAGCTTAAACTAATTAAGGTTTTTCTTTTTTTATACTCCTAGAATCCAATTTTATACATCCATTTAAACAAAATCCAATTTAGGATATTGGTTGGCTTGCTAAATCCTGGCAAGAGAATGTGAATTGGTTAAGAAAATAGACTTTCTTATTTTCATACTGATTCTTAGCTATTGAAAATCTAATTTGAAAACTCAGTCGTCTTCATACATCATACAGCACTTGTAGTGGGAGATACAGACTGACAATTAACTTTGAGGGAATGTGGTTCTATACAAGGCATTTTCCTAATAAGATGATCATTTATGCTCATATTTTGTAAAAAGGGAAAAACAAACAAACAAACAAAAAAATACTTCTTACCAGAATTACTGTAAAAATATTGCAGTTTTCAAAATGTGGTTGAATAATTGCTGTTTCAGGTGTAATCTCTCCACACACCTCATGCACAGCATGCTGAATTTCAGCTGATTTTTTTTTTTGTCAAGAAGTTTACTCACTTTTAGGACAGAAAATTGTTTTTCAATGGGACAGTCTTTATTTTACCACAAACTACTCACCTCAGACCTTCTCTTTATTCTGTGTGTCTGTGGAGATGGAACTTAGAGTGATACACTGCTGCTTACTGAAAGGGTAGAAAAAAAGAAAAGCCTGAGGAAACTTTGCAGCAAGAAAATGTTTCCTGCAGGAAAGATTCTGTCACTGGGAAAGAGGCAGCTCTGGTGACCATGGTGAAGAGAGGCATCCTCCCTGACCCCTTGGAGATGTTGACACAGGGAGCACGTGGCCATGCTGGGTCTCCAGGGGAGGGATGGCTGGAAGGGAGGCGCGTTACTGCCGCTGGATGCATGTGAGTGTCTCCCTGGCTTTGCAGGAGCCAAACACTGGGCAGTGGGAAGGCACTGCTGAGACTTTCCACAGGGGAGGGAGGACAGAAATCCTCACAATTCCCTGTGATAAGTCTAAGCAGCTATCTTTACTCCTCTGCATTTCTCCCATAAAAGTCACATTTCTCTGCATTCTTATTACCCTGTGAGACAACCCTTCTGACTTTAATGTAGCACAAAAGACCAAGCTAGCTCCAAAATAACTCTTTGGGATAGCTGAGTATCAATGTGCCTACAGTCAGTGTTCTCCACTGCCAAGTGTTTCTCATCCCCTTCCCTGTAGTGATCTAAATGGTAGAAAGGGAGGATATTTTCAATGCTACTTTTCATTTGTCATCAACACAGGAGGAGGCTGCATATTCCATTTCCTTGACTGCAAGATATCTCAGCTGCTACCAACTTGGAGTTGCTGAGTACGTACTTGTGTTGGAAGCTGTGACTTATACTCACAGTTAATGCTCTAATCAATATACCTTTGATGTACTAGAAAGTAACTGTGATGTCATATTTTGCATCAAGCTATGAAATTTTATATTATTGATGCAGTTTAAGTTTTTTCCTTACTTTTCTAAGCTACTTAAAGTGTATATTTCAGGGTTTGTTTTGAAAATAGTTGTCATATTGTTCTGTAGGTGAATTCTGCCATTTGTTACTACTGACAAATGATCAGGCTGCTAAAATGGAGAAATGTAAGGAAGATGCAGGCTTTGTAAAAAAATAGACTTTTTTGGTGCCCATAATAATTAACTTTGTTTGCTTTTAAAATATTTAAACCTTGAAGAAAAAAGATGAATTATTGCCTGGAAGATTTAATAATTATCTGGTGTCATGTTTCTATTGAAAGAAAACCTGAGACAAGTTATTTTACTTAGAGATAAGATGATCAATATTGGGGAAAATGTATTTTCTAGAGAAGATCTCAACATTGTCTTATTACTGAAGAATCAGTGTGGTTTACATTACTTAAATTTGTCATCATTTGTAATTGGGGAGAGAACTCTATGCTTCCTCTGACAGAGTATAATGGTTTATTAAAATGTTTTCTTCACAGAAAATAACCATCTCTGAGCTGTATGGTACTGCAAACATTTTAAACAAAATCAGCAAATCCTAAAATGATATTTCTTTATACAGAACAAAAAAAGGCATTTTTATTGAATATCTTATTTTATGTGGAGCCCTTGGGACAGACTCTGGGAATTTCGGGTCATGTTAACTGGTGAAAAATTTTGGTGTGACTTTGTGTTTGTTTCCAATCTATAAAACCATGGTAATAATTAGTTTCTGTCACCTGTGATCTAGCAATCTCTGTGATTTATGAGATTTCCAAGGCTGTCCATTAGATCATGTTTGGAACCTCTGCTTCAGCTCCTATTGTCTCTATTTACTCCTTGCTGTATCCCATCTTTACTGCCCATGTGTTTTCTTCTCTCAGCAAAATTCTGATCAAAGGATAAAGAAAAGTGATTATGAGAAACTGAGTAACGAATGCCATACAGATGAACACTGAGAATTATTTGCTCTATTTTATATTCACAGTCTGAACAGGAATAAGATGAAAGAAACTGTGTTCAATAAAATATTTGTAAAGATTTGGATGATAAGGTGTTTGTTGTTGAGGTTTGATTTTTGTTGTTTGGGGCTGTTTGTTTGTTTATTTGTTTAATATTTTTTCCCCTGAAGCAGCTGTATTCTTGTAGTACCTGATGTTTTACATTCCTCCAGCATATTTTAATTCAAATGTATTCTCACTTTACAATTCCATGCCTGTTGACATCAACCCAGTAGCAGGTAATAGAAAAATTAATTCTTTTTTACAGTGAAAGTTCCGATGGTAAAGGAGCAGCAGATTCACTGCACTCGGTAGATGATGACCTGGTTTGATACAGAGAGAGTCATTGCTAGCAGTTACTGTGGGTTTATGAGAGACTTGCTAGCAAGTGGATACAACAGTTTGCTTTGTCTACTATAAAGCTCTACTTTTTTTTTTCTCCATGATTTTTTGGCATGAGAAAACATTTTTGTTTTGTTCTTTTTCCTGCCTTATGTAATTAGTGAATATGAAGGTAAAAGGTCAGGGTGGGAAGCACAGTGTCACTTTTGTGACCTGGGTATCCTATAATTCCCTGTTGTGAGAGAGCTGCTCCTGAGGCTGCCCATGGAGGGACGGAATTAGAACTGTGCTCATCTGCATGCTCAGGAAAGAACAGGGAATTCTGAAACCTTCTCATATGAATGTTGTATAGTTGAAAACCCTTTCATACAAATTTTAAAGAAATTATTTTGAGAAGACAAAAATGTGCCATTAAGTTTACAGGGTATAATAATCTGCTGTTACAAAAGATATCTAAATATTTTATATGAAAAAAAAATCAGAAAAGCAAGTATTGTAACAAATTTTAATTTTGTAGTATTTTTCTTTTTTCATGTAAGATTTTCTGTCCGCCTCACAATGAAAGAAATTTAATTTTTTTTTTACTTTCTGAAGCCAATTCTAGATATTACAATTACTTGGCTGTCTATGTGTTTACTTATTTGGCTTGCAGAAAAAAATAACTAGGTCCTGTATAAATATCTGTGCTATCCTATAGATTAAAGCTGTAGAAAATTTCAGGTCACTTGAAACACTGGCAAGGTTTTTAAAGATTCTCTTTTTAAAGAAGAGTTTAATCTATATGAATATGAATAATATAAATCATATGCAATTTGGCAATTATTGATTTTGTGCAGTTAAAATTATTAATAAGTAATGGATAAAAGAAACTTTTTTGATGTATACACGTGTACACATAGATAGCAATGTAGAACTAGGGAAAATTCACCCTCTATAAGATTTGCCAACGGCTGATGTAGTGGAAACAGCTGTTTTTCTTCATGAAGTTTGACTTGAGACACTCTGCTTTCACAGATTTTGCAGCAGAGAAAATTATGACCCTCCAGATACTCATTGTGATATTTGCATAAAGATGAGCAATATTAAGATTAATCTACTTGACGTAGAGAGACATTAATTACCTTGTTTTTAACATTATGCTTTTTTAAAGTGGCATCCAGTTATTGCCCTTGTGTAGCAGAAATACCTTTGTGGAAATGTGTGTCAGCTGTTGAAGAAATATATCTGCCTATTCTTCCTTAAGAACATGTTAATTGTTCTTATTTTTTTAATTATTTTTTTTTATTTTTATTTTTTTTAAAAAAAATTGTGGTAGTGGCCATTTAAAAATGCCTCTGCTTATGAAAAATTCATGACATTGGGGAGCAAGTGACATCTCAGTGAGCCTGCACTGAGAAAACAGACATTTTATTTGACTGCAGATGTACTAAAAGTGATCATAACATATGCCAACATACTCAAATCCAGAGTGGGCTGTGGAAATTTTGCAGATTAGATGAAAATATAAAATTTGTAAAAAGATATAAGTACTTTTGTGGGGCTGGTCTGTGCAGTCTGTTTTCTTCAGCATCTCTTCAGGATACAAAGACATGTAATTGAAGAAGGTGCAGCGGAACAATTTCTAAATGTTGTGTCATAATGTCAATCTGCATCTTCTGGACTTTTAGACGTTGTTTTTCTCAGTTCAGTTCATTGCTCTGTTTTGCTCCTTGTCTGGTTTTCCAATATTATGGGAAAGTGTGCAGCAGAACATATTTCTCCTTTTAATTTTGACTTTTCTTCAGTAATACCTTCATAAAATTGAGTTCACCCTAAAAATAATGATTTTTGTGCTCACATAAATATGAATACTGCCCTGCAGTTGCGTAGCTTTTAACTTCTGATTTCAGTACATTTGCTATTTTGTTTCTCTGCTCTTTGAATGAATTTACAATATCTTTGTTTCTTTTAACATCTGTGCTTACATTATTATAATAATCTTATAATCTTCATCAACTGACAGCTCCAATTTACAAGGTGCTACCTTAAAATTTACTAAAGTTTTTCAGCTTCCCTAAGTATCTTTTAGTCGTTGGTACTCCTTGCCAAAAGACCATTAAATAGTGGATATACTGAACTTCATGAAGTGTGCTTGAAGGACTCTTCTCATGGAAAATGTTTAAGTAAGTAATTGCCAGCTGTGATCTGTAATTCATCATGATTTTTTTTTGGATCTGCTTCAGTGTCCTTTATGAAGGATAAAAATAAATTTGGTAGGCATATCTCTAGAAAATATTACTTAATGGATAGTGGAGCTAATAATATAGAACTGATATGTTTTCTAGTTCTTTGAAAAGACAAATTTACATGTTTGACAGGATTTACTTTTAAAATTTTCTATCTTTTTGCTTAAAAGGGATGTATCAATTTTTGGTTTGTTGTGTGAAAACCACAAGACCTTATTTCTAGAAGGACAGTATTTATGAATAAATCTAGATAAAGATGGAAGTCTTAAAAAAACAGCTAATGCTTCTTTCTCCTCCTTTCCTGAAGTTCAGCTTTCTCAATAAACAGGCAGAATTTTTGGTCTGCATTTGTTTCATTAGATATCTGGAAAATTTGACCTGTACAGGCATCTTCAGGTTGGGAATATTTTGTAGTTCACTTCTTCCCTTACCCTCAACTGTTTGTCTACTCTTATAAACATGTAGATGCCAAGATGATGAAAGTAGACTGGGGAGAGGAGAGTAGCTGGTATGGTTCTTAACTCCTTTCTGGGTAACATCAAGACAATAAGATATGAGTTCAATATAACAAAAGGTAAATTAATATATGAATTAGGCTGACATTAGGCTGCTATCTCCAGTGACAGGAATAGTAACTTTTTCTGTTTAGATGTACTGTTTTGATGAATTCCAGTTACCTCTGTGCTTTTTCTTGCTTTTTTTTTTCCCAGATAGAGAATGTTTCCAATTCATTCCACCTTATGAATTTTATTTCTCAACCCCTGTAAGGTTATGACTCATCCCCATTTTCCTTTGCTAGTGCTTTGCAGTTTTCTCTCAATAATCCCCTACAATCTTAGCTAATACTATTGTATGTGACATTTATTTTTCCTTGGAAAACATAAACAGAACTGCTGATTTTAAAATGACGGGAAAAAAAAAAAGGCAAAAATGGCATAAAATTTTAATTTATCTTTGACATTTTAAAACCTCTGTGTATTTTTTTTCCACATTTTTCATATTCCCAACTAACATGAATGTAACTTTTTGACCATTTGGGTTGCATGCATCATTAAGTGAGCAAGACTTCAGTCCCTATCGACCAGAAAAATTTACTTGTGTTTGCCTTAAAGTAAACATGCTTTTGACCATTAGGAACATACTGTTAGCCATTAGGATTTCTAAAATCCATGTCTCTATATTGAATTTAACTTTTACAAAGCAGATGTTCAAGTTAAACAATTTGGGGCTGAATTGGAAACCATTGATATCATTGTGAAGCAGCAGATCTGTTTGCTCTTCCTGTGCTTGTCCTGAATTCAACATCCTCTGCTGTTTTGTGAAGGAGCAAGCAAGGGAAAATTGACTTTGGCAACTTATTGTGTATTCTGCATTTTTATTCCAGAGGAGGTTTCAACTTCCTTTATTTACAGATGCTTTTTCCCTAGCACAGCTTATGCATATGAAGACTATTCAGCCAAAAGAGATCTGCTTATACAGAAATTAAGTTTTAATAAGATGCTTTGCAGGAGAGCCCACTACACAGATCTTATTACAAGATAGGAGCAATAGCTATTTTTACAATTGCAAATTCTGTGAGGTGGGAAATGTGCATATAAACCAACTTGAAGTGATTTCACCATGTGTACAAAGCTAGTCAAATTCCTATTATCAAATTTCATAATTGACAGCATATGTTACTTATTTCTTTTTAAAATCAAGTAAAGGAACAACAAGATTTTGACTCTGTCCATAAAGAAATGAAAACTAAGTTCTGAAGGATGAACTTAATCAAAGCACTTTTATTCATTTATTTCATCCATATGACCATGCCTGGCTTGGTCACATAGCCCTTTGCAAGGCAGTGTCTTGTTTCCTTTTCAGTCTTTTTTCATCTGATGAAAGGTATTATGGTCCTCACCTGTCTTGGTTTTAACTTGCTCTGCATATCTACTTATTTCTTCCTAGAACATTAAGCAGCTTGTGGCAAGAAGGTGTTTTTTATATTGTTCTGGGAGTTCTAAGTGTTTCAGCTACTTTGATTCACTTCTCATTCCATGCAGCAGAATAGGCCTCCTTAGTGCAACAACTGTAACCTCACTTTACTTTTTCTCTTGTCAGGTCATGAGCTGAAAATGTAGAAGACATCTATTGAAAGACCTGTTAGCTGAGAGCTTAGAGAATTTGCCTTCATTTAGTACTATGCTAGACCACTTAGGAATGGACACATTGGTATGGCACGAAGGTGTGAAGGTAGGAGTACCACCAGCAAAGTCCTCTGGAGAAGTTTAGTGTTTTTCGGGGAGCCAGCATGAGAAGAAGCATTGCTATAGGCTAGTGACTAGGGAAAATGTGACTTAGATGTTTTTCTCAAAACTCTTTCTCTGTTTTCCTCCAATAACTGAGTGTTAATCCTCAGAGGAGTCAACTATACACTCAGGTGAAAAGCTTGGTCCTCAGCTTATTCACAAATTGTCCAGGTTCTCTTACAAGCTTTGATAACTGATGATGTATAGAACAGTGTATTCCAAAAAGTTTTGACCTGGCTTGTGATAGTTTCTTTTGTGCTAGTTCTGCATAGAAAAATCCAGAGCTGAAGGCTGTTTTTGTGTAACCACTTGAGAAAGTTTCCTGTCTCTTAAAGTCTCTGCTGGCTCTGCTATCTAGGAATATTTTTGCCTTGGGGAAGTAAAGGCAGTGACATTTTTTATTTTTTTGGTTCTCTTCATTGCAGTTTAAGCACACTAACTATATTGCTGGTGCTGGTAAAAACCTCCAAGTATAACCCAGAGATCTAATGTGTGTTGCATAATACAGGACAATGAGTATGTAAAGCATGGGGCTATTTTAGGATTGCTCTTTCCCTTGACAGATAACTCCCATTATTTTTTTTTTATATGAGGTACAAGAAAGCGGGATAAGCGTTACTTGTTGGATAACCTAAAATAAAAGTCATAGCCAGTTATTAAACCTGGAAATCAAAGAAAACATATTGTAAACATAGTCAAAATACTAGTGAAACCATGTCTGCCCAAAATAATTGAGTTCTGTAGCTGCTCTGTGGATGTTTCTTAATACTGTTTGAAGAAACATTCTTACTTTTTTCATATTTAAAGATATACAGTTGTATTAAGGTTTTTGATAAATGTAGGTTTTTCTTTAAGGCATGTGAAAACTTCTTGTGATGCAGCTGGGTAAGTCCATGAGGATCCTGGAGAATGTTATACATCAATATTTTAATTAGTATTTGTATTATTTACATTATTCTCTTGGCCCTAAGTAATGTATTATGCACAGAAAATGTACTGGTGTTGCGACAAAAATTAGATCAACTGAGAGAACACCCTTTGCCTGAGGTATCTTTAGAACTGTGAATGGGAAGCTGGGTGATGAATTGGATAGTCTGCTTCAAAGGACAGATATATAGTGTCTGAATATGAAAAAGCATAAGTGCACAAAAAACATGCCACAACCACGTGTAGTGCAGTGATAAAACAGTTTACTCTCACCTTTACTACCAATGAAGTATGTCAATTTAGGGTCTGATGTTCTGCCTTATTTACTGGAGTCTGTATACATCTGTATATAGTATAACATTTTGTAGTGCTTATTGCTAAAGAGTAAAACCCCAAAATTTGTCTTGGTCTATATTAAACAGTAAACCTGCTTCTTCCATTTCGTTTTTCTCCAGAAATTGCAGTCTTCTTTTGATGCTTGCTTCTTTTAGTTATTTCTGAAATGCACAAAACATATGATTTATTCTAACCTTAGTTAAATTGCAGCTGCAGGTCTGAAGAGTTTGATTAGCATAACTATTTAATGGAGACAGAATTTAATATTCCTCTGAAAACAATAGAATTATGTCTGGGTAAGGTTCAACTGAAAACAAAGGCTTAAGATTCTGGCTCCTGTTTTACAGATAAAGTCTAAGCTGACTTTTCTATGTCTGCCTTCTGACCTAGACTGAGGTAAAAAGCAAGGTTATAAGTGGTCTTCTAACATATCACTTTATAACACCCCAGAACAAGATTCATGACATAAGAAGGACACAGCCTGATTTTAGGAACATAGTAGATCTTGCTTGGCATTTTATAAATCATACTTCTGCCAGCAATGTTCAACTGTCCTCACAGTACCTTAATTTAATTTTCCACTCTTCTGTTTATTTGAGGTGTTCTAATAAACTTTATGTAATTTTTCTTTTTTTCATCGTTGTTTTAATTTTATTTCTTCCTTTGTCTCTGGGGATTAAAATATGTGGATTTTGAAACATGCTCTATATTCTTCATTTTGTATGCTTCTCTGCTGTGTCCTGCCCCTTTGCTACACTCTGCTCTTGATGCTCTGTCATTTCATCAGTTTAGACTGAATCTTCTAAGAGGAGTAAGATGGAATAAGGCTTGTTTTTGCCTGCTGTGTGGAAATTCCATTGAAATCAGCCAAAACTAGCAACTCATGATGACTGGCAAATCAGGTGTTAAAAAATCATCTTTAAATTTAGGCTGAAAAACCAAAGGGAAAGAGGAAGACCTTTTTTCTCATCTTGGAAATGTTTATTACTGTATTTTTTCAGGTCTGATTATCTAGAAGATTTGAATGCTCTTAATGCCCTTTGAAAGAAAAGTTTGGAGAAGATTGCAATGATTTTTCTCATTCCTATTTCAAAGCGTTCAGCAGTCAGGATGCTTGCTTGGAGTAATGGCAAAAATCCAAATCTTTTCTGTGAGTTGGGCACAGTCTGCTAAAAGACTGCACTCATGGCCACCACAGCCTTTTTAACTCTTCTGATTACTGGGGGGATGTTTAATTTCCAATGTGCTGCCAGAGGCAGTCTGAGATATTTTGTCTGCTGTTCTGTATAACCATCTCTGTGTTTAGTGCAGCTATTATAGTTGTGAAGGCAGAAAGGTGTTGTGGGGTACTGTCCCCTTTCAAAATTGCCCCAAATCAATACCAGGATTTTACAATCTTGGTTGAACTGAATGTGGTGGATAATCATGAACATTACTTAATAATCTTAAATACAGACATCCCTAGAAATTATACATATCACTTTTAGAATGAAAGGATCCATAAAACATTGGCTGGAGGGATCACTACAAAATTTAGAATTATTAATTATTTTTGATCAAAGTAAAGATGTTTATGTTACACCTAGGAATTGATGGTTTTACATGATTATAGAATAGAGATGACTCATCATCTTAAATATGCCTATAAGAGAACTTGCCACAACATTGATGAGTTTTAGGTGTTCTGAGAACTCCAAGTTTTACCAAAGAAAAAGAAAATGAAAAAACTGTATGTGAATTCAAAAGTATCAGACAGGTAAGCAGAGTGTTCTGTTCTAAATGTTCAATGTATTTTCAGGAAACAAATTGTAAGCTGCCTACATGAAAACTATTTGACAATTTGGAGTAATAGAATGTTGCCTAATGAATTTCTTGTTCACTCATTGAAAGAAAGGATTTGTATATTTGCTTTTGAATACTTCATGGAGGAATGAAAGGCAAACCTTGCTTATATATTTATAGGAGGGAATAGCTGTATAGTCAACTATCTAGATCATGTAAACTGAGAAATACCAGAAAAGCTTGCTTTGAAACCTCTGTAAAAAGACAGTATTTGGAAATATTTATGTGTTCAGTAGTCATAAGATTTATATAAGGATTCTGAATGCAGGATGACATAACCCGTGAAAGAGCAAAGACCAGTCAAATACTGTCTTGTAACCATTGGCAGCAGTGAAGCAATTAAAGACCTTTCAGACAGCAATTAATTTTATTAATGAGCACAGCCTTAAAACACAGCATTTGTATTTGTAGATAGCTGAATTTATGATGATGATGATAGTTGTGAATGGTATGCTTAGAAAATGTCTGTAAGTGGCTGAATAGCTGTAGTGAAGTGTTCTTTCTGTGACTCACATGTGCTTGTCTCTCAGTCTGATCCCCAAAATCTCTGATACCAGAACAGGACTTCTTTTGCAGGTTTCTATTCAAAATCCATATTCATGCCTTATGCCTTCTTTCAATGGATACCTGCTGTGTTCCATCAGTAAAATCAAGCATTTTTCTTTATACTTTAATGATCCATGTTCTCTTCCATAGAAGTAAAAATAAATAATTAAAGATAATTTTCTTCTGGAGCTGTGACTAGAAATATCAGTCTGCTAATACCTCATTTATGCTTGCAAGTGAACTCTGTAGTATGTTACTGACTCATCTACTTGTAAGATTTTTATTTAGGGATATTTTTCTGAATTTGTGCTATTTAATAATATAAATCAGTGCCACAGCTCTACATTGACACAAATAAAAGTAAGCAAAGTTCTGGGGTTAATTTATTTGTATACTGAATTTAAAATTTTCGTGCATTTGACGAAATTCTTATTAGCCTTCCTGGAAACAGCTTTATAATGATTACCACCTTTTTCTGCAGATGGAAAGAGCACCGTTGCTTCATTTCCTGTGTGACAAGAAGGCCAGATAATAACTATGTAAAACTCATCTTCTGTGATTGCAACAAAGCTGCCTTTTCTACAGAAAATCTGTAAGAAAAAAGGGAAGTATTCTGTTACTGTTGAGTGCAATGAAGTACATCTCAAATTTACAGGAGCATTTGAAAAGCTTTTAATTTAATAGGGAAGTTGCTTGATTCAGTAGGTATCAAAACCTATTAAGACAGTTTGGCACATCTTCCTAATGTGTGGAAGTAATTAATTTGAACCAAAGACTCCCATTGTGGGACACGTTTCTCTCAGCATCTTAAAAATATATAAATATAAAATTGAAAAAAATTTCTCAAAGAGAGATGCAGATTGATTAGATTTTTGGCACGCATTTTTTTTACTCTTTATCCCCAGTTATAATTTGTTTGCAGCTATTTTTCTTTATTCTTTCCTCTTCATTGTTTCAAATGGACTAACACTGTTTTCTTATTAATATTTCTGTGTCCTTTTATATAAGAAAATAAAAAAACCCATAAAACAACCTTAAAAAATGCAGACACAGCATTTGAAGTGAATACTAATAGATATTATTAGTATAATATACTATATATATATTATATATATATAGTTTCCTAGAGCTTATAATTCTTTAAATTAGTGCTAGAAAACCTTTTTCTTCCCAAATATTACAAACTCAGTAACTCATTGACCTTCTTAATTTCTTTTTGCTAGCCAATGATCCATGATTGTGTGAAAGTTTTTGTTTTGTGCCATCTCTGAGTAGGATTCTGCTCGGTATTTTGTGGAAATCTGCAGAGTCCATCTGTTCCCAATACCAGAAATCAGACACATTTGTCTCCTATTGTACCTTTACCCACAAATTTTGAGGAATATTTATTCACATGTGTTCCTTGACTTCAAGTTTTTCCATTAAAAAAATTAGGAAGAAGCTTGGTGGTGCATGTAATACTTGCTTTCTAGCGTGGGAACTGATTTCAAGTAGATGGATTGCAAATTTGAGCTGTACTAAATCAAGGATTCACCATGTTTTGTGTTTGGTGAAAATTTGTGAAACACCTTTGTTGTTTAGTCTCTGCTGCCTTGTTACTGTTGGAACAAAAAGAACCCAGTACTAAGTCATGCTGGAAATATTCACATTTATTGCTATCTAATTGTGCTTAACTTTCTAATTTGCCTTTTTTTTTTTTTTTTGTTTATTTGGGTGTCTTTGTTTGTTTTGGATGAAGACTAGATCTATGTTCCTGAAACACTGGAATTGCTGTTTGAGTAAGCAAACTTGTTTTGTGTGTGTTTTCTGGAAGATAACTTCTGTTTCCAGCTCCTGCATTTTTTGAAGTTATAGTGCTAGTGGGTGCTGCAAATGCTATCTTTCTGTACTGTATAATTATACTCTTACTCTTATTAATTTTTATTCTTATTTTCAAATGTGAGATGTGGACTTTTAGGAGTAATATTGGTGCTAAAGATATAGAAATATTATCTACGTATTTTTAGTTTGTGGTGCAAACCAGACATAAGTAAACATTTTAGAGTGAGATAAAATCATGGCAAAAAAATGTTTGATTAAAAATGTTACATAAACAAAAATTAGTGAATAACTAATGTTATTTTTTTATAACTATTAATGCTGTAGAATATATTTTTTATATACTCGAGGTATAAAATATACTGAGAATAATTAAATAGGATTTCATCTTGCAGAAATTGTGCAGCAAGTTATAGAAGAAGAACCCAGATTCAGTATTGCTGGTGACATCAGGCCAACTTATGGAGTAGTGGGAGCAGGTATTGCTTCCTTTCACTGAGTACACCAGAATATAGTCTTCACTCCTCTTGTTACTGATCAATCACTCTTTATTTACTCAAACATAAAATTTGACTTCTCTGTTCTGGAGGTTAATATAGAATGAAGGTTTTAAAAAAAAATGTTTTATTTTGATAAAATAATCTTTGGCCTAATACATGTCCTAGGAAGAATGATGAAGTCAGACAAGGCAGACATCAAGCATTTCTTATTCCAGTGTTAAGACTAACCCTAGCTGGTTTTCAAGCATTGCTTTTTTTTTCCCCTTCCCACCTCAACAAAGACTTTTTAATGTTAGTATTATTTAAAAAATATTTAGTGACAAATTGTTCATGTAATTTTGTAATTGGATCATGCTCTTGCAAGGATAATAATAATCTGAAGCCTACTAAACATGGTGAAAAAAGAACAGTTTTAATTGTCATGCACATATGTACAATGAAAATGTTTCTATTAATTGCTGAAAGCAAATGTCTATGTGTGATTTTAATAGCAACACTATGTTTTTTACTTATTGGTTCTGCTTTCTGTGAACAAATATGAAGGTATAATATGCAATAAATATAAAATTTTAGTGTGCCTCTGCTCAGAAGCTCAGTGTTCTAGTAATTACTTGGAGGCACTATGCAGATCATACACTAACTTCGTCTTTGCACATCAGGGGCTCAGCACTGCAAAGCTGTGCTGGGAAATGGCCAGGGGAGTGACCTAAGGGGATGAAAACTAACCTGGTAAGTGAAGGCAGGAAAAGGAATCAAATGGATTGACTCAGACTTCGTTTGGAAGCCTCTCTTATGTTGGGGCTAACATTTCTGTTCTATGCTGGTAAATGTTTCTGTCAAAGAAGCTACCCCTTAATGTGCCTCTGCTCCATTGCTTCCCAGCATGCCAGACAGGGCTCACATCCTCTAGACAAGTATGAAGTAGTTTTAGTTGTACAACTAACATTTCATAGCAGTGCTTAACTGAACAGGTAACTTTACCTTTTTGAAGGTGAATGTTTTATTCATGTCTTTTAATGGGACTTTCAAGCACAAAAAATGTTTGCCATAAGTTGATAGTTGTCCTCAGATATTTGCAAAATTCTTAGAGCAGTTTTTGCCATAAAAAAAGGATTGTATTTGTCTCCAGTTGGGCATCTTTTCCTGTATAACTTTCCTCAGTGGAGTGTAATAATAATGAGGGTGATGTTGTTCAAATTTCTTTTCTGAACCATGTAGAAATACATATTAATACTGATATTAATATTTAAAAAATCCAACTTCTTTCTCTCCAGGAGGACTTTTACTTTGCAAAGCAAAGCAGCTCTCTGTGGCAGGACTAGGATATTTCTAAATAACATCACAATTTAAAAATAAAACCTGAAAACTCTTGTTACTGAATACTTTACTCATAATGAATAATAATCAGCTATCTTAAGAGGTGGGTTAATACTTTCTCAAGACAAATAGGTATTTAAAATTTTTTTTTCAAGAGTTCCCAATAACACATATGCTCATTAGAGTAAAATTTTATGTTGAACATGCAAATTTAGTTTAATAAAGAGAAAAAAAAAAACATTTTCAAATAAAAGTTTACTTTATTAAAACTGTAAGATGTTTTGAAGGCAGAAGCAGGCAAAAAGAATGCTATTAGAAAATGTTTTGGTCCTAATAATTTTGTCCTGTTTTAATAGAAAAGCATAATGGCTCAGTGTCTTGAGAAACAAGCTGTGATAGACACTTCATTATTTTTCTCCAAGTCATTGTATTTTTAAAGGAAACATTATTCTCTTTCTCTTTAGGGATGAAAAATACAACCCAAAGTATTTTCACAGATCAAATAGCCCTGAGTTTCATTTTAAAAAGAGAACATATATGAAAAATGTGTTTAATTTGAATTCACTATAATTGATAACAGTAAAAAGGTAAAAGCTTGTTTTTTTTGAGGTTGGCAGCCCTTTTAGCAATGATTTAATCTGGAATTTCAAGTAAATAATGTGTTGGGAACCAGTGAAACCGCCCTTTTAAAGTTTCTTACCTTATTACTCTCTTCTAATCTCTGCTGTGCAGCCAAGGCTTTATCTTCTCTTCTTTGTACAACTAGTTTCTTCTGCCTGCATTCAACTGGAAAGTTCACATCCAACCTTCACAGTCTATTTCTTTGCTTTCTTCCTCTTCCATAAAATGCAGGCTGTGACAGTGACAAATGTTTGGTGGCTCTGTTCAATGGCTGAGGAATGCGCTGGCATCGAACTCCTCAATGAGTCGCGTAGCTGTGCTTCTCACTCTCCTGCTGCAGGGAGCCCAGATTTCAAGGGGTTCATGGGAACAGTAGGGCAAATTTTGTCTCTGGCAGCCTTGCATACTGGCATGAGCATGCTTATTTCTTCTTATAATGGCTCCTGTGTTATTTCTGCTAAGATGAGGAGTAACTGAACAGGCCATTGCAAGGCAGAGCCACTTACACTGAAGAAAAGAAATTTCTTTTAACTTTATAGAGTGCTGATACTTGCAGAGCTTTCATGTAGATTGCAATACATTTAAATAGTATTCTGGTCATGCTTATAAGGCTTGTCTGATCTTGATTTCCTTTGTCACTGTGTGGTCATTATCCTTCTGAAGCTCATAACCACACAGTTCAAATAACCTTTTCAGTTATGTTTTTGTGGGACAGTGACAAGCAGCTGATGCTTAGGGAAACTGTAAGGAAAAATGGCATTTTGGAATGATCCTATGCTAGCACATCCTTACTTTTTCTGGCAATTAGTGAATTAGTAATTTCCTGAGTTAATGGTGAAAGGCTAACTATGGTGCATAATTACCTCCTACAGACTTGTACAATGAGCCTATGGATCTTTCAGACTGTTCCTGTGTTTTCACATCCTATGTCCTGTGCATATTTGTTTTGTAAATTGTGTGGGTAAGATATTGTGGGTATTGTGTGGGTAAGATATTGTGGGTATTGTGTGGGTAAGGGTACTGCTTTTTTTTTTGTTTAAACCAAAGGCAGGCTAAGTCCTATTCCCAGCTCTACACACCTTCTGTGTGACCTTGGCAAGTCATGGTGAATATGAGATGCAAAATAGAACTTGAATGGCTTAGTTTTAGACACCATAAGTTTTGACTTCCTGGCTTCTGTGTGTCAGGGTAATCTAGAGGCATGTGTAAAATTCTTGCACTTTCTGGACATGCCCATTTTTCAAACCAGTGAAACAACAAAAAAAAATATCATAGAAGAGATGATGAGGTGTCTCCAGCAGTCAAGTGGGGAGTTTTCACTTAGAAATGTAAGTATTTTGGCAACAGACTAATATGTCTATATTATGTCTATATATATGACATAATCTAAATTATGTCATAATTATCTATATTATGTCTAATATATGACATACTAGTATGTCTGCAGATGGAAATAATTTTAAGAATTCTATTAATCCAGCTCTATCAAAATGTTTCATATTCTTGGATTTTCTTCCTGATGGGAAATTCCAAATTAACTTCAATGAGCCTGAGATATTGTGTCTGATCACCAGCATATGAAAAAATTTTTGAAAAACACAGCATTCCTTTAAGTGCAGGTATGATATTTATATATATACTGAAGTCAGCTCTAATATTAGCTGAGGAATTATAGAGACTTCAATAGTCCACCAAAACATTTACTTCCACTTGTCCTCTACAAACTTAACATTAGTATAAAATGAACCAACTGTATAATGAAACTTGTATGTTTGATTTGAATTTTGCTTTCGTTGTTGAAGGAGTTGTGGGGGTTCTGTTCCTCAGAATCTCCCATTTACTTTGCTCAGAAACGCCCCAGGCTCTTCAGCACAGCGAAGCAGCTGCACGATGAAGATCATCCCTCTGCTTCTCCTTTGACTGCACTCAAATTGTCTTCATCGGTTTCGTTTGCTTGCTTGCTCCCTCCACCCCTTCCCAGCCTTTGTGCTCCCGTTTTTGTAGCTATTGAAGTTTCTTGAGTGACGTGGTTCAGCTCAGACCCACCATGCAGTGTAGCCCTTTGGGTACTCTGTTTTTTGTAGCTGTATTGATTACCTAAGAGAGCTCAATCACTACCCCTCTTGGGTCTGCATCCAGTTCTGTCTTTCTGTCAGACATTTTTTACTTTGAAACGCAGCAATTAATTGTATCTGGAAACTAAAGATATTGTGGGGCTTGGGCAGCAATATTCTTAGATCTGGATAACTTCTATAGAGCAAGACAGATCTGTTTGTAGATGTCAGGCTTTAGATGCTGCAAGAAGTGTTTTTCTTACAATGTTTTCCTAACCTTGTCTAGCAGGGAGCAAGTTTTTCATGGGCAAGTATCACTCCACAGTAGAAGACTGGTGATGCTTACAGAAGATGTGCTTTCTTTATTTTTATTTTTATTTTTTTTAACCTGATGGGAATGTCATCACCAAAACAGTGAGTAAAGGAGTGTGTGAAGAAAGGAAATATTTACTGAAGATGGACTGTGACAATTTCATCTCTTTTGAGTAGAGAACAATGATGAAATAATTTCTTTTTTATTGTCATTAGAATGTTCTGATCTTCTGCACAAATTCAAAGTTATTTCTTGCATTCTATTTTATCTTCTTCCTCCCTTCCTCTCCTTCCCTTCCCCCACTCCACTTCCCATACTAGGCTGGGAGGTGGCACTCAGAAACATTTCTGGGGCAGGAAGGCTTTTGAGTAGTCGCACAGTTCTATGATTCTGGCAGGAAAACCTGGAAAATAAAAATAGAGCAGAAATGTGTAATATTATTCACATGCAATAATGTTGTTATGATTAAATCTACATGCTCAATTCTTTCTTTTTAATCCTAGATAAATCAAAAAAGATAAACTAACAATCAAAATCTCGAACGAAAAGAACTTATGAAAAATAACTTTTTGTCTGAGAATGTTGCCCAGATGAAAATTTGAAAATTTTCTGGACTAAATATCAGTATTTATCTTGGAAGACAGCCAGGAAGGTAAAAGTCTTATGCCTTAATGCAATGTGAGCATAATGTCCAGATAGGCAGTCAATGTTGTGCTCTTTTAGGGAACCTGGAGATTTGGTAAAGTTAGTGCATACTTGTCTATTAACCCACCTGAATGAAACTCACATGGACATCCTTTAAAGGAACATATTTATTAGTATAGATATGATAATTATTTTTTTAAAAAGTATATTGTAATCAAGTAATTGGTTGAATTTCAACATGGGTTATGTCACTTTTAATTATTTTGTTTTTATAATTTTCTGTTATTTATTTAAATCTGTGTGCCATTTCCTCTCTTCTTCTTTGACCTGAATTTTAGAAAGGCAGCTGACAGAAAATTTCCAAAACACTTGGAGAATTTCCTGTTAGACATCATCCACATCTGCCAGACTGCACTTCATAATTACTCAGGAGCATATACGTGTTCAACCCTCTAAGACCTTTTCTTAATAATTAATTAGCATAATGATTTCTTAGCTACAGACATGTCATATCTGCTCATGTATGACTATGCTGGTGACAAAAGGGATGATGTGCTATTAGTTCCTGAAGGTTGTTATGTAGATGTCGCTATGATACACTCCTTTTTTTACATTGCTTTTTGTGACAGATGTCTGACTTCACCTTGAAGCAAATTGCAAGCTGAAGGAATAGGTGACTTTAAAAAAGTGAGCCATTTCTGACTGATTTCAAATTTAGAAAGAAAATGCTTGCTGCAGTTTGGAATTATCCATATTTGTATATAACTAAATTAAAGAAACTCATTATCAATGTGTTGGAATGGATATTTTTATTAAAATTGATTCACTTAGGAAAAAAAAAAAAGCCTTTCAAACATGATTCTGATTTTCTCGTTTCTTAGTAAAACTATATTCTTTATCATGACTGTGGCCTCATGTTAAACAAATTACCTACAGTTTTTGTCTTCAAATTGAAATAACTTGCACAAATTTAATAAATCATGAACTGCCACAATAACAAGCAGGCTAGCCTTGTCTAAAACTTCTCCCTATTGACCCATAAACAGAGACATGCTTTATTCATAAATTAGCAATTATAGTTAATTCAAGGAACACTACCAAAAGCTTCCAATGTGTATATAAAGATTTTGATGGGAAAGGATGAAAGAAAATAGGAGACTCAATTTTCTTTTTTTATTATTGAAAGTCACATGCTGATTAAAAAGCAGTGCAGTTCATATCACATGCATTAGTAGGAGACATGACCTTGGAGATGGAAACAGATTTTACTCTCAGTGTTTACTCAGGTTTTTCAAAAGTGTGGAAGAGTTGCTTAGTTTCAGTTGCTATTCAAAGTGTAGTAAAGTTATTAAAGTGTCCATTATTATAGTGCTTCTGTAAATCCAGACATGCTGCTAATTTGAGTTCTTAGGCTTTTAATTGCATGCAGCATACTTGGACACCATCAGTTCAGAAAGCAGGTTTATGTTCTGTGTAAAAAAGATGGATATAAACATCCACAGAGAGGAATTCAGCCACATGATAAAAAAATCTTATTGTGTTTTATTTAACTAGTTTCTATTTGGAAAAACATTGATGATTTAGGAGTATTGGAAGATACTTACCCAAAGATGCAACATACTTCTGTCATGTTTATTTACTTGAGCACATAGGGAGCATTAAGGATTATGAAGTGAAAGTACATTTTTTCCATGAAGCTCTAGAGCTTAGCTGTTTTAAATTCACAATTATTATCAGTTTTTAGGTTACAGAAAAATTTAGTTGAATTCCCTTTCTTTCCTTGAGTGTGTGTGCATATAAAGACACATATCTACTTTGTAATTTTTTTTCCCCAGGAAGCTTTTAAAAGTATTTGATCTTATCTGCAGGAAATCATGATGAGAAGCAGTGAAGGTTTTAAAGAATGAAAGTGAGGAATTTCAATGCTTTAATGTCCTCCCCTGATAGTTCTCTTCCTTCTTTCTCTTCCCATTTTTCCTCTACAATCCCTTCTGTCCTCCCCTCAGAATGAAAATCTAAATAATTGTGGAATTTCTAGTAATAATGTAAACTTGAGACAGGCATTTTATATATTCAATTCTCTGAAGTTTTATTGCTCAGGATGCTGTACATTTTGACTCTTTTGCTATATGTGTTTATCAGACACTCTGAACCCGTTAAGGCCCTGTTGGCAAGCCGAATGCATAGGAAAAAGATGTGAAATTATTTTCCTGATGTGATTAGAGCACATCATTCACAGTCTTCTAAACTGTGGTTATTACTTATTACTGATTTATTTTAAAATTCCACTCCTTATTAGTAAACTACTTTTAAAACAAATACTGTGTTTGTGTGTAATGTGATGAGAAGTTGTAAAGAAGTAGAGAGTAAGGTCTCGAGATTTATTTCTTGGTATCACTTTATTTTTTCTTCCCTTCTTGAAGAGATGATAATAACAATAATGTCCAGCGTATGTTCGTGGATAAACAAAAATAATTTTCAAATTTCTTGTTAATTTTTATATCTTTAATAACAATATACTCATTTTTCAGTAGTGTGTTTGTAAGTATCACTGGTCCAGCCTGTATTGGCTATGTGGGCATCCTCATTGTCTTTCACATGCTGTAATTTGTGATTTGTATAGTAACATTAAACTATTTTACTTGTTTAAAAAATACTTTTTGCTTCACAGTGATGTTCTCCGTTTCCATTCTGGCTGAAATACCAGTCTTTTGTCTGACCGAAAAAATTATTAAATTCTATATTTCTTTTGAACTGACTTCTTTTCTTCTTTAGTTATGAAATGAAAATTACTAAAGTAAATAAGAAGGGAAAAGAACTTGCAAGACACCACAATATACTTGAGAAGGATGTGTTATTTTAAATCTGTTGTGTTCAGCTGCAGTTGTGTGTGATTTTTGTTTAGCACTTAGGAAGCTCAATGGAAACAAATTCTTCACTATTGAAAATTACAGCATCCTCCACCACACTTATACTACAGTTGAAACCTCTACAGTTTCAGGCAGTTTGTAAGGACCAGACTCCTTTTTAGACTTGGCATCCGTCCATCTCTTCTAATCGTCTTTCAGTCTTGAACTCCCTCCCAAATAACTGGATCAGAATTAAAGTGTTGAGCTAAAGTCAACTAAATCATAGGGCTCCTCCTTTGTATTTTTCATCTCTTGAGATAGTAATTGATATGTCTATTGTCTGCGTGTCCCCAAGCAGATTCACTGTCAGCAATTATTTAACTTAGACAAAGAATAACTGAAGGCCACAGAAAGAAATGCTTTTGTTTCAGTGGTTTAGAGGTAAAGATTTCACCTAGAGAAACTGTCATTAGGGGAGATACAGTCATATTGTATTTGTGTTGAAAAATTCACATGTGAAAATGACAAAAAGGTTATTTCATTCCTGACAGGGGAAGGAGTGGAGAAGGCTGTGATCTAGGTTGCTGATGAGGATGAGTTTACAGTGTAATTTGGATGGAATTTTTGGTTTTGGATTTTCAAAAGTCTTTCAGTGTACAGAAATATATATTTAAAATTGTCAGGTATGTAACAGTCCTCTGGTTTTCTTTCTCAATAGCTGGTGACTTGCAGCTTCTACTGAATTTTTTGGTTTCCAACTCTGAAACAGCTTACCCAGTAGATGCAAGAGGCAAAAAATATATAGATTTTACAAGGAAAATAATACAAAAAACGTTTAGTGAGTTGTGATGCCTATTTACAGAATAATTCATAAGAAAATTTTGCTTTGAATAGTTGCATAAAATCTGTCTTTGTTGTTTGGCTTTCCTTCAGTTCTAGGTTTTCTTTTAGAAAAGGAAAGTGTTTAGGAGTTAAAGTACCATTTAAACTGATTTTTTAGATGTCATGTTAGAGAAAAGAAAAAGAATTTGCTGAAAGAAATTGCCTGATATGTCCAAGTCTGATGAAGGAAAATGCTTTGCAAGCACAGTGTTAATAATACAACATATCTAATCCAGTAGAGGGAGCTGGAATGCTGTTCTACTTTCTCGGTGTTTGTACTAGGGATAGTTGTTTATCTAACAGAACTATATTTAATTTCAATATGATTTTTATCTTTAGAATACCAAATTATTTTCATAAGAATTGTCTTTTAGGAAAAACTAGACAGAGTTGCCTTTCTTACACCTTTTCTGTCCTTTCTACACCAAAGAATCACAGACTGGGTGAGGTTAGAAGAGACCACTGTGGCCCAACACCCCGTGCTCAAGCAGGGTCATCCTAGAGCACAGGGCACAGGATTGTGTCCAGATGAATATCTCCAGTGCAGGACACTTCACAGCATCTGTGGGCAATCTGTCACGGGGCTCAGCACTCACACAGTAAAGATGTTCTTCCTCTTGTTAAGGTGGAACTTCCTGTGCATCGCTTGCTGCACATCACCTCTTGTCCTGTTGCTGGGCACCACCAAGAGTCTGGCTCCATCTTCTCGACACCTTCCCTTCAGATACTTAAAAACATGGATGAGATAATTTCTCAGCTACCTCTTCTCTGGACATGGCCAGCTCCCTCAGCCTTTCCTCATAAGATGTTCCAGTCCCTTAACCATTTCTTTTGTCCTTGCTGAACCTGCTCCAGGAGCTCCACGTCTCTCTTGTCCTGAGGAATCTTTAATGTTAGTTTTCTTTTATAGTTAATTCTTTGTTTCCCTTCATAAGTATTATGAAACAAAACCTGTAAGGATTAGTAGCCTACAAAATTGCTTTCTAATCTAGATACCTAATTCATGAATACACGTACACAGTTTATCCACAGAAGAAAATATACTGAGTAGAAAGCTCTGAAACAAGTATTAAGCCAGCAATACAAATAACATCCTGGTAGGTCTGCTGTATCACAAATTTGAGATATTTATTAAGGTCAGTGGTGTGGTTTGATTCTTGTTTTTTTTTGGTCTCGTGTTTTGACAGATTGCCTGCTTATATAAATAAGCTTACTGCTAGCAAAAATTCTTTACTAAAGAATTTAGATCTAGTCTTTAGTCTTAGCATCCAGCAATGCTGAAGGCTGAAGTTTTCATTACCAGTACATGTACTCCAGATTACTTTCTTTCCCCAAAACACTAATGCTTATTGTCAGAGGCTGATTTTGCTTCAGCCTGGGATGAAAGGAAGAAAATTCATACTCTTCCTCCAATTGCCCAACTCTTTTGGATAACATCCTGATGAAAGGATTATATATATAGCTTATAGCTAGAAAAAGAATGAGAAAAGGCTTTTTAATTTTTACTATTAAAATGAGAAATATTTTTAATAATGTCATGAGAGTATCAGAACAGATGAGGTTGGAAGGAACCTCTTGATGTCATCTGGTGTGGCCACCTGCTCAGACAGGGTCACTGCTGTGTCCAGATGCCTTTTGAATGGTTCTGAGGATGGACACTCCACACCCTCCCTGGCCAAACAGAGTGTGCAAAACAGGACATAAAGTGGTGAATAAAAGGCAGCACACGGTACTGTAAGGCTTGTAGTGCTAAATAATCTTCCACAGTTACATCTCATGACTCAACAGTTGAGATAGCTTAGTGTGCAATTGTGGCTGATGAGGTCACATTGAGAAAAGTGTTTTGTCATTTAAGTTTTGCATAATTAAAAAATGATGCAATGGAGTGAAACTTTTTACTGACGCAAAATATAAAACCCCAAAGCTGCAGAAGTCTAGTGTCATATTAAATAAAGCATAAAAAGTGACACTAGAGGTTTTTCTCTATATTGTAGAAGCAACACATTTTCTTCCGTTTGTTTAGCAAGCAAACAATCCATGGAAAGTCATGATTTTAACTAAGAGATTTTATTCCTGTGTTAGAGTCATCAGGGCTATACTATTTCTATATTTTTCTTCTTTTTTCCTTTACATTCTCAGTAGATAGGTTTCTAGAAGATAATCCTCCTAATCAGGTATAAACACATTTTAAAAGTAGAGTTCTTTTCGTCCTGAAGGAGCTTGTACACTGGCAGGGGGAGCAGCTTACTTCTACAGCTGTAAACCTCCCTGCCATTTAAGGGTTGTTAATCTGTAGCAATTTGTATTATGAGGCCTGAAGCTTTAAAAATGCGGCAAATTAATATGGCACTGTGATAAACTGACAAATTTGGTTCTTATGTTGCAGGAACTGTTCAGTCTCTTGGTGTTTTGCTATGATATTGTTACGGTGGTAGGTATTTTATAATGGGAATTTTGATGTTGAGGGTCTTGCAAGGACTACAGGTGGGCATGAAAGTATTCTTTGATTTGCTGTTTCTCAAAGCACTCTTGTTATCTGGGAAATTGGCAGCAATGTCGAGGTAAAACCTTAAAAGTCAGGGTTATCTTTCTTTTATTACACTACTTCCATTTCAGGGATATTGAGTAATAAATGCAGATATAAATTTAACTTGCAGGGTACAGACATCATCCTAGCCACTCGTTTCTACTGAGAATCTATGCTGTGAGACATGTTGTGACTACTGTCCCTCTACAGAATTGTGATACTGGACTTCAAAGTAGTCCAGGTTTCTGATTTTTTGTACAGAGAAATTGAATTGAGCCAAAGCTATAGAAAAAGGGCAACAAGTGCAGAATCCATTCTGTAACTGTGGCATACCTCTCAATTTTAAATTTTGTGAGGAAGGTGTGATCAAAGTAGGAGATCAAATTTGCTTTAGTCTATTCTTTTTTTTTTTTTAAATGAGAACACTAAGGAGGACTCTTCCCTGCTGTTATACTATATTTCCATATACTTCCATCTATGGAGCCATTTTGAGATTACATATGCTTTTTTACATCTGCTCTGATTAAAAATAAAGTTACCCAGAGCTGGGTGTCCTGTACTCAGATCTAAGTTCTGATCTAGAGCCTCTCCCTAACATCTCATAATAATCAATGAAAGTAAGTTAATATTTTACAGTACACAAAAGATGCAATTACATAACCAATGCAATATTAATTTGTGGAAATGTAGACTGAGTACAAAAACCACTGGATAATATATTTATTGAAACTCTGTGGACTACTGACAAATGAATCCAAAACAACAAGAATCATGGCCATCAATTCTTCATACCATGATCACTTACGTCAAAAGTCTGTTTGCAATTACAGAATAAGTCAAAGAGCAACGTTTTCCAGATCAAAAGCAATGAGTCATTGTTTGACCTTTGTTGAACCTGAATTCAATAATTTATTAGAGTTCAAACAATGCAAAACTGGTGATAAAATCATGCTTTCTACTTATGGAATAAAGGCCTTATGGATCAATTTAAAAAGCACTTGGACATTGAAAGTCTGGATTTAATCGAAGTTCTTAAAATATAGTTTATTGAAGAAGCTGAATATTTGAATAAATAATGACTTAGGAATACAAACAGGAAGAAAGGAAACTAAGATTCAGAATAATTAGGGTACATCAGTTACAGAATGTATGGTTTTATAGTTTTGTAGTAGAGCATATTTGCCCAAAATCTTATTATTATGTTTTTCCAAGCAACCAAGTGACAGGCTATAACTGAGAAATTTATTGTGTTTATACTACAAGAAATAAAGAATTGACTTTTCTACAATAGACTGTTTTAGATGGACACATAAGCATTCACGTGTCCCTGTGTAACAAATATCACATAAACACAAATTTCAGTATTAGTTTCTGTACAAAATCCACATTAAAACATGATCCTGATTATAGTTTAGAATCTATATTGCATAGCGTTATTGTTATTTGAAGAAATCTTGTAGCCAAAGAAATGTAATTAATCTCCAGCCCTTTGAGACAGGCTGTGTAGGTAGGTAAGCATAGTCCTTGCACATATATGCCACTACCCATTTTTAACCATGACTTGGTTAAAAAGTTTGCAGGGGGGAAGATAGGTGTCTGAGAATAAAAATTAAAATAAAGGAGAAATGTTCAGTTTTGGATTTTTGTTAATGGCCAGTTCTGGTCATCTCCAGTAGATGAAGGTATTGAACACATACAGCTGAACACAGCTTCTGTCCTCGATGCATTTTTATGGCTTTCCACACTTTGAGTCTGACATTCATGGGGGAGAGGAGGAAACATGCCAATAATTGTAGCACTGTACTCAGCCATGGAGAAAGGCTGATGTGATGCAGGTGAAATTGCTTCAGTCCTTGTGGATAGGTTTTGTGTCTGTCTAGTCCAGAAGAGAGATGCTTTCAATGTTGGGAGATAGAGATCTGTGAAAAAGTATTAAAGAACTTTTCTCAAAGCCTTAGACTTGGAAAAAGCTGGTGTTTCATGGTTTTCAATAACAGTGAAAAACTTTTTGATTTGGTGAAGTTTTAAATTATTTCAGTATACCACTGGTTAGAAAAAATGCTTACCTTTCCCTTTTATGCAGAATATTTTATATTGACAGAATTACTTTTACAGAAGTTAAGTGTATTTATATTTCATGTGGATTTAATCAAGAGGAATTTTTCTAACCACCATGACTTTAAATTTTAGAAGATGAATTAGCTAATAAAATTCAGTTTCTAAGGTGGAAAGGTTATTGCTATTTCTCTGCTTGTAAGAATAAATAATTGTTTACCTTATGAGGGGAAACAGAAACACTTACATATTTACAGACACTCTGTAAATATACTACTGAAAACTTCTCCTTCAGATTCATCTATAATACTTCCTGTCAATACTGGGATGTAAAACATCCCTGCATTGCATTCTAACTGCAGACAAAGCAAGGCATGAAGTTTGCAGTTTGCAATACAGTGGGAAAGGACATGCCTACGTTTACAGCAGTTGTTTCAGGTGTTGTGTATGTAAAATGTAATGTTAAGACATATGCTTCCAACTGCCATGGATGTTAAAATTTTTAAATTTTTCCATTTTAAAAAAAATTTTAAATTTCCATTTTTGAAAAGTGCATTCAGTTCTGTAGGCTTGCATTTTAATTCACCCTTCCTTTCTTTTTTTATGTGCTTTCTTATTCCATGGAGAGGTAGCACAGCTATACTGCATAAACAAAGACAAGAAAATATCCATTTGATAGAAATCTCTCCTTGATTCCGGATACATTTATTCCTTGTGCTTGGAAAGAGACGAGAAAAGAAATTTTTAACAAATATTTTTATTTGTAGCTTTCACATTTAGTAGGAAAGGCTTCAGGGCTAGTTTCCCAGAACTCTGTGAAGCCCCTGCTGCTACTTGCTGGTAGAAGTATTGCCACATATGAGGAGCCAGTCTTAGAAGCATCCCACTGTGCAACACGGTGACCTGGTGCTCCTTAAGGCTGGGGCCATTAGAGATTGCTTATTCACCTTTACCTTCAGATGCTTTTACATAAAACTCTTGCATTTGGCATGACTAGATGCCTTGGAGAATGCTATGGAGGAAATCTTGTCATCCAGGAGTCTAGATTCAGGTAAATGACAATCAAATAGACACACACACATACACACACACACACACACACACACACACACATATATATATATGTTTATAAACTATTGTCATTCATTGCTGTCTTGTGTTTTCACTGGTATGAGCCAGATGCAATTATAGATCCAGTCTTTGGTATGTTGTTAGGAGCTTTCATGTCCAAAATGTTGCGGAATTGTTCGAACTTACACCTAAATCTTTGTTGGATTTATAACCCAAATCCTTGGATTTCAGATCAGGCCCTTCTTTTTTGGCTGCCATTCAGAAACCTTAAGTTGAATAGTTCTTATATTGCTTGGGGTATTGAAAGGGAGAAGAAGTAAGACCATGGGAACTGTGATTGTCATATTCATGTAGGCCTGTCACTCTCTACTTTGAGGCAAACACATAACTTCTATGTAAAAACCTCAGTTTTCTTTGAGAAAAAAACATTTTTGACCTTTCATTTTATCTTTTATTATTAAGATACTTGGCTCTGACTTGAAAGGTAAGAGTATCAAGCTGTTCTGAATCTTTGTCACCTCTAAAAAGCAAAGTGCCTTGTGACAGATGTCAACACAGATAGGAAGTTGAAGAAAAGAGGTTTTGAAGGAAACTTCAACCAATTCAACAGAGCAAAAAAAAAGTCTGGAACTGAGGTGAAGTCTGTGTCTGGTATATACTATTTCCTGGAATATGAACAATTGTGGCTACTTATTTCTTTTGACACTTCTTCTCACACTTAATGACTTTGTGTTTCAGTAGCCTGGCTCATTGTCACAAACTTGGGCTACCTTTTGAAGCAGTGGAAGGATGTCTATGACTTTGCTAGTGGTTATCAGATAAGGTAGATTAAAACATTGTATAGAAACAATCTTTGAGTGAGAACATGGGTTTCTTAACATACTTATTTTTAAAAATTTCTATTTCTGTACATGCTTTCATACTTTGCTTTTAGTTTATTGTAGTACTTTGTCTGAAATGCAGTTTGGTTTTGGTCTTAGAATGATGGTTTATGTAGAAAAAAAAAATAAATAAAATATTAGAAATCTCTTTTCAAATTGCAAACCTCCCTGATGGAACTATGCTGCCATGTAGGCTTCTTAGAGAGGAAGATTTCCAGTTCTGTGCAATTTCAGTGCTATGCTTTTCCTCAAATTATTTTTTTCACTTGTGTAAGTTCCTCCCTGAAATCTGTTCTAGATATAATGAGTCCAATCCTTAGATGTGAGGGCTGATTTGATGTGTGTTGACTAGAATGGAAAAGCAAATTGATTTTTTTAAGAAGGAAGACTAGTATCAGGCTGGAAAGTTGGTTTTGTACTATTGAAGTGGTTTTTTTTTATTTCAAGGAAAACTCTAATTTCTTCCCTCAGACAAAACTGTGTTTTTCTGATCCGTAGAAACTCATAAGTCTGTACACATGATATACAATCTTCAAATATAATAATTTTCTGTTTTATTTCCTTTCTGCACTGATATAGGAGTGTGCATACTGCCCTTCTTTCAAGGTCATCATTGCGGCTTCTCTCTTCCTGGTGAAAGAGTTATGCTTTTTGCTAGTTCTGAAACTGTGAAATTATTTTGCTGCCCCAGTACTGAAATGTCTGGCCAGGCAGACAGGTGTATGTTCTGTTGCATTGGTTGCATGGTCTCTTGCGTTGCACAGAACTGAATCTTGCATTTCTTCCCACTGTCCTCTTGCTCTGACACTCTGATCTTTTGACCGATTGTGATGTTCCCCTCCTTATGACACTGAAATAACTGAGAAGATTCTCTCCACTCTGAACTTGTAAACCTAATGTGGCAGTGCCTGAGCAACTCCTTTTCTGTTACAAACAGGTTTTGGGTTTGTTTTGCTGCATTAATATTCAGAAAATACAAGGTGATTAAATCTGTAAAATATAGCCATGTTTTCCACTAGCAACATTATTTTTTTGGCAGTGTTTTTCATTTGCCTTACTAATTATCTACTAATCCCTCAGAGAGTAGAAAATACTGGAATATATTGTGATTTATATTTCCTGCGCTCTAATTTGTTAACTACTTTTGCCATTAAAATGATGGGATAGAAAAGTATGATCTTTGAGGCTCAGGGTTTCCAAACTTATGCAGGACTTTTTGTTTTCCTAAGTGAAATGTAAGTATGCACAATTAATCTGCTTTAAATTCATTGCAGTTTGACTGTTTTTATTCCTTTGAGTTCCTCAGGATGTAGTAGTTGTAGCCAAAATTTAGCATTTTAATAAAAATGGAAAGGGTGGCTGGAAAGCGTGGAAAAAAGGCTGCTTAGTCAGATATCAGTCTATATCTCTGAATATCTTTCCTTATTTCAGATATGTGGTTTTTGTTTTAGCTTTTCCCCTTCTTAACATCAGTGTGGCTGTGCTCATGTTATGTCATGACACTCCTTCAGTTCAATATTCTGGTGATGCATATTTAACATAATATTAATTAATTAATATAATAATCAAATTAAATTAAATGGAACTGGTTTTGGTATATGTGGGTGCCAGGAAAACATACAGAGAGACAAAACATAGAAAAAAGGATTCAGCTTTTTAAAGGGAAAAGTGCTCCTATTGTAGACAGTGTTTTCTTCTGTCACTCCCTGCAACTGTCCCAACTCCCTCATTGACCTGAGCAGACAGTGGTGTCATTTCAAAAGATGGCCTTTTTTTCCCCTGCCAAAGTTCTAAAATATTTTTTTCTAAAGGTATTTTACTCATCAGAAAAATTGATTTACGTTCATTTGCTCACACAAAATTACTCCTAAATTAATATGAAACAGGGAACCCCTAGGAAGCCACTATATTTTATGATATACTCCATCAGTTGCTCGAAACTTCTAACCTGGAAATTTGTTTTACTTTACCTCACCTCTTACAAGCAATTGATAAAAGATAGTCTGTCAAAGTTGTCAGGGTGAGAGGGATTCCAGGTTTAAGCTACATGAATAAGACTGTTGTTTGGTTTATTTAATATTTAACATATCTTTTATTTATCAGGTTTTATTTTAAATTAGATTGTATGTGACATTTCTAAGCTTGGGGTGAATTCAAATATACCACTGGATCTTGGTGGAATTTGTCGTCAGAAAAATGTAAAAAATTTTGCAGAGTTTAGGAGAAAAATCAAAACTAAACAACTTTTCTTTTGAATTGAAAGCAATAGGCCCAGAAACAATGAGTTTCTGAGTTTTTACTGCAGGCAATCTTTTATAACCGTGGACCTCAATTTTAGTAGTAATTTCAACATATATCCACCAGAATGGCTGAGGGGCTGGTTTTAGTTTCTAATATTTTTAGTGTTTCTGATATTTTTGTCAGACCTCTGTGAAGCTGGATTATATATGTAATGTCCATCATGTATGAGCACCAACATTGTGTGAAGCTTTCCACCTTGTGCAAAGGAATAGTAATTCTGAAACATGATGTCCCTACACAGAACAAAAGGTGGCTTAAGGGTGACGAGCAAATACATCATATAAAAGTGATATGTGAATGTAGAGAGAAACACGAATGGCTAGAGAAGGGCCAACTCCTGTTTATGTTTAATAGATGGTGCTCTTAGTATTGCTGCTCCTTGGTTTTCAGTATCAATTTCCATATGTTGCCATATAACCTCACTCTTATCAACTTATTACTAAGCACAATATGAGAAATGAGAGCTGGGATCCTTCTGCTGAGGTACAGCTCTCCATCCACCAAGATGATACTTTGTCTATGAAATTTTCCCATATTTGCATATCTTGCACTTATTGTCCTGTGATAGCTGCAAAGGGAAGAGTTCTATTGAATCTTCTAGAGCTCTTTTTCTGTTTTATCAACATAATTTTTAAGTTCTAATTTTGCACTCTGTTGGAGTCTGAGGCACAGAGTGTGCCCTTGTCTCTGATACCTAGCTCTGACATCCAAGAAAACACTGAATTTCATCGAACACCATGAAAACAACTGTTAAAGTTAAATAGAAAAGCTAAAAGTTGGGGTGTGTAAATGAGAGAGATTACTTAAGTCACTGGGTGAAAAAGTTAGTTTAGAGTTTAAACTAGTTTATAGAGAGAGGAAGACAAGACGGAGGATTTAGGATGTTGTCTCTTTTCCTTCTTCTTTCTTCTTCTTCTTCTAGAGGTTTTTGGGTAGTAACAGGTAATCACAAGTAATAGGTAATGGATAGAAAATGCCACAATGCAGCACACAGGTGTTGAGTCATTGGGTCACTAAGAAAAATAATTTTCGTGTCTATACTTAATTGGGTAAAAATAAGTATAAAGATAAAAGAGCTGCATATTTCGGGGCCATTTTATGCCTTTTGAGCCAGGCTATGATGGTTGAACTTGAGCAAAAGTCTGAGGAGGACTGCCAAGACTTTTAATTATATATGAATAAACATGAGAAACAAGAAGCTAACGAGCCTTTTGTTGTATCCATCCTAAAGCAGAACTGAGATGAGGGAGACTCCCTGTGAGGGAGTATCCCGAGGGCTCAGCCCTCAGGAGACCAAAATCCCACAGCAACAAGTAGTGCTACAGCACTCCAAAAGTACTTGGAATGCAAGTTATTTTTTCAAATTAACAGATTATAAAATCTAAATATGAAATTTATTATTCACATATTATTAGTGGCATTAGACCAAAAATGGATCAAATACACTCTGATAACTCTCAGATAACTGAATACATAAGGACTAAAAAGATGAGTGCCTTTTTGAAACTAATTCATGCAGTTGTTATCCTCATTGCCTATGGAAATATCATGTGACAGTACTCAAAAAATCTGCAGATATAAAGATACCCCCACGTGCTGCCACTCTTCCATTTGGTCAGGTATTTAGGTTTGATCTCAGTGGTGTTCATAATTAAGACTACTTTTTATTCCAGTTTGTATGTCTGAGTAAAGATCTTTAGGAGCCTTTCAGGGAATCAGACACTTGGAATATCAGGAGCATATATCAGGATCCTGGGCTCCTTATTCATATTTCTTTAGGCCTATCCTGCTCTATCTCTCACCCACCACTTTTTCCTCTTGATTCTTCCCAAAAATGCTGGTGTCTATTACTTGTCACTTCTCTTCAAACGGCTTACACAACCGGTGGGTTTTTTTCCCTTCTAAAGAGAAGCTTGTCTGTAAATTTATCTCTGTCCTTTTGTGGGCTAATGAAATCTTTCAAATCCCCTTTAGACTCTTCTCTGTTAGTTTGTTGAAGGCAATAAGCTCAGGATTCAGAAGAGAATTTCATTTAGCCCTAGGAACCTGGAGCTATCCTGACTTTATTTAGGTATTGTATTTTCTGTTCTTTTTCTATTTGTTGTCACAGCCAGGCTGATGCTGTCAGCTCGGTTTTAAAGGACATATCCATTCCCTGTACCCCCCTCCCCTCCAGCATATGCACAGTTTTAATAACAAAGTAGAACTAGAGATTAAAAAGATCAGCTAGTATATTTTTCTATAGGTCACAGGCATATAATCAAGCTATCCCTGTCTTGTGCTTCATTAAAATGTAAGGTGGCCCTGAGGAAAGTTTCATGTGTACTGGCACTCTGAGAGATGGGAGTCCTCTGCAGAGGCATTGGGTGATGCACTGGCGCTTGGCCACTGTGCCAACCTTCCCTTTGCACTGGTCAGCAGAAGTTGCTAGCTACCATGGTCTGGGAAGAAAATAGTCTTCTTTTCCATGAAAAAAAGCTAAGTACATTTTTGATATTTAAAGTCATATCAATGACTACTCTGACATCTCTATTGCCATATGTATATCCGTGTTCCCTCTGGCATGGGAAAAGTGTATTGTTCCTTTAGTGAATTACTATTTCTTGCATGTTTTTCGCCTACTTGTTTATCTTCAAATGCATGGGAACATAAGCAAAACCTAGAATTTAAAACAAGGAAGTGTTTAATGCTGATATAAATTATTTCAATTAAAAGATTAATTTATCACACCCGTGGACAATTCTGGTTTATAAAATTGGAAGAGACATGCTCTGAGTGCATCTTTTAACTCCTTTTGTGCAAAGTTTGCCTCACAGGATACTGAATTCATAAAGTGGTCGTCCTCCCCAATGTTCAGCATATAGCTTTTTTATAGGAAATTTAAAATTGAAGCCCATAAATAATGTAATAATTACCAAGAATATGAATAAAAATTCAGCTAGAATTTCAGCTATTTTAAGTCCAAGAGATGTTTAAGTCCTGTTGCAATGCAGCAAACAGTCAGAAAGTTCAGATTAAAATTCTATGAGGACTAAAAAGAGAAATGTACCGAAACTAAAGCTAGAAGTTTAGAGTGAAGTCTTCAGGTTTGTCAATTATTAATACAGAGTATGAGTAATAAAAAGTTCATAAGGAAACTATAAACTTTTTTTTTCTTTTTTTTTTTTCCTCTACAGCTGGAGATTCCTTGGGGTGAGCTGCTGATGAGTCTCTAAATATTATTGATGCTTGGAATGAGGAATGTGCTGTAACACTGAGAAGTACCACTGGGACAACAAAAAAACCAGCTTGGAAGTGTTATTTCTGATCCATTGTGTGTTCCTGCTTGGGTCTAGGAGGACACAGCACTGGAGATCACACAAGCTTAAACAAACCATGTGTTATTATGTCTAGCACTCTGCTTATTTGATTTTTATTTTTATTATTATCTCTCTCTCTTAGACCTCCACAAAATTCCTAACAGACAAAATTAAAAATGAATGTTTAAACTGTGAACCAAATACAAACTGTAGATATATAGCTTATGTATCACAATAATGTTTCAAGGATTTTTTTTCCTTAGTCATAGAATAAATATTTTCCAAAAGTACAGGGTTCAAAAAAGAAATTTAATGTGAGGAACAATAATTAAATTAAGACCATGAGAGAAAATTATTAATTCAAGTATATGAAATCAACTTAAGGTGGGCTACAGAAAAGCCCTAAAGGTTGTTACCTGAACCGATTTTTATTTAAAAAGTTAACTGGAAGGGCTAATCAGTGAGCTGTTTTTCAACTGTTCATTGTCTTTCTAGACAATAATAACTGAAAAATGATGTAAATTCTATGAAAAAAATTACTGTTATCTTCTTCCATTTTTTTCTCCTTTGTGAAAGACTATACATCAATCTTGTACATGTATGAAAAAATTCTGATGCTTATTACATTAATAAATCTACGAATTCATAGCTTCCCTCCTGGTCCTGAAATAAAACAGGTTTTTTCTACTTATTATTTTTCAGGTATTTTCAAGGGAATTACAATGGTAGAATAAAATGAGTACTTGATATAAAAACCTTTCTTGAGAACAAATTTCCATATTGTCAGTATGTTTTGGGAGACTTTGTTTTACTGAGTCTCTTTTTTTCTGAAAGTAATTTCGCAAAACAAATACTACTTCTATTTATCAATTTCCAGGGAGTGCACCATGCCTTGAAAGGCTAGGGATTCCTGGCTTATGTAAGGTTATACAAAAAATAGTGCAGAAACTGGAAAATGAAAGCAGCAGTATTACTCAAATTGTGAAGCAAAGGGTCATTAAGGAAATAATTTACTGAAATGGCCATCTCTAGTCTATTATCCACAAATTGCTGCCAGGCACTCAACAGCTCTCTGTGAAAAAAGAAGGCAAGTCACTCACACAGAATTTTTAGGAGAAATTAATCTTCTTTAACAAAATTAGGTAAACGAAGGAGGCTGTGTTGCTTAAGATAAAAGATACGGAAAATACCAATCTTTCTCTTTTGAACCAAATTAGATTTTTTCCATATGCAAATAGTTTTACAAAATGTCCCATTTCACAACAAAATCTGTCTACAGTTTCACCCAATGCACTCTTTCCATTGCCTGCAAAGATTAATCTTGCATAGTTTTGGTGTACTTAGCTATGTCATAACTTTTTTTGCAGGGGAACATGTATTTACACAGATTCAAGGTACATTCAATTTTTGGATATGGTTAGTCTTTCACATTTGGCCGGCTTTTCAAGCCATATTAGTTCCTTCTCTTAAGATATGAACAAAAACCTTAAATATGGCTTATGCCTTGCTGAATGCCATGAAGGATACTGTGATCATGGTTCAGTTTAATGAAACTAGAATAACTATAATGTGTTGGATCCTTGCAAAAACTTACTTGAGCCTGGTGTCTGATTTTTAATATGTAGTTGCAAAGTGCTTTTTCACATTTTTTAAATAGTTGCATTCCTTTTGCTTTTTCTGACAGAACAATACAATGGGAACTCTATTTTGAATATCATTTAAATAAACCCATGACTCAGGGAAATTTAGGTAAATAACTTCACTAACAGAAGAAGAAAAAGAGATGGAAGAAACCACTCAGTTTTGTACCCAGTTTTGTATGTAAACCAAAAATCCTCCTGTTTTTTGTGGAGGGCTTGATCTGTTCTTCAAGTACCTAGCAATGGTTGTTTCCAGGTAGGTTAGATAATGCATGTTCAGGTAACTTTTACCAGATGACATTCACTGAGTTTATAGGAAGTTTTTCCTGGATTCACAGCTTTTAAGATTTTTGCGCTGCAAGAAGTATAGATGTGAAGGAAGCTCATAAGTCATAACAGCATAGGAAGAAAGAATTTCTGCAGTTTCATAGTTTTCTAAAGCATCAGTTTTGTAACAGATCATCGAACTTACTCAAGGATTTCTCAGAAAAACGTGTGTGAGCATCATGCAGTGTGTACTTGATCAATTCATTCTTTCTGGGTTATGCATATGTTCTGTGTCCAAAGCTTATTAACCTTTAGTTAATTTGATGTGGTGGGGTGGTTTGACTTGCTCTGAATAAACATACCAGTTGGGTTGTGTATATGGCATATATATATACACATACACATATGCATAGGTACTTGAATCAGCACTCACAGATGGTGTACTTAGTTATATAAAATAGAGCTGAAAAAATTAACTACATTTAGCATTTAAACACTGAGTGGCATAGTTTCATTCTCTGCCAGTTTTCCTTCAATATTTCCTCAAATAACTTAGTAAAATATCCAATCAGCTTGAGGGTAGCTGGACATGCTGAAATAATACTCTATTTATTTTGCTATTTTTTTTCTGCTTGTTGTCTCTTTCTCTTACCTCCCTTGCCCTCTCATATATTTTATTTTGAAATTTTGGTATAATTCACTATTCTGTTTGCTATTTCCCAATAACATTTCTTAGCAAATCTGTTTGACCCCAAAGTGACTATGCTTATCCCTCCTCAAATTTATCTCAAAATCCTTGAATGGAACTATTGCTCTGTTTTTATTTCAAGATTTCCTTCTCAAATTTCGGAATCTGTTTCAACATAGTTCCAGACTTCTCTGCTCTAGTGAAAACAATGATACTAAATTCTGTTCTTCTAGTAATACATTTCAGCAGGAGTAACATGAATTAAAAAAAAATATTTTGAGGAGCTCTCTGGGGCATAGCCTCTGGAATAAAGGCACCACACAGGAACATGATTAGAAACAACAGTGTATGCCTTAGTGCTTCTGTAATATCATGGTGGGCACTACATGGCATATCTATGTTGTTTTGAAAGGATTTGAAGAAATGTAAAAGATATCATAACCCAAACCAGGGTTGTTAATAACCATTAGAGTTGTTAGTAACCATTTTTCTTCACCAAGATAAGCCAGCTAATTCCATCAGATCTGAAAACTGGGAAGAGTTTATTTCCCTATTGCATCTTCAGGTACAGGCATCTAATATGTGTTCGGCTTGAATCTCAAAGAAAGATGCGTGTGAAAATTCACAAAATTTCCTAAAATTTTTTTTTCCTTCTCTTTTCTTCAGAAAATTCTCCAACTTCTTCAAGTTCTATTTACTCTTACTCCATCTAGGCTAAATCCTTAGGTAAATTAACTTTACAATCTAGCTGGGCCCCCAAAAGTTAGGAAGAGTAGGATGAATGTACTATTTTTCCCTCAATACCAAGGATTATTGTTGTGCCCCATGAAATAAATCTCTGTACTTACAAAAAGCTATTAAAGCTTAGCATGTGTTTAATGGTCTCAGACACCTCTGTGATTTTCAGTCTCCATTTAAATCAGCTCAGGATCAGGCGTGCTCTGGGAGAAGTGTAATCTGCATGTTGGTACTTATGCAGTATGAATGTTAAGCAGACTGCATCCTTGCTATGCTCATATTTTGCAATATTTTCCTTTGTACATCTTTTAAAATTACCATTGTGAAAGTTTATAATTGGGGGTTGTGAAAATACTAACTTGACCCTGTGTAATTTTCTCCAGTCCTCTTCTGATCTTTCCTATTTGGCAGGTTTTCAATGGAGCCTCTTGATATTTCTGTCCAGTAAAAATTTTTATGAATAATTTTGTTGGTCTGCAGCTTTTATTATGCCGGTGTTATCTCCTTTGTTGTGCTTGGGATGTAGTGGGTTTTTCCTCAGATACTTGCCTGGTTTTGCCTGATTTTCTCAAGCAACACCTCAAGTTTTTCTTTCCATATAATCATAACACAGTGTTTGTGTTTTGCTTGCCTCCAGATCCCAGATGAGTTATATACCTATATATATGTACATATGTATATACATAGCCATATATTTAACAAGAACATTAAAATGGTTGTTTTATTGATGCCAGTAAATCTTTGCTTCATTGTAAGGTATAAGAGAATAAAATATCTCTTTTTGGTTTTTTTAATGGGTTCTTTTGGTGGCACTGAGGTAGACTATTTTGTTTAGTCTCTCTTTTTTTTTTTTCCCCCATCTATGTCACAGTTCCAATACAAAATAAAAGTGTTTAAAGGGAATACCTGCTCTTAGTTGCTTCTGTTGGAGATTTCTAACTATTCTTGAACATTTAGATATAGAATAGTCTGCATGACTGTTTACTTCAAAAACTCGGAGAATCCATTTTCAAATGTCTACTTCTGCTTGTCAACTCCTGTTCCAATGATGTTTAAGTTTTTCAAATTACAACTTTATCACCCCTATCAGGAATGGAAAAATGCAATTATGTTGCTCTCAGAGTATTCAAATAAATGATGCAATGCATAGTTTTTATTTGTGAAGACCAAGACAAGGGCAAAACAAAAACTGCAGAATAAGGTTCCTCTGGTTGTACATCTTACCTGTCATATTGTATGCTTATTTATTTTGGAAATAATGGACTTCCAGAATACAGAACTGCACAGAAAAAATTCTCAGAAAATTATATTGCTTGCATCATTAATCAGCTCTCAATTAAGATTTTTATCTTTAAAGTTATAAAAATTATTTGGTAATGACTAGTTTTATTTCCTAGTTCTTTTAGCTAGACTAAATTTACTAGCTGTAAATTTAAATGAGTGAGTTGCTTTGCACCAATAAATAAATTATTTTTTTTTTTTAACACAGTATAACTATTAACTTGTTAAAAATAATCACAATCCCTGAAGGCTCGAGTGTTTCTATGAAGAAAAAAATGTGTTGGATTTCTCCTTGACTATGTTTGAAACAGTCCACTAAAATTCAGTAAGGTTATCTACAGACCCAAATGAATTTTCACAATATTGAGGCATAATGTCAGTATTTTATAGACAGGGTGTTGTAGAATCCACTGCATCAAAATAGAAAAATCATCTTTTCTTCCAGTCTGTAAGCTTTTTGGACCTTTGCTATGATAATAGTTAGAAAATATTTCCCAGTATTTGAACTCAGAGTAGGACCATCATCACAGTAAAATATAGTCTTAACACAATTAAGGTGTTGCCATGTGCTGCATCTTGGTGTTAATTAATGTAAGATACTCGTGCATTCAGCAGCCAGAAACAAAATTCTGCTCTTGCTGAACTTTATTTCATACTAGACCCTGTGAACTGAATGTGTTTTCAGTACTTCCTGATATTGTATTTTCTGGGACTAATTTTTAAAAATAACTGTTGAAAGATGCATGAATTCGACAATATATTCTTTTGCCTTTTATTTTGCTTTCTGGCAGCATTAAAATTAATAAAAATTAAAATCTGGTACAAGGGTACAAATATTGCCTGTGCTCAAAGGTTAAGAACAATGAGTAGCTCTCCTGTGAGGCTTATGTACATTCCAGCAAGGGTGGGTCTGCATAGAATTTTTGAGAAACTTGTGCTAAAAATAGTAAAGCACATTTAGTAGTTCATTGATTGCTTAAAATAGGGAAACATATTACAGCTTCTGCTGCTAAATGTGGATAGCATGTGAAATGTCAGTTATTCAGCCCATTTCACAGTTCAACTGAACTTACCTTCCTTGAGTTAGTTTATTGAGAGGGTGCCCTGGTTGGGGGCAAATTTGGGAGATTTATTTTACTCTTCTGTATTTTGTTTCTTGGTCAGTTAAAACAAAGAAAAAAAATATCTGCAGTCATTGAAGCCCTTTAGGATGTTATGCAGATAATAGAAGCAAATTGACAAAAAAATATCTGCATCAAGTCTTAGCCACCAAGTAATTTTTCTCAATTATTCCTTTGGCAAGACAAATATGTTTTTGTATGCAAAAGTTGTTGTTGTAGTTAATTATCTCTGTAGATACAGCACATCAATAAGATTTTAATTAAGAAGTTCTCTGGTTATCTCTTTAGCAATCTGTTTTGGAATAGGATTGTAACTGCTAGGTAATGAAGACGCTGTGATATTTCAACTCTAATTTAATGACAATTTTCCTGTCCAAGTCTTTGGACTTGTCTCTCAGAAGTTACCATGAGAAAGCTTACCAGAAGTTTTCTAGATGAAGTTATTTTCACTTGTCATTTTTGGTAATGATAAACATAAACTCTTGGAGATTAAATTACAGCAGCAGTGAAAGTTAGTGAACTGATAATTCTCACGGAAGGAAAAAAGATCCATATATCTATTAATGAATAAACATTATCAAAATACTCTCAGATTTTTCTTGTTTGTGTAAAAGCAAAAAAATTCAAGGTATATATTTACAACATTTAATATATTATTATGCAGAAATACTAATTAAGTTGACTTTTTGAATTTGCACCAAATCACAAAATAAATGTATGGGTAGGATATCAGATTAAAATTTCAGTATCTTCTATAGTTTTTTATTTTAGCCAGTATTTTCTTTACAAAGAATATATGAGGATTTTACAGTGAAAATAAATGTGTTTATTTTGGTAATTGATACTTATGTGCTCTATACCATACCAAATAAAATAAAAATGAAGGCCATCTTTTTTTCTCAAGGCATTGGAAACGTGACCTGAGCTCTCCAAACCAGTACCTGAATATGTGTATTCAGTGGCTCTGAAACAGAGTTAACAACGTTAAAACCACCAAGTGCATGAATTGTATATCCATTTTGAATCTCTGTTTATATATACCACAGAGGTGGTCTGCAATGCTCTTATAAATTCTATAATCAACACTGTTAACAATGGATCCACTGAGAGAGCTGGAGCTTAAATGTTTGAATTTGAAGTCGTGACTTCATTAAGGATATATTAAGTTAGAGTCCAACTATTTGCCTCTTTGACATAAATTTTCAAACTCTGAATGAAAATGTTTGTCTTCCTGAGACTGAACTAATGCTTGGATGGGTCAAAAAACCCAAATGAAAACAAAAGAAACCCAGCTCATGATATATATCAGCTGAGATGATGGCTTTTTTTGGTGCTGAAAGACAGTGAATCCAAGCAGAAGTTTTTGAAATCAGTTTCAGTATCGTTCCTTCCATTGCTTACATCTCAATCTGATTTGCTTTTTGCTGCCAAAAGCTTCTGTGTTTGTTTAGACACTATTCCCAAGAAGAGCACTACCCTCTAAAACATTATTTTAGCATATAAACTTTACAAGGCAAGATAGATTGTTACAAGGGGGTCATCAGCTACTGTGATTTTTTTTCTGTAGTTCTGTGGTATCAGATCAATGTAGCAATTATTCAGAGTCAGCACAACACAGACTTGTGGCTCTGAGTACATACCCGTGTTGACTTAGGCGTGCACAAATCCCAGAACAATAAAGCAAAACTATATATAGCTAATGAAGTATCTAAAGAAACGGTCCTGCATCTGTCAGGTCAATTCTCACAACTGTATGCAAACAGTTTTTCTTCTCAGTTTTTCTATTTTACTCCATGACTTTGTGCAAGATGAGTGACTTTTTTAGTCTATCACCTATAGCTTTATTTTTTCGATCATGGCTGAGGACTTTCTGTAGCATAAAAATGTTTTGGATTTTATGTCAGTAAGCTGGCATTAAATGACCCATGCTATTAAATATGCATTTAAGATTTATTTTCATTATTTTTATCTCTTTTGGCCTTTAACTGTGTTTTACCAATTACCTCTACTATGTAGTTAATTTCCTAAGAAAAAGGACAGTTCCTGAGTATTTTCTTATTAAGCATAATCTTGCTCTACAAAATATCTTTTTCTCTGAGTGAAAAACATTTACAGTAACTGCAATGATCTCTTATTATTTGTTGCATGAGCAGAAAATCTATCTCTTTGCAATGAATAGATACTTATAGTAATCACCAACAGAAGAAAAACGACTTGGCTTTTAATGGCCACATGATGGAAGTGTTTCTTAATTTCTTATTGTGAGTTTTAGTTACTGCCTGATGTTGCTGTGCCTCAGAATAAATGTTTCTGTTACTAATGGAAACACTAACAAAAGTGGACTCAATTCCCCTGACTGAAGTTATCTATACCAGTCTCTTAAAATTATGCATTGAACTCCTTATCATGTGTTTTAAACTTTGGAAGAAGTTTATATATCATGCCCTAATTAACATTGATCTTGTTCCTGATGTACTGAGCTCTCTGTGGAGTTCATAGTCTCTTGAACTCTGTCTGGGGAATTAGAGGTGGGCATATTCTGATAAAATATTTTATCAGACCCTTAACATCTATTTTCCCCTAATTCCCTTGCTACAAGTGGGAATATAGTATTGACCTAAAGAAGATAGTGTAGAAAAAAATCTACCGTGAAAGAGAACGATGATATATTTACTGTTTTATTTTTTCCCGAGATACCATGACCTGAGGATATAGAATAGAGACAGAGATCTAACTCTTTCACTGCAGATTTTAATTCTATATAATGTCATCCACATAAATGGTGGAAGTAACAAATGTACCAGTATCACTATATGCGATAATACACCTATGTGTAGAAAACCCCTCTCTTGTTTAGAAGGGTGTGTGATTTATCTTTGTATCGTGTAGAAACAAACATGCAGAGAGTTAAACACAGGGAAATCAATGGCCTGTCCTGATTCAGCATGATGGGTCCTGGTTTGGAATGATGAGAGGCAATGTGTTAAGACAAGTAGGGTGTAAATATGTTTGTCATATGGGTTTCTGTTTTCACATTAAGCGTCAAAGACAATGCTCAGAATTAGTGTACAGAACTTCTTTTTCAATTAATATTTGCCGGTTAATTGTACAAATCCAAAATTTATTTTCACTCAAAAGTATACCTCAGGTTATGCAGGACTATAAGGAATACTACGGTGATCTGTAAATACTTCTGACTGAAGACAGATCACTAATGAGGGTTATGTCCATGTTCTCACTACAAATTCTCATTTTTGTGGGGAAAGTGAAGTCACAGTGGGCAACAGGTTGAGATCAGTCTTTAAAATGATAAGCCTTGTTAGTGAACTTTGTTGTACATTGTTTGTAAAATGGGCTCTGTAGCTCTGTGGTAGGTGGCCAGAATTTTTAGGCAGTGAGTTTCTATGGGGGTCAGTTAGGTGCTAGGATGTGGATCATAACAGTGAATATGCTTAACTGGGTGCTGTCTAACACACTAAATAATAGAATGGAAACATTAATGCAAGATGCATTGCATAACTTTTTGAGCCTCCAGCTTGGAGATGAAGGGAGTTAACTCATATTTTTCAGGAAAGGCCCTTCTGCAGCATCTGTGTACCAAGTCCCTTTACAGAGAAGGTGATGTGTGTGTATTCTTTCAGTTATATATTATTGTGGATTTTGTGTTCTTTCTTATCTTAGCCTTCATACATTCTTTAGTCTGATGATGTTCAAAGCCAGCTTTCCAGAACCATCAGGGTTTAGTTTGCTTAAGAAGGGGAGAACTTCTTGTCTTTTAGCTGTTTTCCACCAGAGCTGTTCAGTTTTGCATGGGAATGCTTGGGTCACTAAGCACAGATCTACAGATCTCTTGTATTGTAACCATAGCCACTTGACACTACCACTTGAAGTATTTCAGCCTCTGTGTCAAATCTGATTAGGCTTTTGATGCAGAAAATTCTTCTGAGGTCTAGTACATCACTTTTCTTATGCTTGCAAAATATTAAACATCTAGCCAAACTATATTTTGGCAAACTGGTCAAAGCACAGGAAGTGAAAAGTGGATCTATAGCTGTACAGTGTTTAAGGCTTGGAAATATATAGGAGTGCAATAATATACTCTGAGTAGCCCAGGTCTTAGGGCTATAGGGTATATACCTAATTTTGCGATCACAGAGGCATTTGATGTGAAGCTGATATGAAGCTGCTCAGTGCTACATATCCTGAGATGCTGCTGGACATGCTGTAACAAATGTGTAGGTGAGACATGCTGCTCTCAAGTGGTCCTGAGTAACCTGCTCCAACTGACCTTAAGGAAGGTCAGTTAGGTCACCTAACTGGGAAAGTGGGCTAAATGTTCTCAAGATGTCCCTTCCAACTGAAATTGTTTTGTGGCTCTTCTCCTAAAAAGATACAGGGAAGCAATTTGTCAACATCTGTTTTGAAGTGAGATGAATCTTCCTCCAGAGAGACATGCCTAAGAATTCCTGAAAATACTGTATAAGCTATGTAGCTCTGAGGCAAATACCACATGAGAGAAGTACCCTGGTTAAACATTTGAGGGACTGTGGTCTTTCAAATCTTAACACTCAGATTTTGTTTTGTGAAGGAAGGGGCCTTGTACTTCAAGCATATGTTGTTCTAAAATCGGATAAATTGGAGCCGCTATTATTTTTGCTAAGCAAAAAACTGTTTTGGTTGTTCTACTGTATTCTTAACTCAGTGGTTTTTTATTTTAAAATATTTTATTGGCTGCTACTTTGTAAGACCTAGTGCAGCCCTTAGGTTACTAAGGGATAGAAGAGAAAATGGTTTATTGAATTGCAAAATATTACTACTATACAAACACAACCAGGTGGTTTGAATATATAAATGTATGATGTTAGGAGGCAAACTTTCACTATATGTGTAATGATAACAAAAGATCTGTTACAGATTTGTGGGTTAATGAAGTATGTGAATAATTCCATTACTAGGCTGCAACCCAGCAGACCATTCGGTCCTCACTAAAGGTTTAGGTGCCATTACAGTGGTAATGACACAGAAGAGTAGACAAAAGAGAGGTTGACTCATGCCTTCAGTCTTTTTTTGAATCATACCTTGAATAATGCCCTACTTTTCTGTTGAAAATGACCAAATGTCTCTCTGGTGGAAAAATTAAAGTCTATGCCTCCTTTAGTTTCAGTATCCTTTCCACATTTGATGATCTTAAGTTATAATGAGGACATAGAGACCTGCATTAACTAGTGATAAAAGGTACCTGTTATCTTTGTGGAATGATAACTGAAATGAGAAACATGGTCTTCTGATAGACTGTTGGATCTTTTAACTATTCTAAAAATAAGTTTCCAGGGCTGCAATAAAAGGTGGTAAGTCCAGGATTTCCCATCCAAAGTTGTTACAATGTATGAGTATCTGTCTCTAAAACATTTTGTCTTTGAATCTGTTTGAGTCTCAGATAATTACTAGTACCTTAATGTGAGCTTTAATGTAGCAAAGGAATGTAAGAACAGAGAAACTGGCCCTAGGAACCTTACTCGTATAAGCCTTTCCCCATTTGTCTGTCTTTCCAAAGTCTCTCATCCTGCCAGATACACAAATGGTGTTGAGTCCTGTTATGAAGATTGGTCCACCCGAATGATTTCTCAGCCCTGTTACAGAGGACAGTTTCTGAATGATTAAAAAAGTGATGCCTAGCTGGATATACATTAATTGATTAAAATGTAGAGGCTTATTATGAGAAACTTCACCAGAATGACTGTGAACCATAGTCTGCCATCATATGATAAAGCTCCAAGTAATCATAAAGTTTTGCAGTATTGAAAAAGGGAAGTTGTGAGTTTAACGATTTTTGTATCTAGTTCTTTATAGGTGTCGATCACAGCGTTGACTATGGCACAGTTAAAGAAAATAGAGGAGTAATTTCCTTAAGTGGTTTTTTTAAATTATTTTCTCATTTCAGCGTTAGTATTTATTCTCTGTTCTGTTCAATATGAAAAACTTGAAAGTGTTGAAAAGAGATGAAACATAATAGAAGAGCTATACCACATGTGAAGACATTCAGATATCAGAATGAATTTTGTAAGAGACAGAAAATTACAGCAAATATTAAGAAATCAGGACAATAAAATATATTGCACTCAAAGACTGAATAGATACCATGAATCATTATCTGCTCATATCTAGAAGGGAAATGAACAGGAGTGGAAACAGGGAAGAAACTGATAAGGCTAGCAGTAGCAATGGACTGTCATAAAGGGTCTAAATATTTAGAATTTAATCAGAAGGTTCTTAAAGAGAATATACCTTATATTCCAGAGATGACTGAACTAGCATCATATAGAAACATTTTATAGCAAAGCACTATGCAGTATGTTTTTCTACTTGTATATTCAACTGTGATTTTTAATTTTCTGATCTGGGGGTCTGGTTTTTAAATTTAGGTGGCTGCATCATTTGGAGTCAATTTGCTAGAACTGAAAGGAAGCAGAAAAGTCTTACTAAAATGTCTTTATCAAACAATGCACAGTGGGTGAGGACCATCCGTCCATCCATCCATCCATCCATCCATCCATCCATCCATCCATCCATCATTTCAATACTGTGTCTAATGGTATTGTCGAGCTCTTCAAGCTCTTTGTCAGGCAAACAATATATCAGCTTCTCAGCCTAGTCATTTTCAAAGAAAATTTTCTAACCCTATGGGCAATATTCATAGTGTAAAATCATCTGCATCAATAGCATTTCTTCCATATTTTTGAGTCACCAAGAGTTACAGAAAAGAGCTAGAAACATGTTTTAGCTGTTATTTTGCAAACAGTTAATTAAAGAAGGCCCCTTCACATGTGGGTTTTTTTCTTCACAGTGTTCTAAGGAAAATAGCACCTGAAAAGTAAATTCTCCCCAAACTGGGGCTCAAGAAGTGACTAAGTTTTGGGTTTATTTTCCAAAGCAATGAGACCAAATGTCTACTAAATCTAAAGAAAAATTGCATGGTGTCACTAGAAAAATTAAAGAACTACCACAAAGACTATTTGAATCTAAATTGTCTGCTGGTATTGATTTTTGAGAGAAGATGAGCCCTACAAACACTAGTTAATGTAAACAGTATTGCTAAGGAGAGCAATACAGTAACTCAGTCATATGACCCGATCACCTGAACATCAGAAATGCAAACTACAATTACAATAAAGCTCTGCATTTGCGAAACTTCTTCATTAGTAACTGCTTTGTGGATCCATTTTTAAATCTTTGTAACTTGTTTGCAGCTTCTCATAACTGCTTGCTTGGTTTTTAGCATATAGAGATTTTAAGTGTGTGTAATCTCTTTCTGCAGCTTCTGTTCCTCTCCTAGGGAGAGGAAATAGAACCACTTTTCAATTCTATTGGCAAGGAAATGTGCATGGCCTCGTGTGTCACTGTAAATGAACTGATTTTACACACTAAAAGTATGCCAAGCTAGAAATGAGGTTCATCCACAGTTCCGTCTATCAATTTCCTGTCCTTGTAAAAGAAATCAAATCAGTCTGTTACAGAAAACAAGACTTGAAGTAGAGACCTTGCTCAAAGGTAGGATGAACTGTATTTGTGATAGGCATTTGTTCAACTTCTGAAAATAACCACTGGTGAAAGTTTCTTGTTCTCTTTCAATACATAATTTTCCTTACTACTGAAGATTTTTCTTGTTATTGAAGAACTCTCTAAGGAAAAGCATTCTGTATTCTGAATCACTGATCATTCTCACCACTCAACTGTCCCACCACCATTTGATTTATATCCCTCAGTTGCTGTGACCAGACTGGAAAGTGTGCTAATCTTTGCTTGTAAGCTTTCAGCTGGGTAGTAGGAGGGTTGTTTCACACTTCAAAATGAGGTTTCTATTGTGTGTGTGTATTTTAGCACCTTGATGTTCATGATTCCTGATCATATTATGATTCTTTGTATCTCCCTTGCTTCCCCTGAGTGTGGTATGGCATTTTGCTTCCATCCTCAGTAAACTGCATCTTATTCTATGTGCCCTCTCCCAGTGTAATGTGTGGTTCAAATCTCAATTGATTGTGCTGTCTGATATGTTTGCTGCTACTTTCATCTTGCAGACTGAGTGCATGTACTCTTCCATCCTAATCATTAAAAACGTGCTGAATAGCACCAATAACGGGACAGACTCGTGCAAGACCTCACTTTGTGCGTTCCCCCATTTGATAATGGAGCAGTGATGACTCTTCTTGGGCAACACTGTCATTAATAACTATTTTACTTGTCTTGTGTTATGAACATGTTACATTAAACAAGTGTCAAAAACCTGGATAAAGGCAAAATACCTTCTACTCCATCTGCCCCTATAACAAAACCTATAACTCTCTTGGAGAAATTAGATGAGTTAAACACATTTTGTTTTTCACTGCCCATCAGTCTTCTCCTTTTCTGTGCTTACAGCTTATTTTTAGATTTTTTGGCAGTATTTTCCCAACAGTTAATATTTGACTAGTCTATAAATCTCTTGATCTTACCCACTTTTACTGCATTTTAAGGGTACCTCAAGTATTTTTTCTGACCTTCTGTATCCCTCTAATCCCCTACTAATTCTCAAAGGCAAAACTGAGTTTGACTCCTCTAACAGTTAATTTTGTAGGCTGAATTTCGTCAGCACTGTGTAATCAATCAAGAATCACTAGCCAGTTCTATACCTTCTGTGACCTAGTTGTTGAGCACTACTGATGCTAGTTGTCAGCAAGCTTGGCCTTTTCAGATATTTGCTGGAAGCTAAAGCTCATATTTATAAATAAAATTCTCAAATTCTTTTTGGTTTTGTCTATAAATTACATTTGCTTGCCATTTCATCTTCTTCTTGTCATTGAGGAGTTTGTAAAATATTTTTCCTGCTATCCTTTGTGTCTCATGCCTTTTGTGGATGATTTCATGTGATAGTTTGTGACATTTTTCCTACAGTAGAGAGCAAGCTTTTACCAAGGATTTGTATTTCTTCTCTAGTCTACATTCAGACTACAAAATCTTGTGGTTGTGTGGTGCAGGATTCTTGATAAGGTATCAGTCTGGCAGCTGGAAAAGCCGGTAGTCTCACTAGAGGACGTGCTACCTTGTCATTCACCCCTTCAGTGCAGTAGAGTCCCAGTGGATCTTACCTGGATGCAATGGAAAAGAAAAATATCTCTGGCAGAAAATAATGTTTTTTGTGGATATGCATAGAAAAAAAAAAAAAACCAACCAAAACAAAACAGAGAGAAAATGAAGAAAAAAAATGAACTCCCAGAGATTAAGTCTTGGTTTAATTGATCCCACAGAATCAATTTGTTTAGTTGTTTAGAACTCTTCACCTATTGATGCTCCCCAGGTAATCATCCAGCAGTAACATTAACTCTTCAACGCTTGCCAATACTAGTAGCACTTACTATTTTCCAAGCCTGTGATGCTTTAGATAATTCTGAGCAGGCTCATAAATGCTTGTAAAACTGTATAAGAAATCAAGACTGAGAAAGTGATGCAAAATGGTATCTTTAATGACCTTCAAAAACTTTTTAAATGCATTGATTTCCTTCAGTGACTTTGAATTAGCTGACAGTATGGAGCTTTCTTCATGCTAAATTGTGATTTGAAAATTTTAGCATGAAATTATGAATGTCATTTCCTAGAGTGTTCTCCTGGCTCATGTCTCAAGACAAAAGACATATCCTCATGTGTTGGATATATGAACTCTCTGCTGTGTAAAAAATTGGCTGGAAGGCTGTGGGCAGAGAGGGGTTGTGGATGGAATTGCATCCAAATGGCAACTGATTACTTGCACTGTTCCTAAGGACTCAGTGTTGGGGCCAATCCCATATAATATCTTATCAATGATCCGGATGTGAGGATTGAGCACACTATCAGTAAGTTAAATTTGCAGATGAAACGAAATTGGGTGGGAGGAGTGTTGATCTGTTGGAGGGTGGGAAGGCTCTTCAGAGGGATCTGGACAGGCTGGATTGATGGGTATGAGGTATGATAAGGTGAAGTTCTGGGTCCAGCACTTGAGTCACAACAATCCCCTGCAGTGCTACAGGCTGGGGGAAGAGGGCCTGGAAAGCTGCCCAGCAGAGAAGGACCTGGGGGTGCTGGTGACAGCAGCTGAACATGAGCCAGCAGTGCCCAGGTGGCCAAGAAGGCCAATGGCACCTGGCCTGTGTCAGCAATAGTGTGGCCAGCAGGAGCAGGGCAGGGATTGTCCCCCTGTACTTGGTACTGGGGAGGCTGCACCTCAAATCCTGTGTCCAGTTCTGGGCCCCTCACTATAAGAAATACATTGAGGGACTTGGGAAGCTGCTGGAGCACAAAACCTGTGAGGAACAGCTGAGGGATCTGGGTTTAGCCTGGAGAAAAGGAGATTTGGGAGGGAACTTGTCACTCTCTACAGCCACCTGAAAGAAGGTTGTAATGAGGAGGGGGTCAGTCTCTTCTCTCAAGTAACAAGCAATATGATGAGAGGAAATGGCCTTAAGTCGTGTCAGAGGTTTAGGAAAATTAGGAAAAATTTCCTAATTTTAGGAAAATTAGAAAAAATTTCCTCATAGAAAGGGCTGTCAGACATTGCAAGAGACTGTTCAGGGAACTGTTTTAGTCACCATTCCTGCAGGCATTCAAACATTGTGTAGATGATACCTGGGGACATAGTTTAGTTGTGAGGATGGCAGTGTTAGATCAATGGTCAGACTCAATTATCTTAGAGATCTTTTCCAACCTAACTGATCCTATGATGATGATTTTATGCTTCTACTTCTTCAATATGTGTAAATGTTTTTGCTTTATAAATTTTATATATTAAATAATATATATTTAATAAGCACAACAGCCACTTTATCACTAAATAAGTATGGAAATATTTTCAATACCCAGCCATACATATAAATCTAGCCAGAAAAAGAAGTGCATAATAAAAGAAAAGTTTGATATAAGTTCAGCAGTAAAAAATCCTAAGATATAATTTTTATTTGCTATATCATTATTGTAAATTTATGAACCCTGAAGTTGGGTAGTTTTAGTATTTGTAGCATCTCCGGAATGCAAAATTTCTCAAAGATAACCAGTTTATTGTAGAAGCCAAGTGAGAAGAAAGAAGATAAAATCTGATGTGTGTGTGACTGCTGCTGGTTGGGGTTTTTTATCTTGGTATTGTGAAAGCTGTATTGTTTGCAACACCTCCTAATTCTGAAGTACTTTTTTACATTTCATCTGTCATCAAAGTGAATATATTCTTGACTTTTTCCAGTGCTTCAAACAATGAACCATTTTCCCAAGAGAAGCAGTTTTGCTTTGAGGACCATCAAAAGATTCAGTGTTTGTTTGTCAAGACTTTCTAAATGCATACAGGCCTGGAACTGAATACTCTTTCATAGGAGAGAAAAATCAACTTAAAACACTAAGGAGAGACTTAAGAGGAAAAGAGTTCATGGAGGTAATGTTTGCTCACAGCAGAGATAGTCAAAGCAGTGACAGCTCTGTGTAGCAGTATTTTAAACTACCCCTTTCCAGATCAGTAACAATTCTGCCATAGAGACCTGGCTCTTAATATGTTGGTAGAGAAAATATTGCCAGGCACCTTTACTTTTGCCACAAGCCCTTTGGAGACTAGTGCAAATCCAATGTCCTGCCTGTGTTTGGGGTAAAAAAAAGGAATGCTCTGCTCTTTGATGCTGACAAACACTAATATTCAGACTTCCTCCTGGTGCTGAGCTCAGCAGGACATGGTGCTTTGGGAGTGCAGTGGGTATGGGCAGGTGGCTGCTCCCATCTGTGTAGTGCTAGGACATTGGAAATGGGATAGCAGTTAAGTGAATGTTTTTAATGTTGTAGTGCTAGTGTAGCCTATGCTGCTCTGCCAAAATCACTGACACTCCTTTCTTCTCAGAGGTGTATAACCAAAGGGATGAGTATGTCTGTTTAAGATTTGTAACCAGAAATAAAGAAATGTTTACAGTGTAGTCTTTATCATGTGGATAAAGTTGAGAGCATTTTGTCTTTAATAAAGAGTTACACTGTACAGCAGTGAGATTCTACACTGACTCTTTTTTATTGAATCATTGCAAAAGTGATTCTTAAAATAATGATGTTTCTGTCTCATTACTTCACTGACCCCTGTCATCAAAATTTTTCACAAGCACACATAATATGTGTGGCTTCAGTACTTGCAGAAGAACCATTTTCCCACAAATGTGATTTCAGTCACTGCAATGCAAAGTTCATTAGTGCTGCCTCCTGGTCTCTTTTGTCTGGAGCTGAGGGCAGTATAAAATGGATGTGTCAGCCTGCCAGGTGGGGCACATTAGTGTGCACGTCTAAAAACGGCTATAAAATAAATGGTGAGGACATGAGTTGTAAAGTTGTGATTGTGAAGATTTTAATACTAGTTTTACTCTTTGTCTGGATCAAGTTTATGACTCTATTCCACTTCCAGGCTGTGGCTGTGGTGATTTCTTGTTTTGTTTGGTTCTGGGGTTCTTGGTATGCTTTTTTATCCTTTTTTTCCCCCAAAATTTGGGATAGACTGTTGTTGGGATTAGGTACTTTTTTTAAAAAAAATGATATTAGGCACAAGATCCCTTCCCCTCGCTTCCCCCCCACATCTCTTTTTCCCTTTGGATTGTGTACTTTTCTGACAAAGAGACAAATTAAAAGATGTAGCTAAAAGTGATGTTAAAGAGAGGCATATCGGCTATATAGTAATTACATTTTAGGTAAATCTTGATGCCAGGGACAAATGTGCATTTTGTGTGTTTTCCTCTATACTTCAACATAGGCACTCTATCACTGCAACAGTTTAAATCCTGTAGAAAAGACTTAACAAATCAGGAAACAAAAATTATTATCATTTCCTTTCTCTTCAGTTCTACAAGGCTAAAATAAATAAAATAAACAAAATTATACCTTTTTTATTTTGTCTCTGGAAGTGAATAAAACAAACAAATAAGTTAACATTTATTTCAGTTTTTCCAAACATCCAGTTGCACAGAAAATATTTATAAATCATTCCTTCTTTGTTTATGAGTTTTTAACCTTGTTATTAAAAACTGAAGGTGAAAAATAACCTCAACTCAACTCCTCTCTCTCTCATGGCTTGATTTCTTCTCTCCCCTCTGCCCATTGCCTGTAATGCTAATGCTGCTGTTCAGGCTTATTTTAAGCTTGAGTCTGTGGAGATGCCATCCAAACTTAGTGTTTACCAATGGTTATCACAGAGTGGTAGCTCAGAAACCTTTTGAATTTCCTATGCTCGTCTCAATTACCTCTCAGCATGAGTAAATTATAACTTTTAATGGTGAAACTAGAGTTCCTCTTGAAAGGTAAATCTGGAAATTTATGTGAAAGTTGTTTTTTTTTTTGTTTTGTTTTTTTTTGATTGGATTAGGGTATTTCACATGATCAAACAGGAAAATCTTTCTCAGTAGAAATGTTTTGCAGAGTTTTGCAGTAGCACGAGGTGTATTTTAGCCTACATCTATTATCCAGCTGAGAAAAAAAGAACAGCTCTCTTTATTTGAATCTGGTCATCTGTTTGAACATGATCTCCTTTTATTATCTGCTGTAGTTCTCATGGGGCTATCTAATTTATTTATAAAATTAAGCATTTTCATTATCTCCTGATTTTCATATGGAAAATGTTTGTTTTACTGAAAATTGAATTTGCTGCTCATGGATAGATTGATGAAGACTACGCTTATGAAGGGAAACATTGAGAATTTAAATCTGAAAAAGACTTAAGCCTATCTGTTTCTTCACTCTGACTTCAGACAGGGACTGTTTTAGATTGCATTTGGGTTCATGTTGTCATTTTCATTTCATTAGGTGGCTGAATATTTGTAAATCTTTGTTGGCCTGTAAAAAAAGGTCAAATGCTTCTTAATGTTGATAAAGTTTATCTGAAGATTTCAGAATTTAAATATAAAGTAGACTTTCTAAGCACAACATATATCTTTAATACTGTCATGCAATTAAGACAAATAGCTAAATGGTTTTGGAGTGTATAAGACATGCTCTTTTGCTCCAGTTTCTGTCATGGCATTATAGGAGCAATGGTATAGAAGCATTTTTGTAAGCAGATATATAATTATATAGCTTAAAGTATGTTTCCAAACCAATACAGTCTCTTTCTGTATTAAATGTTATAAATTTTAAGAGGAAGTTTGCAACAATATTTTACCCTTAAAACGCCCTGTTTTAGTAGATACCCTGATTCTGGTCTTATCATGTTTTTCTCCAAAACTGTGCAGAGGTTGTTGTGATCTGATTCTTAAGCTTAGGGTTTTGTCTAATTTCAGATCCCTTTGGGCTGTGTTCCTGGCAAGGGCATCATCACTGGATAGGCCTGTGTCATTTTCCTACTGTGTTATTTTCCCAACAGTAGAGATTGCAGGGCATTTTCTTGAGGAACCTCTCCATTTGTGATCACTTGTTTCCTCTCATTTACTCCTATTAGCAGGAAAAAAAGAAGGCAGAGAGCAACTCCTTCTTTTTCTTTATGTCAAAGAAACATAACATGGGAGTAGTTCTCTGGTCATCAGTCAGCTCAGTATAGATTCTGGCATGGCAAGGAGTCTATAATGTTTATAGATCATTTTGGCTATATGTTATGGGTTATTGGTTATTTATGTCTTAGCAAGACTAGCATTTGCTTTACATAAATATTTGAGTAGTGCTTTCTAGAAATGGGAGCCTCAAGATGAATTTGATTTATTGACATGATTTTGCTTTGCTTCTGTCATGGGAAGACTACTTTCAAGTATAAAAGTATGCTTTTACTTCATCAGGAACCGGTCTTTGTTTCTGTAGCAGAACAGATTAAAATATTAGAAGCAGCTCAGTAAATTGATGAAAACAAATAGTGCCTTTTATTTCCTGGTGATAAATTGTGATCTAAATTAAGATCACAATTAAAAATACATAATTATCACAACAATTAAAATTGAGAGCAACAGATGGTTTATTACTTAAAATCCCATTTCACAAATCAGACCGTGAGTGTTGAAAGGCACTAATTGCCACACTTTAATGTTATTTGGCTGTAAAATCTGTTTAAAGTCACAATCATGGGAACAGTATCCGGAGAGATAGCTATGAATTAAGAAGAAAAGGGGAAGATACACATTTTTTTAAAATACACATGCAATTGCTGCCTGTAGTCTAAACAACACACAGCACATGGAATTATATGGTCTGAAGTGGAACTGCTACTTCATGCCTTCTCCAGTATTCCACAATCTCCATCAGTTATGTAATGCACTTCTAAAGGATTGCCTAACAAATAGTCCTGTGGGTGTGTGGACAGATGGCACAAGTGTAACAGAGAGTGAGCGGTGGTACTGCAGTGATGTGGTTGATCCACCAACCACTGGTCACCTCTCTTCTGAGAGACAGAGACATCTTGGCCAAGTATGGCTGGGATATCTAAGTACCCAATTTGCCTTCCTGCTCCAAAATAAGGTTGTGTGTCCTTGCGATGAAATGATGTTACTGGCTTTTAACTGTGGGTGTGTGTATTTTAGGGCTCTAATGGGAACTTCAGTTGCAGACTGATGAGAAATCTTTATTTTCTAACAAATTTATATTGGATTTTTTTTCCCAAACTATAACAAATAACTCTATACCTACTTTGTCAGGGGAACTGTTTTAAAAAAAAATTGTCCATTTTTATGGTCAAATGTCATTAAAACTTATATTTTCCTCTCTGACTTCTTTGTGTCATAGAAGTATTCTTTACAGGAGCATAAAAATTATGAAACAGGAGTATACACTCTCGCAGCAGGAGTTAGGGGCCAGAGAGAAAGCATAAAATGAAATTTAAAAATTGTATAATTTCTAAATATAAGAAGGATAAACCCTTTTTGTCACTATTTTGTGTTTTAAATTTAAATACTTTGCTGTGTGATTACACAAACTGGACATAAGTAATTTTTTTTTGTGTTCATAGTAATTGAAAAGAATATTGCAGAGTAGTCATTAGGAAAAGAGACATTTAAAATTCCTACAGGGAACAAAAACACCTTCTTTTTTAGCAGATAAACTCAGAATTAATTTCACACTGCCCCGTGTGTATAACATCTTTGATCCTCAGAGGATTAGGTATGAGAAACAAAGGATAGAACTGGTCATAAAACTTCTTCCTCTCTCTTTCTGACTTTGGTGTCTAGCTGCTACTTCTTCCCCTCTCTTTCTGACTTTGGTGTCTGGCTGCTCTGCATTTTGGAAAGTGAAAGAAATGATGCATTGAGATCTGAGTTGAAATAGTTCTGGCCTAGGATTGCTTAGCCAGATCTGTCTAGGAATCAAATGGAATTGAATCAAATTTTGAGTAAGCGGACTGTGGTTCAAACTGAGCTGCAAAATCTACACATTTTCCTTCTACTTTTATCACAGCCAAGCCGCTCTGCTCACCCTTAGCTGTAGTTCTTAAAGCAGGGAGTGTAGAGTTGGGCAATAGAGGGTACTGTCCAGCCTTTTCCTCATGCTTGCTCACAGTGTCAGAGTGCTCGAGTAGCTCAGCTCAGCTGTGGGGCTGGCCAAGACACACTCAGGAGAGGTCTTGGCTCAACATGTGCAGGATGCTGGGGAACAGGCTGCTGCCTGCAGCAAAGTGCCTGCTCTCTTCACCAGCTCCAGGAGAGTCAAGCTGCCTATCACTGCTGCCTCTGGGAGGAGGGAAATTAAGGTAGATCAGTGATCATTTCTAAGAGAACTTTTAATCCTCTCTGCTGACTGCTGTCATTCCCTGTCCTTGTCATCCCTCTAGCACTGATGGCAGCAGCAAACCTGGTTTCTTCTCTTTTCCTCTCCTTATAGTTTCACCCTCTTATTCCTGGAGAAATATGATTATGTTGTAAAAAGTCTCACTAGTTTGGCTCAAATAATCCCAGGTTTTTTTTAGATTTGCAATGAATAGGAAGAATTTTTTTCCTGCTTCTCACTTTCTCTATTATGTGAGATAATACTGCCTACCTGCACTCACTTTGCTGTGAATCTGTGCAAAGTATTTTATATTGCCTTATGGAAGCACTGGAACTTGGATCTCATCTAAATATTGAAATGATTTTCTTTGAAGAAGACCCTTACCAATAAGGCAAACACTGGTTGTTTGCTGAAGAAAACTGTGTCTAAAGTGGAGTAAAATATTCTAGTCTAATATTGGTAAGGCATAATTTTTATTTTCTGTGTGTGTTTTCTACAAAACCTTATATTTCAAAACAATGTCAGCTGGAGTTCTATGGCGGGGGGAGATTCATACAGATGAAACCACAGGCTGGCTTTTTTTCAGGTTAAAAGTATATGATGAGTTTGATTTAAATCCTATGGAAGTCCAGTCACATAAGGAGCTTGGCTTGATTTACAGCTTGTATTCTGTAGCCACTTTACTAAACTTGTACTCGTTTTTCATATTTAATGACCATATGTTTCTACTGCATTTTGAGAATGTGGCCTCCATCACTTGGCTAATTGAACACCTGAAATATCTTGTTAGTTGATAATTAATGATTCTTTGTAGACCAGTCAATGCAATATCTCACTGATAAAATGTGAGTTCAAGAGAAAGGAGGATAGATGTTTGGTAAATGACTTACTGTTTATGTGATTCTTCTATGGGAGTGACATGACCACATGAAGGAATTCTTGCCATTTAACTGATTTTCAAGTCAAGACTGACATGGTGTCTGACAAAAATAAAATCATGTGCAAATGAAAAAAGGTGAAATTCATATTCAAAGGATATCCTATGGAGTTAGAGTTAGAGAAGTGTTCTGATTATAGATAAAAAAATAAGTGTACCCTTAAACAGGCCAGGATATATAAACAGAGGAATGGTGTTAGATTTGGTCTGTTGTGAAATATGAATGTCTATGGAATTTCAGTCAGTAAATGAAAATGAATGTACCTACTTCTAACTTTGATTCTTTTTGTTCTCAAGTTTCAACTCCTTAGTTTGGCAATAAAACAGGAGTTAAATTTATTACTCTTCTTTGTTTAGGAGTAAATGATCTATACTGATACTACACGTTACACCAAAAGCCTGAATAATTGTTCATGAAATTGTTCATTTAAATGTATATCTTACAAGAAAGCAGTGGGGAAACTAGGTTTCTGTTACTGTGTTTTCTTTGAGCTGTTGAGCTCTGTATAAATCTTCAAATCAGTCAAAATCAGAAGAGAATGCTGCATATAAATAATCCTCACTTGTGGGTAATACATTGAAAATTACAAATTTACTCTAAATTTTTTAGTTAAGGATTTTTGATTTTTGAAATAATGTAATCTTTTTCTCATGGCTATTCAGTGTTTTCTGAGAGGTCAGTTGTCATGTCCTCCAAGCATAAGCAGCAAGGAAACGAGTAAAGAAACTCAATATTAGATAAGTTAAATGTCTATTAGCCAAAGCAGGAATCTAAAATAGTAGCCAAATATAAAATAGACATTCATTAAAGTGTAAAATATTGAATAAGTATAAAATAGACATTTATTTTACAGCCTGCAGGAGGTGTTTGCAGCATTCCAGTGCCAGCCATCACCATGTTATATTTGTCTGTCTGACCTTGATTATGAGGAATATGCAAACCACAACAAAAAAGTTCTTGTCAGCATTTGTTAGCACAGCTGTCTCAGCAGTAGAAGAAAGAAAAGTTAAACTGGAGTCAGCATAGAGGAGGACACAATCATCAACTTCAGGTAACTCTACTGGAAATGCTCTGAATGATTTATTTTACAGAACAGCTGGTATCTTTATCAGGACATTTTTCTTCACTAACTAGTGGAAGCAAGGCTTTATTTTACTGGTGTAATTTGCTGCCCAGAGCTGTGCTGTTACTGCTCGTGTTACAGTTTAACTTCAGTGGGGAATGGAGAATGACTGATCTGTTTCCAGCGGCCCAAGCCTGTTTTTGGATTGTGTTCTCATTGAGATGGTAAGCTCTCTGAGGATGGCTCCCAGAGGGTTTTGGATTTTTTGGGTTGGGGGCAAGAGGCAGTGTCTAATAGTCAACTTGAGAATTAGAGATTTTGCTTGTCACTCCAATTGAGGTTTTTTCATTTGAAACATAAAATTATTTTAAAGCAGAATGAAAACCTGTGAGAGTGGCTATGATAACCTGGTTACATCACTCATCTGGGGGATAAAATACCCAGGTTTTTTATTCATAAGGATATTTATGGGTATCTCTGCAGCCTTGAATGATTTTAGCAAAGTTGTTCACTGCAGGATAATCTAAAGGGCTGTACTAAAATACTATTTTGGGGAGTAGAGGCTAACTTGAAATTTGATCTTTGCATATTTTAAAATATTTAAAAATCTCAAAATTAACTGATTTCTGTGAGAAATTTAAGAAGTTTTTCTTTTGGTTTTATATTAACTAATTTTTATTTTTTTTTTTTAGTTCTGAGACAAAATTAATAAGATTTACATGCATATATTTGTTATTGTGAGCAGATATCTCTATAGATAGGACATAGTGCACAAAGGATTTCTGTAGCAGAGGTACTAAGGGGAAAAATTCTTAATGTGATAAATTCTGTATCTGTAAGGTCAATCCCAAACCTATCAACAGAGGTGAGCTGCAAGATACCTGATGACATTAGAAGATTAATATATATCATGTATCTCAGTGTGGGAGACTGAGATGTAAACGCGTAGCATCCCACACATAAAGATCAGTAAGGGGCTTTGTCCACTTTGCTGGATCCACAGGTGGTGATATCTTTCTACTCATCTTTTCTCTCTGTTTAGTTATTTTCCTTAGGTTGTTTTCATTTTGCTTCATTGCTATACACAACAATAACCAAAATGGGCTACATACCTCCTTTCCCTTGCAACCAAATAGTTCTGAAATAAACCCCATATATGTGTGTGTATATATATATATATATAGTTTATATATAAGCCTATAAATATGTACACCCTATATGTATATATAAATATATATATAGACAAAAATTATATATATATATACAAATATTTATGAACACTGATAATTCAGTGTAGTTTCACTCTAATCTAACCCAAGGGATCTATTAACAAGTATAACAAATATCTGCGTTACCCTAGACTTCTGTGTGTAAGACTCACATCCATGCAGGGCCCCAAAAGATCAATTATTTATTAGATTTGCATTTCAGATCTGTCACTATGGTCATTGGACTGAGAGACAGCAGCTCTGTCTCTTATCCCAGATGCAAACTATTGTCAAAAAGGTTTTAAAGTAAACCAAAAGTTATCTTTAACATCTTCATGCATCTATATTTGCTATTTGTGTTCAGCATCTCAACACTTCAAATAGGCTTTTAGAAGGATTTATCATTGAGTTAATTTGCATTCACACAGGTAAGCTGGTATTTACAAAATGTTATAGTAAAAAGGTGTAGAATAGCATTACTTTGACCCAGTAATGGCAGCATGCCTTAGAAATCATGGATGGTTTATTCAGGTGTCTCTGTATAAGAATGCATGCATTTGTCCTCATTCAGCCCTCCCTCTCTTCTCCCTGAAGACATACATACAAAGATTGTTTCCATGGTAATGTGAAAAATAAATTAACAAATAGGAAGCTTTGTTTCTAAACCTTGACACTCTCCCCTTCCAACCTCAAATTAGAGATTCAAAACTTTATTCCTGTATGCAGATCTGATTTACACAAGGAACATGACCTTAAGGTTCTAATTTTTGTCCTTCACATTTTTCATCGGTGTCACAATGCCTTGCTTGCTATTTTGGTGTAAATTACTCTGCTTTCAACTACAGACTCTTCATACTATACACAGAATGTCCAGCACAGCGGGACTTCATTGTTTTTGAATGGCTACTGCTGTAGCACTGATAGAAAATGGCTTTGAGAACAGGTATTTTTTTATGCAATCAATTTATTTTAGTCTTTGAAATGTCAGATCTTGCCATAGGGGTTCAGTGAGATTTGACAAAATATGGGGCAACTCTAATGCAAATAATTTAATAAACTGAATATCTTATCACATAGATGTCTTCTTAAATCTTGGGTATAATGGGTCAGACTCATTACTGTATTCCTGAGAGGATGATTAAAATAAAAACAAAAAGCTGACAAACCATCAAAATGAACTGGAGGACAGTTAATTTCAGATCTCTCCTTATGTACTTCTGTAGCATAGTTAATGCTTTCTGCATGCCAACAGAAATTGTCCCTGCTGAGAGTGAAATTGGTGGCAAATGAATACATTTGATGTATTTTATTTCTTTTTTTCCATTTCTGATTTGCAGTAATAAAGTGGGTTTTATCTGACGCAGTTTTGTGACTGTATGCAATGAGGGCATTAGTGGATAAATGCAAATGATAGTGATGCTTTCGGAAGTGTTCTATTTACCCTGTTTGTGAAAATGTATTTCATAACTATGTCCTTAAATATCCAAGGATTAATTTTTACATAGGAAGGAAATATGCCCTGGTAAAGTAAATAAAACCACTGCAAATCAACTATGTTTAATATAAAGTACATTTGTCATGGAAACAGTGTCAATTTATGCTGTGCCCCCAGCCCCCAAATGGACCCAAAAATTATGAAAGCAAAATTGCCTTTTGAAAATAATGTCATTATGAAACACTTTCACTTTTTTAAACCTTTTTGTCCAGTTTGAATGCCCTCATAGAACCAGGTTTGACAAGGTTTTCAGCATTTTCTGAAGATGAAATACGCATACATCTCAAAATGTTCACTGAACTAATCAAAATGATTAGTCAGCTTTAAAATGGAATGGCTTTGGCTTGCATTTTAATTGAAGTTAGGCCAAATATCAGCTGGAAATGAATGAAGTTTTTCTGCACAAAGTATTTTGACAGATTTACCAATTCCTCCTTCAGTCTATCAGAGGACAATGCTGTAAAAGTATTGAAGCTTGGAAATAGGCTTGAGTACTTAATGCAAACATTTATGCACTTCATTCATGGTAGGAATGAATTCCCTTCAAGAAGGCTTAAGAAGTGTAAGAAAAGAATGAAATAAGAAAAAGAACTCAAATTTAATGTAGAGCATAGCACAGAGGTGTTTAACAACAGTTATCAAAAAAGCTTTCTGCTTTAAACAGTCAGTACAATGAAAGTTTCCAATACTTTCTTTGAAAGGGAGGGGAAAAAAAGGAACCCAGAACATGAAAAAACCCAACCCTAAACACCAACAAAGTAAATATCTTGCAAGAGGTGAAAACCTGACACTGCTATGACTTCTTAGCTGAATGCAATTCAAAGAAAATTAATACTCTTTAGCTCTTCCATGTTTTTTGAAGGTTACAATAGCAGAAAGAGAAAAAAAAGTCTAAAAATAGCTAAGCATTAAAAAATGCAGGCTCCAAAAGAGTATGAATGATAGTAGCAGCAGATGTTTTGTTTCTGATCAACAGCCAGTTCTGATGTCCGTCTTTCCTAGCTGTAGCTTTTAGAAGCAATTTGCACTTTAATTTTTCTTCCCTCCTTAAATTGGACACAGCACTGTTTTTCACATGAACAGCTAAAAAGGGCTGCTAAAGGATAGATTTTTGTAATGGTTATTTTACAGTCCTTTTTTTGTCTTAGGAAACCAGTAAGAGTCCCAAGAAGAATTTGTAGATCAGAGAACTACAGAATTAAACTTTGATTATCAAATTTGTGAAAGTTTGCATAAGTCACATAATTGTGCAGCATTATTGGGCTATATTTAAGTATTTTGAGCTATATCACCTGAAGAATCTACCAGCATTCTAGTATATTAAGAGAAAAAAATATTTACAGCAGGGAAAGGATATGGTATGAAGAATTACTTTTCTGCAGGTAGCATGTACCAAGAAATAAATTACACTGGCACATTTGATATTTTTTGATAATAAATGTTTTCTTAAAGGATATAAATATCCATTCATGTATAATTTAATGTTCTTATGGTTAAGTGCATGAATTAGCTCTTCTGGAGCTGGAAAGGCGGGAAGAACAAGTTTACTTAATTAAACATTTTATTCAAGGAGGGGTGTATGTGAGAGGGGTGATAATATGTTGCTTTAGAAATCTCAGAGCTGGAGATGTCACCAGCAGGGTGCAGTGCAGGGGGATAAAAGAACCCGTTGTGTATATTTGCTTTGCTGCCTCAGCATTCTATCAGAGAAGTTAATAATTCATGATACCTGATAAATAAAAGGCTCTCTTTTCAGATCTCACTGTTACTTAAGCTTCAGGTACAATCCAAAGTCTTAATTTTTTGGGTTAGAAGAACACTACAATTCTCAGAGTTTTGGCAGCTCTCAGGTTTAATGCTGGTTCAATAAATTATTTCTCTTGGCTTGGCTTATGAATATGGTTGGTGAAATAATATTTCTCTCTGTAGACACTAACACAAGGGATTCTTCTACCTTGATGGCCAATAGGTGTGCTTTTTTCCCCACTTTCTCTCTTCAGAGTGCCATTGTGGCAGGCACTATTTTTTGCTGTCATTCTCACTTCTGAAAGAATGGCTGAGTATTCTCTCCTGCGAGGCTCTAAGACAAAAACAGCTGAAATGAACCCAAGCTGATTGCTGATGTGGAATTCTTTATCATCTGAATTATTTGAAGTTCACATATCAAATTCTGTGTCCTGTACATTTTATTATATCTGATTTTGAGCTAAGCAACCATCACAAAGTGGGAGTGGAAGGAAAACAGGATAATAATATAATTTTAAAGATAGTAGCATAAATTAAGACAACAGAATGCTCATGAACTTTTTTCAGTGATTGCTACCATATATACCAAAATTAGTGTTGCAAAAAATACCTTTTATTGCAGAAAGATAAACACATAAAAGATTAACAAGGTAAAATTTTTGAAAATTATCTATCATGCAAAATTTATGAAATAAATTAATTTTGAAAGCCTTAGCTGGTTGTTTGGAGTGTCGATGTTCTTGTCTCTATAGCTGTGGTGTTCAACTGAATGAGCCTTATGGTTTTGAGCATTAAAACTCATAGTGGAAGCTTGGATAACATTTATGATTTGATTCTTAACAATGCAGAACCATGAACTGTTCAGACTTGAAAGAGATGTTTGAGTTAATTTGCATTTTGAAAGAATATATTCAGCTCTGTGTTTAAACTCTGTGGATACCTCAATCCTAATCCTACACCCACTTGTGATTAACAGGGCACATGCAAGAATTTAGTTGTGGGCATCCTTACCATAAAAAGTGCAGGTTTTGATGGTTTTTTTGATGATATTTTTTTGAAACCATTGCAAATGTAAGGTCTTCAAAAATGTGCAGCTTGTAAATTTTCATTGTATTTTATGATAATTTTAATACTATTATAAGGGAGAGGTTGTCCATTGCAGTCTGTTTCCATTACATCTTTCAAATCTGTACTCAGTTTCTGTTTGGGTTGAATATTTATCTCAGTAAATATATGTACTGTGGTCAAAATGGAATAAAAAAATATTGTCAAATGGTTTTAATACATTTTATTTAGATATTTGAGATTATGCTTTTGTAATGGGTCCCACCCTATGATAAAAAGAATACCTTTAAGGGTGATATACTTCATTACAAATATTGTATAGAGTGATTAGAGGTACAAATAAATTTCACGTTATTTATCATTGACATGAGTTAAAGGCAAAATTTCAGTGCAGGAATACAGATTAATTTGTTGGTTCTTTGAATATTTTTTCATTTTCAATCAGTTTGAGGATAATTATTTATTACTCATATCAGTTAGAGAGAAAAATACTAAAGATGCATGATATTTTTAATGTGGAATAATCTTATGGTTTCTGTGTTTGATTTTGTTGTTTTGTTTGCTTGGGTGTTTTTTAAGGCAAGGTCTTTAACTGCTTGGGTAATGCATCATATCCTTAAAGAGTAACATTAAATATATTAAAAAGTTCTTAAATGCTTTGTTTCAGTTAGAAAAATCACATGTGTAGCCTAAGACCTTGATCTAAGTGGAATGAGAAGTTTTTTCGAGCATGCCTGTTGAATGGTATAAATGGATATTAAAAACCTGTTTCCCCTTTGATGTTCTGAGTCCAGCTTTTGAATATATGACAGAACTTGTTTTATTCCAGTCCCACTGTCGGTGACTGCAAAAACTGGCTGTGCTGCATGTAGTGCAAGATGAGCAGTAGGGAAATGAGAGTGGGTGTGAGGAAACTAATGCCATACAATCCTTGAAATTTCCCAGTACTTTATGAAATTCAAAGCAATATAAATATTAAAATAGCATTAGTCCCACTTATAGGGAATAAATAGTGGTACATTTCAATATAATATTTTCCCATCATGTCATTTGCTCTGGAATATGTTGCTAATTAAAGATTACAAGAGAGAGCTCCCTTGAGGTATTCATGGGCTTAATCTCTGTTTAAAAAAGATTTGCTTCGAATGTCCATTGACCTTTCCACATTTAAATGTCTTCTGAATTTTCCTGTGCTTGCTGGGGCCTTGACTAGGTGATTTTCAGTCTCCTGTTCTGGTACATAAGTATTGTAGTTTTGAGCTTTGATGGTCCTATAATTCTTTAATTGTTTATAAGGAGAACCAGTTGTCTCTTTCAAGCAACTGTGCCTTATGCAAGAAGAGAAACAGAACCACAACAGCGGAACAGCTGAGTTGTTCACAAAGACAAGGTCACAGTAAGTTGTAATACAAAATACATGACTTTTTGAAGAATAGAAAGTTTAATTTAGACTGTTATACAGTGAGCAAACCCCATTTTTTACAAAATATCATGCTGTAACGTGGAGTGCAGAAAGTTAGGCCAAGTACTAGATAAGTTTCAAACAAAGAAATGATAAATGGCTGTTGTATGAAAGCAGGAGAGCTAAGATAAGAAAACTAAAAGGGATGGACTTGGTGGACAAAGTAACTTTTTCTATTTTGTAAGATTATATTTCTGAATAAATATCTCCCAGGAACAAAACTGAACAGTGGTGCAAAATGTGAAATTAAGATATCTTCCTGGAGTATTTGTGGAAGTTTGATATCACCTTCCAAATTTTATATCCCTTTTTTATTCTAATCTATAGTAAAGATTAGAAATGAACTGAAAAATAATGAATTTAAATAGCACTTAAATGGGCCAACGATATTTCTGATCCATTGAAGCCAATTCCACAGTTTTTCTACAGCTTTTATTCTGGCAAATCTCTCTGTAAAATGAAAACTGCCTTTCTTTAGAATCTCATAAACTGAATTTTCATAACTCATTAATGCAGTGGATTAGTCATAGATTATTAATTAATTTATTTTAGTGAGGTATTTATTAAATAACTTAATTTCTTTCTGGTCAAGTTGGAGTTTGCTGTCTGTTGCCTTTCTGAAGTTTCATTACTACTGGGAATAATTAGGAATTCTTTACCAGGTAACAATACTGTAACTAATTTTGCTTTACAGTGCTTTGCACTTTGACATTCACTTAAACTAGCTTTGAATATCTGTCTCCTGATTAGATTGTAATTTTAATCTACTTTGCTAGGGGAGACACTTTGCACAAATAGCTGAATAACAACAGTTAAATGTAGACAAAAGGTACATAATGAAAGGAAATGTCTAATGGAAATTCACGTCACTCAGCATCTCAGGAAGGTATGTGTCTGAATGCATGAAGAATATTGCTAAGGTGAAATAATCTTGTGTAAGCTTTTTTAGTTACGAGAGTCACAGTTCTGAGTCACACAGGAAATTTAAAGAAAATTATCTTTATAATTCTGTCTTTGATCTTCTCATTTTTAATCTAGTATTCTGTGTTGTCATGCTCCCAAGGAGAATGCATGTGTGAAATATGAAATTATGTGCTTTGACAGGCTTTGAATTAAAAACCTCTTGACAATCCATTCTGTATGCATCCACATATTAGTGTAATTGTTTGGCAGACCAAATCCTGTGGACATAGGAGTTAAACGTGCTAATGGATTTACAGTTAAATTTTCAGAGTAGCATTTATGTATGTTAACTCTGCTTTTAGTTAATATGAAATAAATAATAATAATAAAAAATATATTTCCATCTTGAATTCTATTATCACTTTTTTTGTTGTTGAAAATAATGGTTCCTAGACCTACTCAGAACAGTAATTTATGACACCATCGTTTTTTTTTCAATATTACAAAATTTTTATGACATTCTGTAATGTTAAACTGAATAATTTATATAATTTACAAAGTATACTTGCTCCATATTTATCAGTAGCCTAATTTAAGCCAAACAGCTGTGGCAAGTAATTGCAATTAAACTGCAGCTTTCAGCACTATTAAATGGACAGGAGCATTAGTGTCTGACGTTCACTGATGTGTTCACAGCTTGAAGAAGTTTAACAAGAATGTCACAATCCATGAGTAACAACTAATGCTTCTCCTCTAACTGCAACATTCTGGGTTATATTAAATTAAGTTTAAAATCTGTGTTTTATCACATATGGCATTCTGACATGGTTAATTTGCTTAGGGGATGGTGTATGAACTGGGCAAGAGCCCAGGAAGATTTAAAGATAACATTGTAAATGCCACATTCAGAACTGACTCCATATTCCATAATTACTCACTGTTTGACCAAGTAATTTCATAACTTCAGTGGTGCAAAATTTTCACTGTATTTTGTGTGGATGTTTTCATTGGTTAGGAGAAATTAGTGCTAAAAAGACCAGGCAGAAGAGAGAGATTAATTTTAGATGCATTTTGTTTGCATGTAATAATTCTAATAATTCACTAGTTCAAAGCATTGAAGACAACCTAAAGCACAGATTTTAGGGAAGAAATAAGTCTTGCAAAATGTATCCACCACAATTTACTTTTAATTTACTGAATTCAGTGACTTAGTCTGAGACTCAAAGTCATACACGACAGAGTTCATCTTGTGTCATTCTCATTTTGATAAGAAACTGTCTGACATTTTGAAAAATGACCTATTCAGTAATCAGAATCAGAATATATAAAAGTCCTGTGATACAGAATTGTTTCCTTATTCACACTAGACTTGGGTTCATAAGCTATTACCTGAGCTGTGGATTTTGGCTGATAAAGTCAGGCTGAGGTTTTTCTCCTGAACTTGTCTTGAGATATTGTAGAGAATCATATTGGCAGGTGCCCAGAATGTGAATTCTCTTGGGAAAATATAAACAAAATGAATAGGATTATTGTCTCTATATGAAGTTTTCCAAGGGTGTTTCATCAGACACCTGATTTTCTTAGGAGATGGTATTTAATATTGTGTTATCTTATAACATATTATCATAAAATATAGATATAGCTTATCTTTGCATATCATTCAGTGCAAACAGAGAGCATACTATGTGAGCAAGAGAAAAGAAAGAAAATTAAGTGTGTTAGCTTTAGCATTATTAAACTATCTTGACTGATATAGCTCTCTTGGAAGTGGTACTAAAACTGCGAAGCTGTATCAGCTGATTGAAGGAATCAATCTTCCATTAGTATTTTGCTGATTTTACAGGAAATAATGCTGAATAGGTAGTGTAAGCAAGACCATCTATGTCTGAGAAGGACAATTACACCATTTATATGACCTAAATAAAAGAAATGTGATGGCTCCTTGAAGTGGAAAATTGCTTTACAGTCAGTGTGTGAACTCCACTTTTAAATATATGCAACAGTTCTGCTTTAGGAAGATCTAGTCTAACTCCATGATCTGTCTGAAAAATTTTCATAATTATAATATATAATAAAATGAAATTATTTACAAAGATATCAAAAGAAAGCTTGATTTTTCTATTATTTCTTTCTTTAAAATGTGCTCAGATAGCCCTTCTCCCCTTGTCTGAAAGAAGATGTTCAAGAGGTCTTCTACCTTCCCATATCCTCTTTAAAGCAGAAGTCCTTGAAGGCAGAAGGTAAGATCTGTGTACCCTATTTAGACAGCAATACAAAGGTGTGACTAGAAAATGGAAATTCTGAGATTCCTGTAAGAGATTTTGCTCTTAATAACTTCAACATCATAATGGATAAAATCTGTCCTCTTTTCTCCCCTACAAGAGCAGATCAAACTGCTCTACTGTTTGAAGGGGATTTCTCTTCTGTTCCTTTTATCTGGCACACAGTTGTGAAACTTCGTGTTGTTTGCTTTTATCTGCTATTTACCAGTTTAACATCTGTACCTGATGGTTTGCCGAATTATTTTGTATCTGTTATCAGATTTCTTCATTTGGAAAACATCAATATTAAATTTGTGCACGTACTTTTACTAGTTAATTCTTCAAGAAACATGTAAGTATTTTTCTATCTTCCAAGCTACGTTGTAGCTCTGTAGAAACCTCTTGTAAGTTGTCAGGACTCTTCTAGGTCAACAGTTTGCTAAGAGTTAATCAAAACTTAGTTAAGAGGTTTTATTTCCTTGTTCATCTGAAGATGATAATGGGAAGAACTTTGGTTCATTATACTTTTCTTCTTAGTATTTTTGTATTCTATAGAATAGAATACAATTGCCAGTTTTCCCCTGTAATTTCCATTATGGCTAGGAGCTATTATGGATAGGACTGTTGGTTTTGGATTATCCTGGAAATTATAGATGAAGAATTAGTCATTAACTGGTAAGAGTGATATTGTATTACTATTTTGCTTATATTAGTGCAACAATTTTAACCATATTGTGTGGAAATTATCAAAAAATACTACTTAATTAAAATATTTTTACATTTTCAGCCAAAACATATACAGAAAAATATAGAAAACTATTCCTAAAGGATTCAAGATTCTGAAGAATATGGTTTTATACTCTAAGAAAAGTGTCTTTGCAGATGTATATTTCTTCCAATAGAAAAGAAATACCGAGTTTTAAAGGGCTGTTAAGTTCACCATGGGAAAATGTCACTAGAAAAAATGGGTTATAATGGGTAAGCCACTCAAAATTGTTTGACACTGTTTATGCAGAAAGGGCTAGCAGCAGGACAAACTAGCAAGCAAAATATTGGTCTTTGCATTTGGTGTATTCCAATCAAACCCAGATTTCTTTTCTGGAACATATCAGATGAGAACAAGTTATACTTCAGTTAAACATAAATTACTGATATCAGTAGCTGATGCAACCATACAAGATTTTTGAGTTTCAAGGTTTGTTGTCTCATTGCTTTTGTATACCTGTGAAGGACGCAAAAATACTTGGTTTGATGTTTTCAGTTTTCATGTTCATTTATCTGATCTCTGTATTTTCTCCTGTATCAAGTACATTTTAAAAGATGATTTAAACACATTAAGTAACACAAGTCTTAGACTTATTTTTTCCAGTGCAACGGTAGCTTTTCAGTTCTCCTTGTGTTTTACAAGCAACTCTAGGTAAGGCACAGAACAGACAAGCATTCTGTGGCACTCTAGACATGTTGATTGTCCTGCATTTTATATACAGGACAGCACAGTGGTTTAATATGCAATATTAGGGATAGAGAACATGTGTTTTCCAGGCCTCCCTAGAATCAGCCTTGCAGGATCGATTAATATATCCAATTGTGACACAGCTGTTATCCAATTACACGTTTAAAACCATAATATGCCTTTTAAAATAATGCATTGATTGTATTTGACATTCACTGATGTCATAGATGCTATTTAAACTGCTGCTCTGCTCATGCTAATGACCAAGCATTACCTGCAGGCTGTTAAGCAAGCCCACTGAACAAGAAAGAAAAGCTTGTGTTGTTTCCATAGGCTTTGGATCAGCATGGAAATCCACACAGGTACAAGAAAAGAGGTCAAGCTCAACAAGACCTTGCACTTAACACTTTTACACTTGAGTTTACAGTACTTAGCTGAAAAGTAATTTTAATTATAGCTACTGGTGTACTCTTGCCTGAGGCTTTTCAAACAGGCTCTTCCAACTACTTTGGAAGAAATCTGAAGTTTACACAGCAAGAGAAGAGCAAACTATTCTTCCCTCCTTCATTTCTTCAATTCTGCACATATCATCTAACCAATAATGCATCATTTGTACTTGGCCTGAATTTAAGGAAAAAACAAAGACCATTAAAAAGACTCATCAGTTAGAGTTTCATAAAAAAGTCCAATGTATTCCTGCAGTTTGACAAAGTAAGGGACTACTGTCATTTTTCACTTTTCCAAGTAGTCCTTATCATCATAATAATGTCAATTCAATCAGTGAATTGCAGAACCAACTCCTATATTTGTAAGGAAGTGCTATGCAGTAAAAGGGTCAGGAAAAGGTGTGTCTAATAGGAGGATGGGAACTCTATTTTGTCATGAACCAAAACTCCTACTTGCTACAGTAAACATAAGCTATAAACAAGACTAGAGGATGTAATCATTTTAGTCCCTTTCTGTCATGCACTGTTGGAGTCTTTTGTTTTATGTTGTGCCAGTGTTGGAAATTGCAGAGAATGATTGTCATTACAGTGCATCCTAAACCATGTGATACTGAATATCTTTACATTTCTCTTCTAATATATTCCTATCACTGTCATTATGGCTGCAAAGATCTTAGTGTCACTTCAGTTAATTGTTGAAGCTGAATTATGTTGTCTAGCTTTCAGTGATGCAGAAGAAAATATGCACTTGCATGCTGCTATTATTCAAATTGAATTTTCAAGCTGAACAGTAAAAAGTCTTTAGTTCATGGCATATTTTACACATAAATTCGAATAAGGTGCTGAACTGTGACATCTGGAACAAAAAATTATATAAGCAGGCTGCTGAACTTGCTGTCTGTAATGCACTGGATATTCTGAGGCTATAAAGCAATACAATACTATAGCCAACCCTTTAATAGTATCAAAATATATTTTATTTCTTAGTCCTTGAACTTACTTCTTGATCCATTGATGAACTCATGATTTACTGAATGTTGTGAAGGGAGCATGACAAGCAGGTTTTGCTACCTTGCAAAATTAGCCTGTGTCAATTTTCATCCTATTCTCTCTGTGCACTGAAGGAATAAAAAGTGACTTTCAGATTTAATCTGATATATTTCTGATCATTTCTGACAGTCAGACTTTATCAAAACTGTGTGACAAAATAAAATCCTTCCTTTAGGTTTCGGTCATGTCTAGGATAAGATTAAGATATGTGGTAAGTATTAATCCCCTTTTGGTCAAATCCAGACTTTACTAATGCTACTTTTAGATTACTGATGTCATAAAAAAGCGCATCCTGAACATCTCAATATTTCATATGAAATCTGGCTTTGCTCAGCTTTTTCTCTTGTGGCTGATAGTTTTCTATATGCAGGTATGTTAAAAATGCCAAAACACACTTGCCACACGCCTTGTTTTTTTGCCAGTGACCTGCCAGTCACTGGAAGACAGAAAGAATTTTTTATGTGTTCATAAAGGAAATTCCTGAAGGAGTGGCTGAATATATAGTAAGATACAAATTCATAGAGGATTTGTATTGTTTGAGAGTAAAGGTTGATCTTCCACAGTTCAAATATGTTTGGTTTTTTTTCACTCTGCTTGAAAAATAAGAAGTGAATCATCATTTCTGGATAGCACATATTGTTTATAATTTACTAGAATAATTTTCAGGGATTAAACACAAACAGTAAAATGAAACTGTTATTTCAGAAGTCAGCTAATAATCCATTAATTTTACTTTCTGATTTTTGAATTGTTTGTTTGTTTTGTTGGGTTTTTTTGGTAGCATTAGTCCACTTATCCAGTTTTGTGGTTTAACCCCAGCTGGCATCTAAAAGTAACAAAGCTGCTTGTTTACTCCCGGTGGGGGGATTGGGAAGATAAATGGAAGAATAAAAGTAAAAAAAATGTCTTGGATTGAGATAAAGACAGATTAACAGGTAAAGTAAAAGTCATGCCCTTATGCAAACCAAAGCAAACAATTCATTCACCACTTCCCACTAGAAGGCAGGTGTTCATCCATTCTCCAGGAGAGCAGGGCTTCATCATGTCTGGTGATGACCTGGGAATAAAAACATGATACTTTGAACATCTTACCTTTCTACTTCCCCGAGTTCATCATGCTGAGCATGATGCCATATGACATGAGAATATTTCATATATATATATACACCCATATCTTTTGTCTCTGTCATAGTGATGTCCCTTGACCAACCAGTCCTTTATTAATACAGCAGTTTTCTGCCAATTTCTGTTTGCCACAGGGCTGGCCTAGATGTACTGCTGCATTGGGCTGTGCTAGTCGACCTTTTTTCAGACACTTAATTCTCTCTATGTTATCTTAATTCTCTCTACTGTATATTAGTGAGAAAGCTGTGCTTACCTTAAAATGAACATATTGTATCTTTTATATTTTCTTCTGTGCTTTTGCTGCAATCATAACTGGAAAATTGCTGCTCCTTAAATATAGTGTTGCAAGATATGCATTCACATTAAATCTGTTGAGTGATTATGTAATTATGTTTCATTTATTTTCTTTGCCAAAACATAGTATGATTATGCATAATCTTTCTTTCCTTGATTAGCTGTTTGATCAATATTGTTTTATAATCCATAGCTAAAATGAGAGGAATTGCAAGGTTTTAAAAGACAGTAGACAAGAGGGGATTTCCTTTGGGAAATCAGCTTTCGAGTAGTAGAGGAAAATGGGATTACAACTTGTATTGGTTTTGCATGGCCAAGCTTTGGTAGTGGGGGTGGGGGGTAGGGGATGCGGGAGTGGCTTCTGTGAGAACCTGCTGGAAGATCCCTCCTTGTCCAGCAGAGCCAATTCCAGGAAGCTCCAAAGATGGATGTGTTGGTCAAGGCTGGGCCAATTAGGAACAGTGGTAAGGCCTCTGTGATAACAGATTCAAGAAGAAAAGCCCCGTTATTGCACAGATGTAGCTGTGGCCAGAGAAGGGTGGGGTGAGAATGAGAGGAAGAACTTTGCAGACACCGAGGTCAGTGGAAAAAGAGGGAAAGGAGATGCTCCTGGTGGCAGAGCTGAGATTCCCCCACAGCCCATGGTGCAGCCCATGGTGAGGCAGCTGCCCCCTGCAGCCCTTGGGGGTCCATGGGGATGCAGAGACCCACACCAGAGCAGGTGGATGCCTGGGAGGAGGCTGTGACCCCGTGGAAGAGCCGAGATGAGAGGGGCCCGTGCTGGAGCAAACTGTCCCTGCATGACTGCACCCTGTGGAAGACTGACCCACACAGCAGCATCTCTCACATAACAGATGTTCCCTGTTTGCTGACTATGCAAGCACATATTCCTGGTTCACCAAGAGTCTCTTGGTAATTTTTTTCCAAGATGATAACACATACTTTTTGTTTCAGATTTGAGATATGCTGTTGCCTGTTCTTACTGAAGCAACTTATTTATTCTTACTCAGTCTTTCTTCCAAGGCAATTTTTTTCCTTATATTTATGTCTACAATAATTATCTGGAATTCAGACTATTTCTATGAGATCTGAAGTAGTTCTTAGTTTAATATAATGACATTTGAAACAGTATAGAAATTCTTTTGCCTATTGTAAGTAGCTTACAATATTATTAATTATGCTTAGCACAGGTAGCCAATCCTGAAAACCTCACTGTAAGTTGCTGCCAAATCATTAAATGAACCAAGGAATAGACACCTGTTTGAGTGTTCTTTTTACACTAAAAGAAAAAGACAAATAAAAGGGCTGAGGCAATAGTGGCTCTTTAATTTGCGTTAAATTCTTTCAGATTTGAAACATTATTACAGTTCAATGACAGTGTTCTTCTGCATGTCTGTATTGCTCATCCATCTACTCAGTAGTTGAGACTGTGATTTGTATCCAAATAAATTTGGACTCTAATACTTGAAGATGCTGAATTAATAGGTATTTAAAATACTTACGCAACCCATCTGCTTTGAGACCTTACCAAGTTTTTAATAGTGAGGAGAAAAAAGGTAATGGACTCCTGCTGTGAAAACTATCAGCTTTCTTTGTTTTTTGGTCACTGAAGATTCTACCATCTTTATTGTATTTCTCTTTTAAGTTTCCTGGTGAAGATGGAGTACAAGAATTAACTTAAATTGTCTTCTAAGCCTTGTTCAAATGTATGAATTTGTATTCTCAGTTGGTTATAGTTAGCTGCTTTCCTCATTGATCTCTTCTACTTCAAATATTTAAATAATATTTTATTGTTTCCATTCACTCCAAGAACAGTACTGTAATCACTGACAGTTTTACATTCCTAATGATATTTTAGAACATTTATGCTTGACTTCATCATAGTCTCATTAAAATTATGTGTACTCAATCTGTCATTTACTAACTTTCGTGTAACGGAAAATATACTGCAATTTGGTAGGATTTCAATGTTTGCAACATCTGATTGACCTTAAATGCTTTATTGCTTTTTAATAGCTAGATGCATCCTGAAACTGAATGTGTATTCTTTGTTAAATCCCCTATTTGGTGTAAAATCAATATAAGAAATGTCATCATTTTACCAGTTCTTAAAATTAATGTCAATATCTTCCTGATATTTCCTCTAAGAAATTCTTGTGTTCTCTTTATTCCTGTCCCTGAAATATTAGATGCATTTATTCAGCTATAAAACTTAGTAGTGTTTCTGTGTTCCAGTTGCTGGAAAAATGAAAGATAGTTAATGGACATATAAAAATACCAAACTCAAGTACTATTACAATAAAGGTTGAATTGTGGAACAGTTATCTGCAAGCCAGTGAGGTAGTAAAGTCATATTTAATGGTAAGTAATCAGATCACATGGAGAATAGTCAGGGTATCACAGGCAGCTTCTGAAAGCTGTGCAGTTTTAACCTTGAACTCGACAGTAGAAAAACAAATAGCTGTTCTGCTTGATCTCTTTTGTTCAAAAGCAGAAGCACTGAAAGAAAACTTCGCTACAATTTCTTCATCATATAGGTGACTAGCAATGATAAATTCTGTTTTTTCTAGTAATAGGAGTGCACTTCTGTGGCGTCCATGGTAACTTCAACACTCTTTCTAAGGATTTTATTCTACTTTCTTCTTAAACTTAAGTTTTATAAATGTCCTTATTTTCCATGATTAACCTCTTTGAAATTTAATGTGCTTGGTCTTTCTTTGTTCCTAGAATCTGCTGTATATATGATTTTGTGATCTTTGTTTAAAAATTGGCACTTTTGAAAGAGATTTGAAAGTTCTATGAGATTTGTTTAAACTAAATCTCATACATCACATAGGTCTATGTCAAGATTCATTAACTAACTCCTTCTTGATACAATCCTCAATAACATTTATGAGTTTTATCTCTATATGATGGTATTCTGACATGACATTTGTCCATATTTTCAGTGGAAATTACCTGGCACCCACCTTCCACCTATCCAAAATGTTTTCTGTTTCCAGAAGGGCATTCTCAGTACAGAATTATATCCACCTGTGCCTTTGTCTTTCTTTTGCTAGACTTCAGTGTTTCTGAGCATTCCTATGAGCCTCTTCACCCCTGAAACCCTACTGCAGTGAAATCACTGCTGACCTGATCATTTTATGTGGTCTTGGGTCTCTGCTTATTCACTGAAGTTCTCATTGCTTTGGAGAATTAGAGAACATGTTTATTCTGCTCAAAGAATTTAAATTGACAATTAATTTCAGCCTTTGCACAAGATTATAAGATACAGTAACTTTTATAAGGGCAGAATTTTGTTATTTAAACCACAATTACCTTCATTCTCCACCTCATATGCTAAAGCCTTATTCACTAGGTGATACATTCATGAAAATCTTCCATTAAAAATTGCTGCAGAGTTGGAGTTGGGGAGAAAAAAATAATACATTTAAATTTATAGCAGAAAAAAAAAGTAACATGATGGAATGGAGCAGGCTGCAAGGGACTTTGAGTCCCAACATATTTTACTTTTTGTCTTTTTTGTTGGTAGATATTTACTGTCTTTACATTTTCCTGCTATTTTTAAAAGGTATTTGAAACTCACAACCTGTAATGATGTTTCCTTCTCTTCAAATAGGTGGGATTTAAGAGTAACAGCTCTTTTTAGAGTTTTAAATTCACACATTTATTTGCATATGCATATTCCTAAATCACAAATGCAGATTGCTTATGTGTCTAAGCAAATTAGGGTTTATTACATGAAATAAGAACCTCATCTGTGCCTGCTAGCTCTGCCCAGGTATCATGTCCATTTAGGCACAAATAACTAGTGGGTATCTGCCTCATTGTGTCTATTTGACAGTGCCTTCTATCTGTCACACGTGGTGTCATTTCACACCGATGTAACAAGAAGAAGCAAGAATTTCCCAGCTTCAAGTTTCAAAAACTATGATAATTTATGCAAAAAAAAGGAATTTTTTTCAATGCATGTTTTGCTTTGGATTCATATAGAGAGGATGTGAAGTAGAAAATCTGTAACATTACTCTCTGTTTTAAAAACTTCACAAACAGATGGATGTGTGCATAAGGTGGAACAATAAATGTTGAATATGAAACAGGTTTTTGCTTTTACTTTGTGAATGTGATTGTATTTTTTGCTATATATGATTGCATATATATATAATTACATCAAAGCGTGTGTTGCAATTAATATGCAAACCCCATGTAATTATAATATATGGTGACATCTGTGAGTATTTCAACGTGTGCTTTATTGCCCTAGTGTCATTGTCCCATAAAAATTTATATTGGAGATATCAGGCAAGTCCTGGTAATATGCAGCAGCTGTCAGAGTTTATATTTGAAGGAAAACAAGACCAAATCTAGGTCATAAATTTGTGTACAAAAATGTTTGTAATCTTATTATTTCAGTCACCCACATAGCTTTAGGTGTATTTGTTTTGTTTTGGGGTGTTATATTTTGTTTTTCTATCGTCCTTCCAACTCAGCATCGTCAATCCCAGCTGGAAGAATTATTCTGGAAATCATTGTCAATGGGCATATAAAATATGACATTTGCCATATTTTAAAAATCTGTAGAAAAGCCTTTTGCTTCTGGCAAAGTCTAATGAGGAAGCATGTCTTGCCTTTCAACTTCTGTTACAATAAAACTAATAAGATTTATTTGCAGCATTAAATAAATAATAAAACAAATAAAAAACACTTCTAAGTATCACTTATACCAATAAATTTCATTCCCTTAAATAAAGAGCATAATTTTTTGATTTTTGACATTTAAAAAGATAGTAGAAATCCCAAAATCCTGTACAGTTTATAGTGAGTGATTAACATCTATGTTAAATAAATGGACATAATGATGATCTACTCCTTGGTAGAATAATCATTAAAACAACAGTTTCTGTTTGTTCTCCCAGTATTACTCAATTGTAGATAATGTCAATTTTAAAAGGAAATTCTAGTTTACTAAATCACATGGTTTTAGAAACTCTCTGCAAGAATGCGTGTAGAGGAAAAGTATTCTCATGTGTGTGAATATTCACACTGACATGGATGTTCCTCAAGATAAGTCTGTGTAATATGGGCATGACTACACTTAAATGACATTTTCTGTGCCTTTAGCAAAGAAAACCGTATCTGCCATGTTTGTAACATTTAATTTTTTTATTTTTTAGATTTCAAGGATATCAAGAATAGGTAAGTGAATGAGATTAATATGGACTCTTTTAGAAAGCAAATATTATGTTTTCATAGTTGAGGAATTTAATGCAAATATTGATGAATGCTCATCCTCAATGTAGGATAGACTGGGGCACTGCTGCATGGCTTAAGTCAAGCATCTGCCTGATGGAACTGAGTACCATGACAAACTGCTATCCTTCCTGATTAGGATGTGCAAACGGAGAGCAGACAGGTACAATGTATCCTCATCCTTCTTCTGTCTGTCTCGCTAGAGCTGGAAGGCAGGCACTTCCACCTTCTAAACAGTTTACTTCCAGTGTCACTCCTTGCCTCTCTCTTTCAAATTTGCTCTGTACCTCACCTCTTGACTGGTGATGTCCATTTCAGTATCTACTGCAATATAAAACATGGCCAGGGTACCAATTATCCAAAACTGAATTCAGAATGACCTTACTGATGGCATTTCAAATTTCAGCAAACTTCAACAGCAATTAGCTTTTAACAGCTGCTGTTAGAATCTCATAAAGCTGATGTAGAACACATACTACATATTGATTTGTGAATCCATTGATGAACTCGTGGATTTCACAGCTGAACTGACTTAGATATTGGTATATGTGAAATTTTAACAGTAAATTGCTCAAAATTTTTAAATTCGAACCTTCTGCCAGTATTCTCTCTGCTAGATCACTGAATAATGTGATCAAGTGTGTAGCATACCTGCCTGTGCTGGTGGGGGTTGGAAATAGTTTATGTTTGAGGTCCTTCCAGCCCTAACCATTCTATGATTCTATGCTAAACCAGAAAGCTGACTTTTTTATTTTTATTTGAAAAAAATCCTGATTTTTTTTCAGGGCTAGGCAGTTTAGAATTAGGAAGAAATTCTTTACAGGCAAGAATCTGGGAAACCCTGGCACAGGTTTCCCAGAGACGCTGTGGATGCCCCATCCCTGGAAGTGTTCAAGGCCAGGCTGGAGGTGGCTCTAATAACCTGGTCAAATAGAAGGTGTCCCTGCCCATGACATGGGGTTTGGAACTAGACAATCTCCTCCCTTCCAAACCAGGCCATTCTATGAATATAGGTTGCCTAAGGATTTAAAATCAATAGGAAAATAGTAATTGGTGTGTGTTAGTGACTGGAAAACAGAAGGATAAATGAAAAATAAATAGCTCTGAAACATCATCTGCAGATGCTGACTATCAGTCTAAGCTTGTAATAGCTCCTGCTTTCAGTGTGAACTGCTATATTGCCAAGTAAGTGACAAGTTATAAACACTGATAAATGGAGTATGGAAATCCTAAAGTATATTTTGTATTTCTCTTGGCTTCATCTGATTAAAAAAATTGATGTTTTTAAAATTCCAACTTCATTCATTAGTATCAGATTTCTTATTTTCAGCATGAAAATACATTTCATATGTGAATATGATAGCTGCTTGTTTCCCATGATTATATACACTGAAAACCATCTGGTTTGGTTTCTGATTAATTATTGGGATATATTAAATCTTACTGTCTCTTTTAAAACTTTCAATGCCTTGTACTGGAAGGAGAAAATTTACCAGCAGGTGTCATAGAGTTTAAGTAATAATGATGGTACATCATGAAGATAAGTAAATATGGGCACAAGGGTCTTTTGTAGACTTAAGCTGTAAAAGAGGATGTGTCACAGCAAAATATTATCATACATAAATTATATGTATCTTGAATAAATGTGGGGTTTTTTTGTAATTGTTAAATTTTACAACCTTTCCATGTAAAAACCTGTGACATGGTTTTCTTATTGGTGCTTATTCACTGGTGTTAAGCATAATGTAAAAGCTGATGAGGTAAGCAGGATCTGGTTTTGAGCACTGTGGAATACCATGACACTCACGGATGCTGCATTTGATAAAAGACCATGAGCTACATCTACAGCTGTTCATTCAGAGATGGTGATGCTCCACAAGTGTGATCCTAGCAGTATTCATGGGATGGGGTGGGGAGTATGACAAAATGAAGAATGGATATAGATCAAGCTCAGAGTTTTCTTAGTGCATAAATGACCAGACAGAAAGACTGAGCCTACAGAGTTAAAACACAGTTTGCAAAACTGAGTCATTGTGAATGCAGGTTTTCTGTCTTTTTAATCTTTATTTCTTACATTTGTTTACAAATAGAGAAAATTAAACATATAAATGATGATTTAGTTTGGGCTAGCACAAAAATAATCATTATGGTTGTGAGATAAGTGGAACAGTGGAATCAGGTGGTTCAGGAGATGAGACACCTTCCTCTCTGGCCATTTTAGAGGTAATCATGTTCACTGCAAGTGAATGCACATGAGGTTCGTACTTGCTCTGACACTCCTAAAATTTGGCCCAAACCAAAACACAGCATGATTGAGTTTTGCAGCTTTCTCTATTTGCTTAATCTTTCTTTGCTCATTATAATTTAGTGGTGGATCCCTTTTTTCTCATCTGTACCTTTGTTTTCCTCTTCAACATGTGATCTCTGAGGAAACTATGCAAAGGCTGCTTTCCTCCCTGGCTGTACCCTGTTTGACAAAAACAGAGGGTCCAGAGGGTTCTTAGAAAAACTTAACAGACCTTCCCATACACAGACTTAATCTTTAGTTTTCTTTTCACCTTTGGGAAATAGGAGGGCAAAAAGACACTGCAAGCCCCTTGTGCATATCACTTTTAGCAGTAGGAATACTGCCTTTAAGTTATTTCAAAGGAAATAAAAAAAGGCATGTTGCATGACTCAAATGAAAGGGAACAAGGCAGAAAAAGTGTTTAGCAACTGGTTGTTTAGAAATTAGTGGTAAAATGAGTGCAATAAAGGAATGTTCAGATGTTAGGAATTATCAAGTTGGGTATCTAAGCTTGAGCTGTGTGCAATATAAAATTAATCATGCAGTGACATATTTTTCTTCCCATGTGCTTGGAATTTTCCAGTAAGGAATTTTAGTGATACATTGCTTCCCCTGCATTTACAGCATTCTACCAGAGTTTTAAATAATGACTTCCCTTCCCAAATTCTGGAAGTTTAGAAATATTAGAGTATGTATTAAAATAATAGTGGGAAGAGTTTTATATGCACTTATTAATTCCATTTTAATAAGAGAATAAATGCAGTGAGCTACAAATAGAAGTGGTGGGAAATGTAGTTAGGCAAACATTTCTATTTATTTAAGTGTTGCAATGTAACACTACAATCTAGGCATAGATTAATATAAACTTTATTTCTGCTAATCAGTTTTTACTTATATTTTAGGAAACAATTTCTTGATATCAGCTTAAGTGCTATTGTGTGAACTAGAGTTTTATTAGTTAGAATAATAATATAATATAATATAATATAATATAATATAATATAATATAATATTATATAATATAATATAATATTATATAATATAATATAATATAATATAATATAATATAATATAATATAATATAATATAATATAATATAATATAATATAATATAATATAATATAATATAATATAATATAATATAATATAATATAATATAATATAATATAATAATTTCAGCCTTAAGATGTAGGCTATACACTGGCTATATAAAACTTTACAGCTAGTAAGAAAATAAGTCAGTATAAAATGCATTAAAAAGAAATTACTTTAGTCAGAACACGCAGCTATGCTTCATTCGTGATTTCTATGAGGCTGCTGGGCAGAATACTTAACTCAGATCTCCTCAGGTCAATTTCTTTCTCTAATACTAACCTGCAGCTATGAACATGTATTATTAGAGAAATGATGTAATGGAAAATCACCCTGATGTGAAAGCACATTAGAAATCACAAGTGAATAGGCTCGCTTGGGGCATTTGAATAACAAAGCAATGCATGACTGAAAGTGGGCAACACTTCAGCTCCTTTAAGGCTCATAGATTAGGTGGATTTGGTTCAGGTCAAAGTATCTCTAACTAAGTAGGTTTCACTTTCTATTGCTACTGAGATTTGTCACCAGATAATAGTTTGGAAACATAGTTGAAACTTTTTAGAATGCCTTACCCAGAATAAGATGAACAGTAGAAGCAGGAAGATCTTACTAATTTCCTGGTAATTTTAGTTGCTATGCTAAGCTCAATTTTAGAACTGTATGAACTGATTTGAATAACTAATCAAAGTTAATATGCTATCCTTTAGCATTTGAATGATTTTCCTGAGGAAATGTGTTTAAGAAATAAATCTTGATGTAGTCTAAGCATTGTTTAATAGTTTAAATGGATTTTGACAAATTCTGTAAAACTTGTCATTTACTGGATGCAAAATAACATGAAAATATCACATTTTTAAAGTTCTATTGTGCACATTATCCACATATTCTTCATCATTTGAAAAAGAGATCTGCTCTTCTTGACAGGTGATGTCAAAAAAGAGAACAAATTATGTGCCACAGCAATGTCTGCAAAAAATCAGCTCAATCATAGAGAAGTAAAGTAGGTGAGGTAGAAAAAAAAACCAACCCAAACCTATTTCCAGCCGCATAACAATTCAAAATATTGTATTAAAGTGACACTGCTACATGAAAATTGACTAAAGGCATAAAGAAATTATATCAGTTTTGTTGGCCAGTGCTTTTATGTTATTCAGTAAATGAATTGCATAACATTACTTGTATTTTTGCACAAAACCTAATTAAAAACAGTCATGTGACATTGTATCTTCTCATCCAGTGGCTTTGAGACACTTCAAAAATGCAGTGTAAAGTAAGTTACAGAAAATTCTGTAGTAAAATTGAACTAAGAATCTGAGAAAAGGACATATTTTACTTGCTTGGGAAACGAGTTTTCTGATACTTATTTAAGAAATTTTTCCAAATAGGGTGAAGACACTCATGACAGAATTGATAATTATTTAAAACTCAAGTTTCACAGAATACCTTTCCAAAGCAATGCAGTGGAAATCTTTTAATGGTTTACAGTGATAGTGTTAAAATTATTAGCTAAAATAAATCATTCTGTCTTCTAACATATTTTGCCGAGCTGGGACAAATGAGGTTGATTTTCTGCTCCAGCCTCACCTATGCTCAAGATTCAAGAACAAAGGCACAGAACTTTTCAGTGATACACCTCTACTCAGCCTGGACATTTTTAAGGAAGACAAAACTGAAACATCAGTCTGCACTGTCTTAAGCCAATGGGAAAAGGGTGTATGAGAAGGGAATATGGGATATTGTTCAAGGTGCCACACAAAATCATCCTTCTGTTTCTTTATTTGGCATTCTCACATATGATGCTCCCCTTGTCTCAAAGTCTCTTACAGGTAGAGGATCTGATACTCAGCCTTTAAAATCAGTGGATGTTTTGACTTCTGTGTCAGTGAGAGTTGGGATCAAGTTAAAACCCATTTCAGATGTCAGGCAGTGAGCCTCTAAAAGCAGTCAGTGTCTGCTCTCAAAAACAAATCACTTACTGGGGATAAAAGATGAACTAATGTGTACAGCAGAATCCAGCTGAACAGAGACCAGCTGGAAAGAAAAAAAATATCATGGGCTGAAATACAGCATATTGATCTTCCTTTAATATTTTAGGGTAGGAAATGATCTTAACATAATTTTAGAAACAAGCCCCTTTATGAGCTATGGAAAGAGGCTGACAGAAAAGATCACAGATTTTGAAATTCTGACTGTGAGTGCATCAGGGACTGGCAGCTGTGACTATAGCTATGTGAATAGTTCATTTTCAGGTGAATTCCAGGTGATTTCCAGTTTCCTATATCCCATATATCTGACTGTAGTAAAAAAGAAACCCAAACCCCTCTTCTGCTTCACTTATGAAATGAAATAGTTACTGAAATTGCTGTGGTTTTTTTGTGAAATTGCTAAAACTACTGTTGGTTTGAAAAATCCTTGGGCACAGAAAAATTAAGGAGGGGCATAGTTAAATCATTTTCCAGTTCTATATGGCTGTTGATGGGATAAGCCTCTTCTTTACTGAGAAGGAAAAGAGAGTCAAAAATGTTTTTACTGCTTAAATTTTATATTCCTGGAACAAGCCTCTAAGCCAAACCATTTTTGAAAGCCAGGCAGGAAACCAAAGACACTTGCTTTAATGTTCTTGAAAATATTGTATGTTACCGAGCAGGATAGTTTTGCCTATGTTTTGAGTTGGACTCCTCAGACCATTATTTGAGAATAATACAATTAAATTAATCTTTTCAATAATTATTTTATGTAATCTTTACATTTGTGGGCTTTATGCGATTTAGAAGAATAATTATACACACTAAATCTTAGGTAAATTGCTTAGGAATTTTGAAAGGTGGAAAATTTGTTTCTGATCTTTGTAAAGTTTATCTTTACTGTTTTTTGGGTATTCTTATTCCTCCTACTTTTAACAAAATTATTTAGTAAGGCCCAGTTAATATAATAATTTTTTCTATAATTTTCATTATAATATGTTTTTTTTTTGCTAAAGAACTATTGAAGGGCTTATAAAGCAGGCATTGTAGTATTTTTCACTATTCTCTTGATTATCATGTCACTATTATATCAGATTGCATTGTAGCAGGTTTATTTTGGAAATGGCTTGTGTGATCCATAATTATTATTATTGCACATGTTTCTAGAGATTTTGTTCAACATCTTAGAACTGAATATATTAATCACTTGATCATTGTGCAGCTAATTTCTGCTCTTGGCTCTGTAATCTAAATCCAGAGTAGCTCCATTTGCTACTTTCTGACCAGAAAATAGCCCACTAATGTTTTTCCTATAATGTTCAGAGTACTGTAAGATTCGTTTGATCTGCCATAATAGCTCTTTTATATTAATATCGTTGTAAGTGTTTCCAGACAAATGATGCCCTCATTTCAATGCAGCAGATCATAGAAAGGGTCTTAATGGTCCTGTGCAGCTTCTAGAACATTAAAAATGTCCTTGAAATACTGTGGAAGCTCATGCAAATCCTGGCTCTGTGCCTCTCAATTCCAATACATGAGATTTGAGAATGTGGCAATGAAAACGTGTTGGCTTATAAAGTTGGGGCTTTGTTTCCTCAGCAATAGCCTTAAAGAAATAATCAATTGTGTTTGAATCTCAAATGTATATTTACAGTAGTTAATTTGGTTACTTTTTCATTTTATGTTTATGTCCTGATCAGACCAGAAGCATAACACTCTCATGTTCAGATACTAATATTCATTTAGAACTGTAAAACAAACTGCGCCTCTGCAAGAGCACAAAATCCTTATTACAGGAATTAAGATCTCATTCAGCTTTTCCAGAAAGCTGAGTTTGTTAACAAGGAGAAGGAGAAGGGTGTCTTTTTAATCATTTTGGGGTTTTTCTTATTTTTAATTTCTCCAGTTCAGAAAATTATTGAAGACCATTTCAGACCATCTAATCTAATTTAGGCAAGTCTCAAAGAGCAGAAGACAGGGGTGTGGCACTAGCCACAATCTTGTAAAATAGTATTCTGTCAGTTTGAAATGTGGCAGTTTGTGTGTTATTGTGTTTGTGGCATCTATTTCCTTATTGCTCTAAGCAGGGAAATTGATGGAAGCTGAAGGTCTTGCACTGAGACACCGTGCTGCCTGTTGCCTGCCATTCTCTTGCTAAGGAAGTGCTCTCTTGTTTTCAGATTCTGGGAAATGGTAATGGCACTCCCATAAAGAGTATGGGAGCTTGCTCACTAAGAATCTGAGATGAAGGGAAGGAGTATAAGGAAGAAACTACCTTAAGCAAGGCAAAACATCTGCCATGGGGGGACTATCCCATTGCCATGGATACTTTCACAGTCTATTCTGCTGCCAGGAACTGCTGGTTTGATATTATATGAGCAAGATGACTTCTGGACACCAGGCATATGCATTTAGAACAGAAAATGAAATTATTTTATGAACACATTTTTCTATTCTAAACATTCATTTCAATTCTAGCCCAACAATTTAACAACCCTTGTTGTTATGTTCTTATGTGCTAAATTTCAAATTAGTCATCAGTTTCAGTCTCTCCTGAAAAATCAGCCTTTCTTCAGTTTTACTGCTCTGCTGTAGCAAATGATTCATGAATGCTTTCTGAAATGTCATTAAAATGTGGAGGAACTGCAAGGTTACTTTGCACCCTGAGAGACAAAAAGCCAGTTACAGACAAATGCATTAATGGATACTTCTTTTGCCATCTGCACAGCCTGACACTTCTGTACAGTCTGAAGCTTCACACAGCTATTTTTTCTGGAGTGAAATATCTAAACAGTTGACTTTAATTCTTCTTAACGCCTGGGCTTCTATTTCATGTGATGTTATTTCTCCATCAGATTAACTATGTCCTTTTGAGATTGTATAAATCACAGTTTATCAGAAAGGACAATGGAAAGACATTTTGTGCAGAGGGAATTTGGTATGCAGAAATAATCTTTTGCAGAATAAAAGCTGCATAATTCAAATTATATGTTTAGTCACAGGATGTTCTTTTTTCAGATGAACAGAATGTAACACACTTACTATGCCAAACAACTGGCAGACATTATAGACTTTTTTTGAGCTGCAGAGGGAAATGGACAGTATGTGAAAAGGGAAGGTAGAAAATTGTTGACATACACCAACCCTCAGCAGAGGGTCTGTCACAAGAATATCTCCCCAAAGGGCTAGCTAAAAAGAAAGTAATGCAAGGTAAGAATAATTTCTTAAAAAGCTATAAAATGGCTTGTTCTATTTCAGTGAGGACAAGACAACTTTGTAACATGCAAGGCTGAGCTTTTTATATGGTACTGGAAGATGTCACACACTCATCTCTATGCAAAAAATGGTCTTCTGTGGCAAAGAGGTTCTGGGCTTTATAAAAACCCTCTACACTACTTCTCATAACTCCATGTTTTAAATGCACCTCACTTACCTGGAGTAGCAAGGAAAGATTAAATTTTCCCAAGGTAGGCCTGGCATGGGTATCTCATGGACTAGGAGCTTGTGATCACCTTACCATGGTGATTGAGTGAAAGCCAGAATAATGTAGTTTAAATAAATTTCATTAATCTCTTTTATCTAAGAGCAGATGAAGTATTTTTCATATGTTGTCTACTGATTTTTCACTGTAATATTTCAAGTTAATCAGAAGCTAATGGAAAAGAATGTCAACTCCTACATTTGACTGATAAATAGCATGCTACTTTACTCCTGGAAGTTTGAAAAAGTTACTCTCATGCTGAAAATAAATTCTAATCAGGACTTTAGAAACAGTTGGTAGAGACTATCAAAGTAACATCTTCAGTTGCACCAGTCCTTCCAAATGATGGGTGTTCTGGAGGTCACCTTGTTTAACCTAAGGCTTTATAAATGATTTTTGTATAAATAAGAAAAGCTATTTCTTTGAGACTGAATCCAAAACCTACTTGGGAAAAACAATTTGGTTTTGATGAATTGTAATCTCTTGACTCAGTGTTTTACAGGAATTATACATGGAAAAGAATAGTAGGGCACTCCATGAAATTATTGTGACAGCTAAAATCAAAATCACAATAGCTTCAAAAAACATATTTTTGAAAAATACCTTTACTTTTCAGTGCTGAGTGAACATATGGAATGAAGCATGAAGTTTCATAATTTTTTGGTGTGTAATCAGTGCACAATTTTAATTTGGCATATTTGAGACCACCATTCTTGTTTGCAAAGAGAATACCACTAACTGGAGACAGTCTAATTAAACGGCCTAATTAGCATTAAGGTTTCGGCAGAGATTGAACAGTTTTTATTGTGTCATTATTTTTGCCAGGCCACAGGAAGCTTTTTATTTTTCCTTCATGATCCTAAGGTTTTAAGAAAAAATATAGAAAGCTGTAAGAAAAAGAAAATCTTCAACCCTTCTGGAAATCAGGGATTTTCATTACAGTGCAGCCCGAGACAACAACTGTAGATTTATAAAGATGGGGTTTTTCCTCTGAACTCAAAGGTGTTTTCTCTGGAGATGGGCTCTGCTTCAGGCTCCTAGGAGACAGTGTCTCACCCATGAGATATCAGATTTCCCTCTGAACTTCCATGAACCTGGGACCGGTCATACACCTCTGTGTGCCCTGAGAGCCCTGCGAGGCAGCAGAAAGGCTGATAAGGAGCTCAGGTCCCCTTTCTCCTTGCCTGTGGGAGATGTTGAAATTGAGAACCTCGAGGTTCTCAGGGAGCAGCAGGGATGTGCAGGTGCCTGGCCAGAGTCCTGGGGGCTGTGCTGGCTGTGCTGGCCCCTGCTCTGGTCAGTTAGCCAAGGGGCTACCCTGACCCCAGTGCTTCCCTGTGCTGCAGCAGAGAGCAGGCACTGTGCCACAAGGAACCTTACTGCGTTCTGCTTGGGTGCTCCTAAACTACCCCCTAGCAAATCTGAAGATTTGAATGCAAAGATTAAGGGTTTTTTCCAAATCTTTACAACTGTCTCTAGCATCAGTACTGAGAAAAAAGAATAAGGCAATTATTTACTTAAACAAAACTATTCCTGACATGAGGGAGTTATTTTACATCCTTATTTGCAAAATGACTAAGCGCATTGTTACTTTTTGCCTCACGTTCACCTGGTTTGCTTGGCATTATCTGCTACTTAGAGTTTGAGCCAAATGGTGAGTTTGTGAATGTTCAAACTTTCATATGCAATTACTTTGGTACGGGAGAAAAGGAAAATATTATGCAGAATACTGATCTTGCTTTGTGTTTGAACACAGAGTAAAGTCCTTTTGTTTAAGCATAAAGTACAAATGTTTACCTTGGAGCCTTGTATAACTTTAATTAAAACACAAAGTCATGCCTTTGAACCTCTCCCTCTGAGTCATATAAAATGAAATCTCAAAATTAAAATTTCTGTGAATGGTAGTTTGTTTTGCTCTATTGCTAATCTTAATAAACACACTGCAGGTTAGTCCCATTTATAGTTTTCTGTCTGATCTTCTTAAAATTTATTCTGTGATCAGTTGTGGTCATGTTTCAGCACCTAGCTAATTCTGATTAGCATTATAATCTAGTACAATAAAAGCAGTTTAATCAGAAATTGCAAATGAGACTCAACTGCATCTACTATAATCAGCTATTTTGCTGACATTGCTTCAGCAGCAGGGTTGTCGAGCACAGAATGAATTAGCTATAGATATATGAATAGCTTTAGGACATGTTTGATACTGATTTAGAGAAGAATTTGCATAAACAGCAGTTAAAACTTAATTAAAAGTAAAAACCCTGTTGTATGCTTCTAAGGTTGAACAATTTTTGCTCAATTTAATGGTGAGGTAATCTGTCCTCAACTAATCCTTTCCACTCACTCAATCTGTCATAACCACAACCTCCTGCACTATGTAGACAGTGGCTATAGGTTCTATAAGCACCACAATAATTTACAGTAAGTCTAGCTGCTAAATGTCCATGGTTCAGCACTTCATTAATTTATATATATATATATATATATATATATATATATATATATATATTACATTTCATGACTGAAACATTTACTATTGAAAAACTACACTGATCATGTATTACAAGACTCATGGGTTTTATTAAACTTGGGAGTCTAGATGAGTAACAGTAGGCAGAAATTGGAGTTTTTTTAACTTAGCAGACTTGAAAACAAAGAATGGTAAGCATTAAATGAATCTAACAAACTGGAATGATATATTAGTTTGAAAAGCATTCAATAATAAGTCTGGGTTACAAATTGTTTTCAAATAACATGAACAATAATTTGGCTTAGAGGCTAGTTTGTTATAATAATTTTTCTTCCCTTTGTCCTTGTTGAACTAAAGAAAATACGTCAATTCATTTGCATTTATTGTTCCAGTTGCATTTATTGACACTGAGATTAGCTCAGTTGGTTAGAGCTGGGTGCTAATAATGTCAAGGTTGTGGGTTTGATTGCTGTGTGGGCCATTCACTTAGGAGTTGGGTGAACCTTGTGCGTCCTTTTTAAATCAGAATATTCTGTGATTAATGCATCCATATGGAGTCTTGAATTTGTGTTATCAGAGCAAAGTATATGAATGTAAAATTTTGTCTAGTCAAAGTCTTGTGATATATATGGCAAAGTTTTTGAAGTCTTTAGTAAATCCAAGTTCAGGTTAATTTTTAGCTAAACATAAAAACAAAGATCCTGTTCAGAGAAGTAAACAGAATGCCTAATGAGAAACAGGCCACATATGTTTATATAAAAAACTGGTGGAAGTCCATATAAGCTGGACCAAACTTTCCCGTTAAAATTCCCATTGCCTTTCAAATCCCACTTCATGATCATTATCATTCAAAAAAAATCTCTCCAGAGAAAACCTGAAAGTAGTTTTCATGTTGACATTTTAAGTACATGAGGTGAAAACATTTTAAATTGAAAAGGATCTTTTCCTTACAGATAAGGAAGTTAATAAATAGACATTTAATATAAATTCTAAAATATAACAATATTCAGTAATAATCAGACTTTTTCCAAAGAGAACATGGTTTAATTATTTTTTTGACACACTGTATCCTGAATGCAATCTACACATATTTAAGCCAGAAATGTTCCAGCTGTGCAGGTGGATTTCAAAATTTACAAAAAAATGTAATACACAATTGCACTGGAGAATCACATTTGGATGATGTAAGCAAATTATTAAGAAACTAGATTATTAAATAGAGTCAAGAAAAAAATAAAAATTCTCCAGATCTACAATCCTATAACATCAAGTATTGTCCTCATTAATGGATAAACAAATAAAAGAAATGTGAATAAAGCAATGATTATTGGAATGGTAGTAAGATGCTTTAGGGGTTTTTTGTTCTTGATGAGCAAACAGGTCAGAGGGTTGGAATTCTGTCATTTCTCACTGTCTTTTCTTTACTCTGGAAGATAGAAACAACATATTTGGCACTGAGAAAAATGTCTGTGGAGAAATGGGATAGCTTCCTTTTATTCCTTACTATTTTAAATGTAACCTGCATTCCTAGCTCACAAGCAACAATACTTATGTAATATAAATTGCAGCTTTTTAGGTTCTTTTGGAAGGGAGGTTAATATGGTTGTGCTTTATTATTCCTCAGTGTTTACTGTTACATTTGATCTCTTAAGCAAAGAATACTAGAAAACCACAGATAGGAAATTGTTTTTCCTGTACTGTAACACAAATTAAAAAAATAACCATAAAAATATTCCTCTGTTACAATCACATAAAAAAATGAAGGCTCCATAGAAGTAGAGTAGTTGCACTTTTGACCATTTCCAGTCTATATAATAACAGTTTGAAAATTGTGCTTGCACTGGGAGTTTTGTTTGACTTGCAAGACTAACTGTATGATTATTTTAGCCCATCTTGCCTTTAATCCTTCTACTCTTGGCAAGTTTGATCATTTATGTATGTTGTGTCCTTGTGCTTCAACACAAAATCTTTTGACTCAGATAAATTCAGTATTCTGTAGGTCTTGAAAATATACCTGACAAAATAGCATTGGAGTCATTATACTTTTCACTTTAAAACAGGAAAATGGCCTGAATTGCACATCCAGTCTTATGGACGTCGAAGCCTTTTTTGTTTTGGTTATTTTGTTTTTGTGGTAAGATATCTTCTCCTGGATTCTAATCTTTCAATGCTTATCCCTCACTTTCTCTAAGTTTTTTCTCATTGTCTATACCAGAGTTTTTAGTATTTGGAGCTAGAATTTTCTTTTTTACTCTCAATTTTCTCATTGTCTTTTTTTCTTATAAATCTTTTAGAGAAATGCCTACATGGACATTGACTCTTTAAATACTTCTTTATGGCAAAAGTCGGCTATGGACTTAACTGATGGGAGTGAGCTGGGAAGGGGCAATGGAAATATAGGGAATAAATTTGTTGTCCCACCTGCCAATTATACAAAAAAGAGGATAATCTCTTCTTTTGTATACTGAGTGTACAGTAGCTGGTTAATCTCCTGTTTTCCTTGTGCACATTTTCAATGAAGTTTAACACAACCAGAAGCAATCTCAGCTGGAATACCATTACCATAAAGTAGTACAAATCATGATGTTGAAATACAGTGCAGTGAAGAAAGAAAGTAATTGGGTACCAATTGATTCAACAATTTTAGGTATTAAAATTCGACTTTTTCCCCCATCTTTTAACTTTCTTCTGCTAGATAATGAAATTTCAGATTTAGTTCCTTCTTTGTCATATAAAGCAGTCCAATCTCTTTGTAGTTTGAAACATTACCTGCTAATAACATTGAATAGATATTTTCTTTTTTGTACCTGTAGTATTTATAACTGAGTGTTTTTATCTCAGTTTGAATCTTCCTGTCAGACTTATTTTAAAACAGAATGCAGGTTGAATTAGAAAAATGTAGCTTTCAAATGTAAGCAAATGCTTTACCTTCAAGGAAACCAAAAAATGAGTGGCTCAAAATCTTACAGTAAAGAAAAAATGATGATAGCTGGGCAGTCAATCCATGTTTGTGAAGAATTCTTTCCTATATACTTGAGCTTTCATTACTGAATTTATATTTCTGATTTATTGAAAATTATTTACTGAATTTCAGTTTGACCTAGTCTCTGACTAAAATTATTTAATATCTTTATTATTGTCATACCTAAAGTACTATTTTGATGATTCTATTGATTCAACTTGAATATGTCTTCAATGTAACAGTTATTTTAATACAAGAATGGAATATTTAGAGTTTTGCATTTATTTAAACACCATTTACTCTGGGCTATTGCCATTAATTGTGGATAAAATGACCATAACATTTTTGTACATCTCTTTCTATCTTATTACTCTGTTTCAGTGTTCATGTTAGGATGAGGAAATTTAATTCCAAGTTTAGGAAACTATGCTGGAATACATTATCCTTTTATAGTAATTATCCACATATTATATACATTATCTTTAAAGTAAATACATCTCTTACTTATTGATGTTATTCCTTAACTAGTACCATGGTGTCAAAAAATGACTTGTATGGAGAAAAGGACCTCAGAGATTCTAGACTTGAGATCTGGAATTCAGGATTATTAGAGAAAAACATTGTTGTATCTAATTCTGTCACATAAATTTCTTCATAAATTTAGGGCTTAAGGCGTGTTTTTCTAAATGTGCATTTTTCAAGATTTATTATAATTCTGCTGACTTTGTCTTTTTTTCACTTCAGAATATTTTCTTCCAGTCATGGCTGGCCAGTGCCGCATATGTAGTTCCTATATTGTTGCCGCCTGTTCATTTTGTTCAGGTTATTAATGTAAATGGTTTGTTCTTAATGTTGTTCCCCCCATGAGTTGTAATAGTTTTACCCACTTGTCAGTTTTGTAAACCCCTCCCCTTTTTCCTGAACCTTCCTTGTCCATCACCCTGTTCCTGCCCCTGAACCCCATCAATCTATGTAAACCCCACCCCTTGTTCTAGTTCCTTCCCTGTCATTTATCCCTCACTCGAAGCCCCATTGGCATTGTGACTGCCGCCCCTCCCACGTGTTATTCCTATTGGTCCCCAACATTGTAAACCCTCCCCCCAACTCCTCCCCTGAGATGCCCTGATTGGTTCTTGTGTTTGTACCCTCCCCACCTTAAATTGGAGCGCACGGAGGTGCTCCTCGCTCAGACTGTCCTACCCTTGACCTTTCCAGTCCTTCCCCCATCCACTGCTCCCGACCCTAGAATAAAGCCTGGTTTCTGGAGAGAACCTGGGACTCTGAGCCTCCTCCTTGCCTTCATCGGGCACCCACGACGCACCTGAGACCGCAGAGCTTGGTGGCTCGCAGGCTCTGAAGGTTCGGTCTGGGACAACGAGCTCCCAGACCGTTCCCCACTCTCGGCGCTGCCAGCGGCTAGAGAGCAAGAGCTAGCCAGGGCGAGGAGAGCCGCGGCGAGGGGCAGCGTCAGTTGGCGCCCAACGTGGGGCCTCTACAGCCCGTGGAGACCCCCGGAGGAGTCTGTGTGGACTTATAAAGACTCTTTGGGCGGCGGCTACCCTGGTTGCAGCAGGCCGGTTTCTGTCCGGCAGCGCTCCCAGGGGAAGAAGCGACAATCTCCCGGTGCGCAGGAGACCGCTTCTGGGGTGCTCGGACGTCTCCCACAGCCCAAGTCAAGACCCGGTAAGTATTCCCCGGTGGGGGAAAAAGGGGGTGTGTGTGTGGCCCCTGTGAGTATTGTGTGAGTATTGTGTGTGAGCTGGGTCTTGACCCTTATTCTTTTGTTTGTTAAGTTCCCGTTTGCTGTTGGGAGGCGGTGGAACTGCGGAGCCGGGGGATAGAAGATGGGCGCACGTTTGTCGGCTCCGCAGAGGGGGATTTATTTCCAAGTTGTGGGTCTCCTTGAGGGTGGGAAGCACAAATATTCACGTGGGTTGGTTAAGAGGCTTGTCCGTTGGCTTTTTCTGCATTTTCCCCATGTGTCCTCCGACGATGTTCTTTCTGTGTCGTTTTGGAATTCGGTCGGGTCCAAATTAACGGCTTTGGTAGTTCAGGGGGACAAAACAGCCGCCAAATTAATCCCGCTTTTCGTTCTAATTCGGACTGCTTTAGTTGAAAAGAGGGAAATGCAGAAGCAGCCAACGCAGCCTTCCCCAGTTTCTACAGTTTCCCCAGTTTCCCCAAACCCCTGCTCCTCGTCCCTTGTCCCTAAGTTGGGGGAGACCTGCGGAGCAACCCGTAAAACGCAGGGCTCCGAAGTCGGCAGTAGTCTCCCTGGCTCCCCAAGCCTCCCTCAGAACCCTTGCCCCGGTAGCCCTGGCCAAGCTGCCGGAGCCCTTACCCATTCCCCTACTTCCCCAGTTAATAACTCCAAGTTTTCCCCTTTCCAAGTTCCAAATCCCCAAGTTGATAAAGTTATTGCTCCCCAGTTACTCTCCCAGAACCCTGGTTCCCTTACACTCCCTCATTCCCGGTGTTCCCCTAAATCTTCCCCTAAGTCTCCTCATACCCTACTTGATTCCCAAAATGGCCCCCGAGGGACACAAGATGGCGGAGACCGCATGGTCGGACCCCTCTCTTGTGCTCCTTCTTCCCACAATCCCTTCCTCCCCTCAAAGTCCAACCCCTTCCTCCCTAGCTCCTCCCTCTCTTTCTACCCTGACCCCTCCCACTTATCCACAGATGGTTCCTCCTCCTCGGGGGTGTGTCCCCAAGGTGTTACCACCCAAAACTCCACCCCTTCCGGCCGTCGCTCCTCCCTTCAACCCTCCCCCTCAGTCGGTCCTCCAGCCCCGCCTCTTCCGGCTTCTGGTTCCCACGCCCCTCCTCCCGGTTCCCACGCCTCCCCTTCCGGTTCCCACGCCCCTCCTACCAGTTCCCACGCTTCGGGAACCGGAAGTGACAAGCCTGAGGACCAGAACCCAGAACAGGTTATTATTCCCTTGGCCGCACCGGTTAGTTTTAGAGGAAGGGGGGGGAGGTACCGAGAATGGGAACCCTTCTCCTTCCAAACAAAGAGGGAGCTGTGCAAGGCTCAGAAGGAGTTCGGCAGGAGAAGTGAATATTTTAAAGGCTTGTTAAAGGCCACCTTCTCCGCGAACGAGATGGTCCCCCACGATTTAAAGGAATTGTTTGCCTGCCTCCTTTCCCCAGCTGACTATAGGTTGTGGAAACAGAGGTGGAAGAAATCGTTGGAGGCCATCCTTCCTGAGCTCCTGCGCAGCGAGGAGACCGCGGTTGACGCGGATGAAAACCCCCTCTCAATAGATCACCTGTGCGGTGAAGGGAATTGGGGAAAGCCAGAAGAACAGGCCAGGGTCTTACCCCGGTCTGTCCTAATTAAAATAACAGAGGCCGCTGAGAAGGCATTTAACATCTTGCCGGGGGGGGAACCCCTCACGAATTTCTCTAACATCAAACAATCCCCCAATGAGCCCTTCAATATTTTTATTAACCGCCTGCAGGAACAGATAGAGAGGCAGGTTGATAGACCAGAAATGCAGGAGCAGCTGATTTTAGAAATGGCTAAAGCTAACTGTAACGATATGTGTAAGCAAGTCATTTTTAGCCTGCCTATGTATCCGCCGCCCACCTTGGATGACCTCATTGACGCCTGCGAGAAGAAGGTCCCGTTAATGGGGGCGTCCAGGGTGCCACCACCACCGCAAGCGGCCAGGAGACTACCAACAGCTGCAGTGACCCAGCACCCACCAGGCCAACTACCACCACCAGCTGGAAGGCCTCTGCAGTGCTACCGCTGTGGGCAGCTGGGACACATGGCCCGGAATTGTCCTGCTATACTTCCCTGCCCTAGACCTGCGAGGGGCAACATGGGGGGAAAAGGGGGAGAGGGAGTTTTTAATAAAAAAAACTAGGAGCGCGGCGCGAACCTGCCCCGCGCGAAGCTACAAATGGGGCAGGTATCGCAGAGGGGGGGAAGAACAAAAATCGGACATGGCCTATTCACTGGACGAGACATTTGGTAACAACGCGAGACATCCTCTTCCGGTCCCAGCGCTGGACGGTAGTAGCTGTGGACCCACTGGAGGGGAAGACAATGGACACCGGACGTGACAGTAAGTGCATCGCCATCGGGGACACCAAGCACACACCCCCGGAGATTGAGATTTCGCCGATCACCTTTTCGGGTGGTCCGGAGAACCTCATTCTCCTGGCGCGCTGCACTCATCCACCCTTCTTTTTGCCCAAGGGGCAAATCATTGCCCAATTCATACCGATACCTGAGCAGGTCCCAGTAGACGACCACGCACCAGGCGTCTACTGGGCAGAAGTGGTGGGTGAGGAAAAGCCCATTCTGGACTGCAGCGTCAAGCAGGGTGCAGAGTCCTTTCAGATGAAAGGACTGCTTGACACGGGAGCGGATGTGACGATCATTCCTGAAAGGAGATGGCCGTCACATTGGGAGTTGCAACCCGTGGCAGGCAAGATACAGGGTATAGGGGGTACCCAATTGGCAAGAATTTCAAGGAGCGTGGTGCAAATTGCGGGGCCGGATGGGCAATTGGCAAATTTACGCCCATTTGTTGCTGACTATCAGGTTCCCCTGTGGGGAAGAGATCTCATGTCCCAGTGGGGGGTTAAAATCGAGATCCCGAAAACCCCTCGGGATTTTTAGAGGCGGCCACTGTAGAGCGCCCTTTCCAGAAATTAGATTGGACAACTGATACAGCGGTCTGGATTGACCAGTGGCCGCTGAGAAAAGATAAATTAAAGGCGCTCAACGAACTCGTGGAGGAGCAACTTAATAAGGGAAATATAGTAGAAACCACAAGCCCTTGGAATTCCCCGGTCTTTGTTATCCGTAAGCCGGGGAAGGATAAGTGGCGGCTCCTTCACGATCTTCGTGAAATCAACAAGGTCATTGTGGACATGGGACCCCTTCAACCAGGGATGCCTACCCCTACCATGCTCCCTCGAAATTGGAAATTGGCAGTGATTGATATCAAGGATTGCTTTTTCCAAATTCCCCTACACCCTGACGATGCCCCACGGTTTGCCTTCTCGGTGCCCACTCTTAACCGAGAAGCCCCAATGAAGAGATACCACTGGCGAGTGTTACCCCAAGGAATGAAGAATTCGCCGACCATCTGCCAGTGGTATGTCTCTTCATTGCTGTCTCCCGTTCGCGCCAAAATGGGGGAGGTCATCATCTATCACTATATGGATGATGTCCTAGTGTGCGCCCCCCATGACGATATGCTTACTCAATCACTTGACCTAGTGGTTAGAGTTCTAACATCTGCAGGATTCCAGCTCCAGGAAGACAAAGTTCAAAGGATGCCACCCTGGAAGTATCTGGGACTGAGGATTACTGAGAGGACCATTGTTCCTCAACAATTGGCTATCAACAGTAATCCAAAGACTTTGGCAGACCTTCACTCCCTGTGCGGGACCTTAAATTGGGTCAGGCCTTGGCTGGGCCTCACCACCGAAGACCTAGCCCCCCTCTTCATGCTTTTGAAGGGGGAGAAGGAGCTTAGTTCTCCTAGGACCCTGACTCCAGAGGCGAGAGAAGCACTGAGGAAGGCACAAATTGCGTTAATGGAAAGGCAGGCACATCGATATGAGCCGACCCTGCCGTTTGAGTATATCATTCTGGGAAGGTTGCCGCACCTGTGTGGGCTCATCTTTCAGTGGGATCAAGGCTCAAGGGACCCACTCTTGATCATAGAGTGGGTATTCCTGAGCCATCAACGATCCAAGAGTATCACCCGGCCACAAGAGCTGGTGGCTCAGCTTGTCAGGAAGGCTCGAGCCAGGCTCAGGGAGATGGCAGGGTGCGACTTTGCTTGTGTACGGGTGCCTGTCAGCTTGTCTCGGGACAGGGCGTCCCCAGATAAGCTGACAAAGGAGATGTTTGAACAGCTGCTGCAGGAGAACGAGGCTCTCCAAATCGCATTTGACAGCTACAGTGGACAAGTTTCAGTCCACGCCCCAGCACACAAATTCTTCAATGCTAAATTTAACATCATTCCAAGCTCAATTCGGAGTCGAAAACCCCTCAAGGCCCTGACAGTTTTCACTGACGCATCTGGAGCATCCCACAAGTCAGTTGTGACTTGGGTGGATTCTCAAACTCAGCGGTGGGAAGCGGATGTTAAGTATGTGGAGGGATCTCCACAAGTTGCTGAGTTGGATGCTGTCGTCAGAGCTTTTGAGAGATTTCCTGAACCATTTAATTTGGTTACAGATTCGGCATATGTTGCTGGGGTGGTAGCTAGGGCAGAGAATGCCGCCCTAAAGGAAGTCTCCAATCCGCAGCTATTTGAGCTGCTTTCCAAGTTAGTCTTTACCGTTTCCCACCGAAAGCAGCCATTTTTCGTGATGCACGTGAGGTCGCACACTGAACTCCCTGGCCCGGTAGCCGAGGGAAATGAGAGAGCTGATTCCCTCGCTACTCCTGTCACTATGGCTCAGCTCCCTGATGTATTCCAGCAAGCCAAGCTGAGTCATCAGATGTTCCACCAGAACGTGCCTGGGCTGGTCCGCCAATTCCACCTGAGGCGAGATCAAGCCAGAGCCATCGTGGCCACATGCCCACACTGTCAGTCCACTGCAATGCCCTCTCTGGGAGCTGGGGTCAACCCCAGAGGCCTGGGGAGCTGTGAGGTGTGGCAAATGGATGTCACACACGTCCCAGAATTCGGCAGGTTCCGCTATGTGCACCTTTCCATTGATACCTTCTCAGGTGCTATCTATGCCTCTGCCCACACAGGGGAGAAAGCCGAGCATGTATGTAAACACCTCATGCAGGCTTTCTCTGTGCTGGGGGTCCCCAAAGAGATCAAAACGGACAATGGCCCAGCTTATACCTCCAGGAAACTGGAGGATTTCCTGCAAGAGTGGGGAGTGACACACAAGAAAGGCATCCCACACTCCCCCACAGGCCAAGCGATTGTTGAGCGAGCCCATCAATCGCTCAAGCGCGTCCTTGTCCATCAAAAGGAGACAGTAAAGGGCTGCACCCCACAAGAACGGTTGTGCAAGGCCCTTTACACCCTAAACTTCTTAAACTGTTCAGATAGTGATCATAACCCTCCAGTGGCCCGGCATTTTACATCTGCCAACAGCTACAGGTTGCAGCAGCGCCCTCCAGTGCTGGTCCGAGACCCCGAGACCCAACGAATTATGGGTCCCTTCGATCTGGTGGCCTGGGGACGAGGATACGCCTGCGTTTCCTCGCCCCAAGGACTGCGGTGGATCCCACAAAAGTGGGTGAAACCGTATGTCCCAAAACATCCAAGCAGGCCGCCAGATCAATATGAGGGTGCTGTCCCGTCCGAATAGGTCATCTCCGGACCCCCCAAGGAGGAGGAGGAGAAAAACCCCAAATCTTTATTTTAGAGATTCCTCTTTTCAGTTGAGTTATGTTCTGTGTTTGCTTTGTTTTAGAGAGAGCCATCCTTGAAGACATGACAGCCCCAAGCGTCGCCAAGATCATCTTTAGTGTGATGTTGGTAGTGGCCCAGATGGAAGGGTGGATCGTGCCTCAGCCAAAGCAAAATGTGTGGGTCATGTTGGCGAAGTCCCTGCAGCGTGACGAGCTGTGCCTCTCCACCGGAGCAGCGGGAAACCCAATGTCAACATGCCTGGTGGGGATCCCTTTGAAGCCTGAAGAGTTTCCCGACTCCCTTACTACCCTGCTCCATGACGCCAACCGGGGAAGGCCGGCTCAACGTGTCGTCCGCTCAGCGCCGATGTATAAAATCAGAAGGCCAGCGAAGAACCCTCTCCTCCTCTGGAGAGACTGGCAAGCCACGCTGGAGAAGGCGACCGTTGAGCCCCAAGAGTTCGACCTTCTGGATTCCTCCCCAGCGTCATTTTGTGTTCATTTTCGTTATTACCCTTCTAACCCTGCCCCCTATCCCAAAGTGGTGCAAGTCAACAAGCAGTTCCAGGCAGCCAAGTGGTGCCAGAACATCGCACATGTGAAGATGCCCTCAACCCTTAACCCTACCCCTCTTCAGTTGCCCAAAGGTTTATTTTTGATCTGTGGGGATCGGGCATGGGCAGGCATCCCCTCTCGCCTTCTCGGAGGGCCGTGCACACTGGGCCGGCTGTCCTTGTTTTCACCCAACACGACCCAAATCGAAAATTGGAGCCAAAAGAATAATTCGGCTATCAAGAAGCGCAGCCTGGACGACTTAGACCCAGACTGCGACTCAGAAATTTTCCATTGGAGTAAGCTAAAACGGGTAGCAGTGTCTGTTTTTCTGCCCTGGTTGGCCGCTGCTCAAGCCCTTGGAGAATTAGGCCAATTCGAGTGTTGGGTAGTAAAACAAGCAAATTTAACGTCAGCTGCGCTAAGCGACCTCCTCGAAGACGAGGAAATCACCAGGCGAGCCACCCTCCAAAATCGGGCGGCCATAGACTACCTGCTGCTCCTGCACAACCACGACTGCAGGGAATTTGAGGGGCTTTGCTGCATGAACTTGACATCAAAAAGTCCCTCCATTCGCCAGACCATCGAACAGATGAGAGGCATAGTCCACCAGATAAAACAAGAACATGAGGACTGGGCCACCAACATCTTTTCCAACTGGGGACTGTCTGGATGGCTCTCATCCATCCTGAAAACTGTTTTATGGATTGTTTTCATCATTTTTATAATTTTGGTTGCGTTCGCCATTTTGAAGAGATGTTTAATTCAATCTGTTCTCCACCTTGTATCTCCTCCTCCCCAGGTTAATTTTGTGGATGCTCCTTCTCCTTCCTCCTCGCCTCCACCCTCTCCCTCCCTTAAAGACTGGTTCCCTGAGCCCTCTGCACCTCCTGCAGATGCAACCTCCTCTTTCTAAAAAAGAAAGGGGGAGATGTTGCCGCCTGTTCATTTTGTTCAGGTTATTAATGTAAATGGTTTGTTCTTAATGTTGTTCCCCCCATGAGTTGTAATAGTTTTACCCACTTGTCAGTTTTGTAAACCCCTCCCCTTTTTCCTGAACCTTCCTTGTCCATCACCCTGTTCCTGCCCCTGAACCCCATCAATCTATGTAAACCCCACCCCTTGTTCTAGTTCCTTCCCTGTCATTTATCCCTCACTCGAAGCCCCATTGGCATTGTGACTGCCGCCCCTCCCACGTGTTATTCCTATTGGTCCCCAACATTGTAAACCCTCCCCCCAACTCCTCCCCTGAGATGCCCTGATTGGTTCTTGTGTTTGTACCCTCCCCACCTTAAATTGGAGCGCACGGAGGTGCTCCTTGCTCAGACTGTCCTACCCTTGACCTTTCCAGTCCTTCCCCCATCCACTGCTCCCGACCCTAGAATAAAGCCTGGTTTCTGGAGAGAACCTGGGACTCTGAGCCTCCTCCTTGCCTTCATCGGGCACCCACGACGCACCTGAGACCGCAGAGCTTGGTGGCTCGCAGGCTCTGAAGGTTCGGTCTGGGACAACGAGCTCCCAGACCATTCCCCACTCTCGGCGCTGCCAGCGGCTAGAGAGCAAGAGCTAGCCAGGGCGAGGAGAGCCGCGGCGAGGGGCAGCGTCACTATATAGCCTAATGGAAAGTGCACAATAACAGCATTAGATTTCCTTTTATTGTAGTCAGTCAATCTACACATTCACAGTAACTTTTCTTTGCCTTTTTTACTGCAACTGTGCTTTGTGTTTCTGGTTAAAGTGATTTTCCATAATAACCTTCAAATTGTTTTCCTGATCAGTGTGCTAAATTATTGGGCCATTTGCCACATATTGTATAGCTTGTTTTCTTGCTGCAAGCCTAATTATTTTGCGTCTTTCTGTACAACAAAACACCTTTACCATCTGCTATGTTGTTCCTGTAAACAATCAAAATCTAACTTAGTTTGTACCATTCAACCTTACTCGTTCCATCTTCTAATCATCTTTTATCATCTGCAATCTTGAACATAGTGACCTTACTTCCATGTTTCTCATGAATTGATTCAGCAGCGAAGTCCTACAGTCAGACTGACATTTTTATGCTTCATTTCTACAGTCAGAAAGGATGTGCCCTCATCAATTATTTTTTTACTTCGATTTTTCTTTTTATTTTTCTCTTTTCAGAAGTAGGTTACCGTAATTATTTATACCTTGAACCTTAATGTGCATTATTTCTCTCTGGGTTCAAATCCTAGCAAATATGATTTTTATATCTGAGTGTATATTTTACTTTTTTTTTTATGTGATAATATCTTAATAACTGGGCTTATTAGCAGAGCTTTGAGCTAGATTTGGTGGAGGGAAAGGGATATTGTCCTGAGTGTGAAGGAGGAACAAAGAAGCAACAACCTTCCCTCCAGGAAGCAAGAGTTAGCTATGATGTCAAACTCAATGAATCTAGTACAGAAAAGAAGTTCCTGTCTACTTGTGCAGTGCCACTGAGAAAAAGCAAATTACTCTAAAGTAATATAATGAAGAATTCAGTATGCTCACACAGAAATTAGACAACAGAGATGAAAATTCATAAGAGGGATAACAGGGATTATACCTTACTGGTTGATAAACCGTCTACATATAGGTGTGTGACAAGAAAGAGAATGAGATGTGCACAAAAGACAAGAGAATTATGAGTTATAGAAGATTTGATCTCTATAACAATCCAGAAGTCTTCTGCCACTGGCAGATGACAATGAACTATTGTTTTATTTTCACTTCATACAAGGCATATGGAAAATGAATCTCTTACAGGATTTTTTTCCTCAAAACTGCATAAATATTTTCAGAAAGAAGACTCTCTCCTTTAGAAATGAATGACAGTAATGGATCTGAGGCTGATGCTCCACAGAGGTAAGTCTGGAAGTGCCTTAGACGTCTTCATGGTCCCTATAGATTTATCAAACGTTCTTCTCTCTTCTGAGAGAAGGAACTACTGAGTACTTCCATTATTCTTGCTATCTTTTTTCTCTATATACTCAGAGGAAAAGGGGACACCATGTTTTTTCCAGTGGACATGTTACATTACTTTGATGAAAAATGGTTTGTAAACTTCATTGTTTTACTCTCACTATATTTGAAAGATTTATGTCAGAGTTCTCCAGTGAGGAACAGAGAAGACACTCCAAAAGATATGTGATCAAAATTATATGTAAAATTATAATTTTTAACTACTCTAATTCAGTAAAATTGTATGAAATTTATACTTATGGTATAAAAACAGTGCTCCATTGTATTTTAGATAAGCACAATATATAGAAAAAATTGGACAGATAAATAACCTTTTCATAGATTCATAGATACCACAGAATCAACCGAGGTTTACTAAGGGGAAATTTTATAGAGGCTAAGATCCATTAAGTGGATATTGTTCCCTTTTCACCTGACCCACATTCTGTAGATTGTTCTTCATATGTGGCTCAAAAAATAACAAATAATCTCATTTTAATTCAAAGATAACCTCCCATCTCCCACCAAAATAATCTTTTACAACAGTTTAAAGCACTATGCTTTACATTACAGGTATTTGTAAGGAAGAGATACACATATCCTACTTTCATATGTACATGCAAAGTCTGAGAAATAAGAATGACCTCTTTACAGATTTTTAGAAGAATTTTTAAAGTTACACTGACATTTACAAAGAAATATATTTGTGGTGACTCTGCTTTGAGAATTTTATTCATTTTTACATTTCAACTTATTCTAGTCATGCTTTGCATGAATAAGCTTTTTTTTTTTTTTGTACAGAGAAGAAAATAAAATGCTTTGCAATATTTTTGCAAAAAGCAAATTTAATATATGTCTGAGTAGAACTCAGATTGGTATGAACACTTCTGCGGTATCAAATGTTCCCTTGCAACATTGTAAAAGCTTGCAAATTTCTATTCTCTGGGCCAAGAAACAAATTGGTAATTTTGCCTCTGAAGATAAAAATTGAATTATGTCATATATGTTTAATAATTAATGTGCTCTGTATACTAGCTGCTTAAAATAGTTCAAATGCTATATGAGATCTAAATGTGATTTTTGTTACAACTGAATGAATCACCAATATGTACTTCGTCAGTAATATGCAGAAACCACTGATATTTAGAATTGCTTTTTGCTCAGGCATAGTTTATGTTTACATAACCCCAGTGGTGAAATAAACATGAAAAAAACATCTGTTCAAATAAATTCAGAATTACTAAATGACTTGCTCACAAATGACACCAGAAGGAAGGCTCATGGGAAAATGTTAACAAACAGTAATGTCGCATCACAGCTTCTATAACTTTGTCTCAGCATGGCACACCACAAAGCAAGCTGTCTGCTGGTTTCATAAAATTATTTGGAAATTGCTTTTTGTTATGCACTAGGATACATTTTTCAGAAAATGCTATTTTATTGTTAAAGTTGAAAACTGTTTTCATTTATTTAGTCAGTATACAGTGTATTGCTTTTAGGGAATGGTGGGTTATGAGAAGCACTGGAGTTGCTGCATGTTGCTAACCTGACTCCATCAATGCTTCCACACACATGACAAGAACTGATGAACACAAATGATGAGCAGCTGTCACTTCAAAAGCTTTCTTTGCAATAAAAAAGGAAATGTTGAGAGGGGGGTAGAACATTGTAAATTTAAGGCAAAAATACAGGCTGTTCATGATACTGTTGAAAAATCAAAAACCAGGTTTCCAGTTTTATTTAAGATTTTGCATTACCAGAAGGCCTTTCCTCAATGTCTTATGGTCTTATGTTCTTTCTGGTTCCACTCTCTACTGCAAGGCCACCTAATAGTGTTACCTCTCTGATTTGCATGGATACCTACTCAGAGGTAAGGATCCACATGGTGTCATCCATTCTTGTTTTGTTGGAGGCAGAACAGGGCAGATGGGGAGCTGTGCAACTCAATTGGCTTTATGTGGGATGCTAGCAGCTAACTTGAAACATAAACCTTGCTCAAAGCTCAAACTAGCTAGTCACACAAAGTCACTTCTTGGTGGTGTAAGCAGAAGGAGAAACACTTGCCAAGATGGTACTGAAAGATCTCTGTGTTTCTTATTACTGTGGTAATAGACTCATTTCTGATACTGCAAGACCTGATTGCCTGATCCCAATAGACCAGAAAACTTACTCCAAATCACCATTGTGGTCTCCTTTCTTCCAGCTTGTGTAAAGTGGACAACTGATTGTTTTAATCATACACGGCCATGTCTTCTGCAGCTAGTGCCTCTGTAATACCCTTGAGAATGCCAACTCTTGCCCAATCTGCAGGAAGAATTTCACTCACAGACAATATCATCCCATTTATATATAAGGACTTATATTTTTCAGGATAGAGTCAGCTGGATATCAGGGCAAAACAAGCCTTTAAAGGTATATATTTGAGTCCAGTGGTGTTTCACAGTGGCAAAAACTGACAGGTGATGCATTTTTATTTGTATGTCATGTTTGTTATAGGTTTTTTTTCCCTGGTTTTAACAGTATTCAAGTCTGACTGTCCCATTTTTTCTGGACTCTGATAGACAAAATGGTCTATCAGGTGGAAATAAAACTATTGGTTTATATTAATCGGAGGAATTAATTCTTTTTATCACGATGTAGTCATTGATTTGGGGGGAAAAAGACCCCCAAGACCCAAACCTTTTCATTCCTGTGGGCTGTGTGTGTTGCTGTAGTCTGTTGCTTTAAGGGTAAAGAAATTTAACATAAATTGAGGCTCTTCTGTGTCTCTCTGAAACAAAGTGAGGCTGTGGGTCTTCCACTTCAGTCCTCCCCTTCAGACACCCTTCAGTTGTTCGGCTTTCCTTGAGCCCAGCCCACGTTCATCTCAACCTGCCTCATCCATTCTGCCGCAGCTGCAGAAGCACAGAGTGCCCTGCCCTTGGCCATGCTGTGTCAGGCAGCCCCTGGGCCATGTGCAGCAGGTGCCATCTCTCCAGCCTGTCAAAGCCCTTCTGCAGGGCTGCCCAGCACGCTGGGCTATCGCCCGCTCCTCCAGCCTCCTGTGTCAACAGACTCGCTCAGGACGCCTCTGCCCCTTCATCTGAGTCACTGATGGATAAGGAAACAATCCTGGACCCAGTGTGAACCCTCAGGGCACTGCTAGTGACAGGCCTCCAGCCAGACTGTGCTGCTGATCACAAACCTCTGAGATGTGCCTTTCAACCCTTTATTTGTTTAGCAGGAATTTATAGAGCATGTCCACCAGTATTGTTTGTATATGCAAATGTGCTACGTCAGAGGTCTACTTGAAATCTTACTGATTCTTCAAGGATCTTCCAAATGCAGAATTGCTGTAAGCTTAGAGTTGATCATAATTTTGAATTAACACTTGAATATCAGCTTTTAACTAAAAGAAAGAACTAAAGAAAGTGATTAGTGGTCATTCATTAATGATTATGTGATTGATTAATGATTCAGTTCCATTATCTAGTCTAATGCAACTCAAATGGCATAATGAGAATTATTAAAAAGTACAGGTTACAATACAAGTACAGTAGAATAACAAGTTATTCTACTTCAGTTGGTACAAAAGTTGCCGACATAAAGAAGTTAATCCTTTACACCTTCCAGACCTAGTTCTCCCTTCTATTATTTTATATGCATTATTATGTTATCAGCTGCTTACTTTGAATGCAATCTATTCTGTCCCACATGAAGCAAGAGCAAGTGAAAAATGACTGCAGTAAAAGTTGTAGCTGAATACCTACTGCAGGAGCAAACTTTTATTTTTGGACTCAATATGTAATTTCTATTTATTGGTGCTTAATTTTATATTTTAATTTCTAATAAATTAAATAAAATATATCTTATAATATAAGTATATTTTTATTTTATATTTATAATATATTAAATATATTATTTTAATTTTAATTATGAATTATATTTACATTTGAATATAAAAATAATAAATTAAATTAAAAATGTTTTAAAATAAATATATTTAATAATTTATATGGACAGAAGAGTTGCTGAGATAATTATTGCACATGGTTTCTGATAGTTTAAAAACAAATTACCTCTTTTCCCTTTGGATGTTTTAGACCAGGTAAAAAGTATATATCTTTTTATCTTGCGCAATATAACTCCATTTTAAATTTATCTTAACTCAAGAGGATGATGACCCAAATTTCCATGGCATTACTTCAAGTATTTTTATAATTTCTAGGCATTGTTCTTATAAGGCCTCATTTTATAGAAACTGCTTTTAAGTGGAGAGGTTTGTTTCAACACAGACAAAAGGACTGGAACAGGATAGCATCAAACCTGGAAGAAAAAAGAATGGAACCCTTTCCCCCAATCAGTCCAAGATCTGTAGAAAATTTTGCTTGAGAAATGTGAGCTTTTGAGATTTGACATAACAAAGAATTATTAATAATAAATATATCTATTTACATTCACTTAATTTTTTCCTTGTTGCTGATAATAACATACTGGTTTCCATTATGGAGATCTTCTTGCCAATTTTTTTGTGGAGCAAAGTCAATAGTGAATAAAAGAAATTCTATGCAACTCTGAAATACTATTGTAAATGCATTAAAATATTTGATGATATTTTGAATTATAAGAGAAAAAGACATTTAAAATTATAGAATAATATTTTTATTACAGAACCTTCTTATGGAGTTCACATATTACTGCTTGGTATTTGTAACCTATGAATAATACAGCAGTTTTAATTAGTTATGAAGAAGGAGGTTAGGTCACATATTATAATATTATAATATAATAATATATAAACATTATAATTTGAAATTGGGCTCACTTTCATATGTTAATAAAACTATTCTTTTTCCTAGGGTAGATGTCAATTTTTAGCAGAATATTATTATTTTTGGGTCATTACTGGATAGTTTAATGAATATTTATTTTCCACTGCTTACTGCTTTTCAATATTGTGAAAACTGATGTATTCTTACATAATATGGAATGAGATAACTTCTTTGGATATTACAAGATATGAAGCCAGGTTTATGTCTTCAAATAGATGACTAGGTGTGGAATAGCATACATAGAAAAAAAAAATATATTGCATGAAACTCTCATTTTACTGAGAGTTACAAATAAGACTGCCTGGAGGATACCTGACTTTTAAGTAAGTGGTTAAGATGTATCACATGTAAGTGGTTAAGATTAATCCTTTTGTGAACTGAAAACCAACAGACTTTCAAATCTAATAAAGTATACAGAAAGACATCCACAGTGTTCTGTAGGAGGAAATAGCTGTCTTGAAATTTCAATTTGTAATGATGGAACTGTCTGAAGAATCATTAATTTGTTTTTCTTTCTAACATTCAAAAAATAAATTAACAGCTATTAACAGCCAAGATTAAGACTGCTATTTTAGTTGCCAAAGGAAAGACCCGGTAGCTAGTCCTGCCTCCTTCCCAGACATCTTTAGAAATGAGGAAATAATGGAATTATTTCTACTACTACCAAAGCAAATCTCATCTTCAAGTATCAGGATTAATTTTCTGAGAAATAAGTATTATAATGACAGATGAAGATTTATTTTTTTTTGTGTGTGTATGTCTCTAAATGTTATTGATATTTCAAATTCTCCAGTCTAAATTAATTTTTCTCTTTATGTCTTTATAAAATAAGTTACAGTCAAGAGATATCTATTCTGTTGTTACTGGAAGTATGTTTAATTTTATCTCATGTTTTCTTTACTTTTTTGTTTGTTTGTTTATTTGTTTGGGGATTTTTGTTGTTGTTGTTGTTTAAATTTTGAAGAGGGCTTACTTGGTCATTGGAATTACCTAATATTAAAAATAGTCATTAAAGGAATTGTTGTTGTTTGTTTGGGTAAATATCACTGTTCAGGTTTGAATGTGAGCATTTGCTTGACTTTAGCTGTATTATTCCAAACAAGGAACCTCCAAACTGCCACTTCCTTGAACTGTGTCCTACAATAGAATAGGATTAGATGCCATCAGGACTGCCTAATAGGAAAAATATATCTGCACATTAGGATGGATCTGTGATTCTTGTCCTAACTATTAACCACTCCAAAAGCTTTTTCACTGACTAAATGAAAGAACTACCATTAACATGATTTTAACCATATGATGTATTTTGTCAACTAAGTAATGAATGTCTAGATTTAAGTACCTGAATCACTCACCAAATCTTTGAAAAGTATTAAGGTCAATGATGTAGTTGAATGTATTTATTTTTTTTTATTATTTTTTTTTTAATTAAATACTTTCAGCTGATGTAAAAGGATGGCTCTGTAAAAGCCATGAAAGCCTTTGGATACAGGATAAGGGTAAATTAAAATGGAAATGTAAGCTATGTTCTGCATGAGCCAAAGGATTTTAGAGATGATATAAAGGATACATCAACATCTCGGGGGACTGATGATTCAGTCTTGAGGTCCATTCAGTCTACAGCCACTTTACTAGGGTTATACTTTTGTAGTTCCAGTAAAATAGGACAAGATAAATCCTAATATAATTATGTTTAATGGTTAGATTTACCAGCTTTTCAACTTTTATCTTTTCTGTGAAGTAGATGTAATTTACGTTTGGTAACAATTTTTTTTTCTCCTCTAATGGTTGATTTCAGCCTTTAAATAAAGCATTTTTTTCTTTCTTTTATCAACTGCTAAAAAGCCTCATATCCTCTTATCTGCACTATTTCTTCTATACAATGCTCTTGAATCATGATTTTGCATCTCAACTAAGATGGAGAAAGACACAATTATTTAATGTATTAAAAATATTTAAATTTAGTTTATATTATTGAATGTTACCTTCCTTTCCTCTTAAAACAGTTATTTTAGGGAATATCTATTTTATTTCCAAATAATGCACCAGAGCCAAAAATAAGATATTTCATTTACTTTGGCACCTGTACTTTTGAAGAGTATTGTTTCATTGTTCCTATAATTTATAATCTGAGTTCTTAAATGTGTGTAGCAAAAATGTCACTGTCCCCCTTTGTATCATAGGCTACACTGTCATTCAATTGCTTACACTGCTAACTTCTTCCTGATATCTGTCTAAACTTTTTGTAGCCTCAAGACATTGTTCTTCATCTGTCATTTCTTGAGACTGTGAGATTTTTATCATGTAAACTGTCACTGTGAGGGCATTTGTAGACTGTTGGAAGCACATAATGTCCCCTCAGTATTCACCATTCTAAATTTCTTACATGCAGCTCACTCAGTCTCTCATTACAGGATTTATCCTCCAGCAATTGTGTCAGCCTTATTTCCTTTGTAATTTCTCTGTATTTTCCCCTGTTTTCCTATTACCTTTTGGGGATAGGAACATGTAACCAAAGAAATGAGTAACCTGTAGTTTGGCCCAACAGAAAAATACTAGGACTGCATTAAGGCAATAAATACTCATGTATTCTAAAGGACACTTTCCCATGTGGTTTTCCATCAGTCTAATAATGTCTAATTCATGGAACCTTATTTACACACCTTTCTTTTAGTATTTTTTCTTGAAATGTTGTTTCAGTTTTATAAAAGCTTCATTTTATAACAGCTAAAAGTACCTTTGATGGTGCTGAAGTAGCTCTTCATCATAACAAATTGCTCTTCAACCATAATGGTAATTGAAACCACTTTCTGATTATTCCACTGCAACTGGAAGTTGAACTGATCTGATATATTGCATTTTTCATGTTTCATTAATGGTTTTCAAAATGCATCAGATGAGGGTGTAAGTTTCTGCATTTTATAATAAAAATGCAAAACTCAAAGTGTGTTTAGGTTTTATAAAATCCTTCGACTTTAAACAAAGTGTAGAGGTTATGTATTATTATTGGCAAATTTCATGCTGTTCCTCCAAATGAGATGAGGAGCTGTTGGATTTTTACTTAGTATTTGAGTTTTTAATATTACCTGTGCTTTGCCTCTAACTACTTTAATATCAAACACAACTCACCTCCAAAATGCAATGGTTAAGATCCTGACACACACACACACATACAAAAGTACAAAAACAAACATACAATAGAGAAAAGGAAAGAAGCCATAATATTTATGGCACAAGTGCAAACATCAAAACATGTTTGCAGACATGCACTGTTTCGTGGAGTCAACAGTAACTTTCCCTGAGTACCCATCAAGGACATTCATACAGCAAAACCCATACATGGTGAGCACTATTACTACTGCTGTTGCTGGATATGATACTTCAGGTGCTGGGTTAGAGTTTCTAAAAACATTACTTCGGGGAAGAAATGCAAGATAAACCCAGGATATTATGAGTATGATTTAATTTCAGAGTTTAGAAGCAGTTCAGAGACAGTTCTTGGAGGGCTATTGAGGCAGCTGCAGTGTTAGATGCTCAAACACACCTTGGCTGTGCTCCAGTGTAGCAGGGCAGTTGGCATCCAGTGCACGGGAGAAAGGAAACAGGAGCTTATGGAATATCCTCTGTCTGCTGAGGTCAGTAGATATAAAGAATGGAACTGTTGTTAAATTAAATAATCTGACCTACAAGATGTGGGCTCTCCTGCTTTTCTGAAGTCTTGTTTTTAATACATTACTATTGAAACAGAGGAGTCATGTAAACGAAGAATCCATTCTCTGCCACTCCTGTAGAAAAAAAATCTCCCATAAACATTATTGTGATCTTGATTTTAAGACTTCAAGTTGAACTAGATTTAACTTTGATAAGCTGTTCTACTGGTAAATGATACTCTGTGCTGGTTTTGGTTAGAGTGAAGTTATTTTTCCTGACAGTGGCTAGTGTGTTAGGTTTTGGATTTGTCCTCAGCACAGGGTTGATAATACAGAGATGTTTTTGTTACTGCTGAGCGGGGCTTACATAGAACCAAGGCCTCTTCTCCTTTCCACAGTCTTGAGGAAGCTGAGGATATGTGGGGGGCTGGGTGGACACACAGCTGGGACAGGTGACCCACACTGATCAAAGGGACAGTCCAGACCATGTGACATCATGCTCAGTATGTAAAGTGTAAGGAAGGAGGTGTTTGGGATGGTGTTTGGAGTTTGCATTCCCAATTCCCCATTACATGTGATGGGGCCCTGCTCTCCTAGAGATGTCTGAACACCATGGGAAGCTATGAATTCCTTGTTTTGCTCTCCTTGTGTTTGTGTCTTTTGCTTTCCCTATTAAACTGTCTTCATCTCAACCCAAGAGTTGGTTTGAATTTTTATAGTTTCTCCCAGTTCTCTCCTTGATCCCACTGGTGGGGGAGTGAGTGATTGGCTGTTTGTGTCTTGGTGGCTGGCTGGGGTTAAACCAGGACAGGCTCATTTATTTTATTTTTTTTTTTGCCTTATTGCTAAACTGAATGTTGTTAGTTTCTGGATCCAGATGCTGAAATTTTTGCAGCTTCCTTCCACATTCCCCTGCTGCCCATCCACTGTTAACTATCATGCTAAACCAATCACAGCTTCTTTATGTTAATGCTATTTTCTTTACCCCCATTCATTTTTATGGCTCCTTTGGAAAAATTGATGTGCTATATAAGGCATCTTTTGCATCATAATTTGGTTCTTGTGAGAGGTGGCAAATCCTGGAAGCATTAAGATCAGTACTGCTGACCTCTCCATGTACAGTTTGGTTGGATTTGTTTGTTTTTCTGATAGATGGTTAAAGAGCAGAAGTTTGAGCATCTTGCAAGGTCACTATTACAGATATTTTCAGCCTGGCTTTTCTGAACACCTCTTTTACTTGAGAATCACCTGGTTTTCAAGAGGCACCATAGGAGTTCTACACAGCTACATTAGTGATACTTAGGGTAAGCAGTCATACAGTGAGTGAATGATTTGGATGTACTTTATGGTTATTCCACAATAAATTTCTTTTGCTGAATCTTTAGGTCCTTACAAATATTTAAGGTATAGACCCATTACTGTTTTGTATGTACTGTTCTGTAGTAGAGAAAGTTAACTATCCTGATTATAATACTGTGTCATTATATTAGCATCTGAATGCCTAAAATAGGTTAGACTGGTATTTGACAATTCCTCTGTGCCTTCACCATATTCTCTTCTCTCCTGCTTGCAGGGAACTCTGAATTAGTTTTGAGTCTGTATTGTCAGGGTAGCTGTCATTTTTAAAGTTACCATATATTCTCATGGATTTCATTTTTTTTCATAACTACAGAATAAAATTTATGCACAAAAGAAAAGCTACTGAATATAACATTATAAGTGATAAACTGTTTCAATTACTTCCCATTAAAATGCAGGAGGCAATGCAATTAATTTTCTGTGAGTAAGAACTTATACCTACCCACATTAGGCTAGATTTGGATTTGTATTCAGATCCTCATACCACATTAATGGTGATGATTTCTCAGTCTGCTAGGAGCTTTAATTTTGTACAGAAATTAGTTTGATGCTTGTGACATTGCCTCCTATATTATTCCACTGTAGCTAAGAACACATAACTGTTCTTATCCTAACCTGTTTTTAGCTACAGGCAGAATTTTATTTAATGTACAATGAAAGCACTGACGATGTCAAGAACATCAAAGACTACAGCTTTGATTTTTCCATTTAAAATAAATTAAGATATTGTTTCTCATTAAGACTTAAAAGAAAAAAAAAAAGTGTTAAAAGCTTGAATACAGCCCTGCAGTGAAGAAAACTCATTAAATCAATTATATGGTTCTCACGATCAAAGTAACATAGAGTTTAACGTAGGTTAACAATTCTATGTATAGGTTATATATATATATATATATATATGTTATAGCAAGACATAGAAGTGGCAATTCTTTGTTGTTGTGTTGCTCTCATTAACTCTCTTTCAGGTTTCTTGCCTTTTGTATGTCATTGCCACAGACAGGCATGGAGCACATATAGCTTTTACATAAGTATTGTTCCTCTTTCTTTGGGGAAGCATTTGTGCATTTAAGCCTAAAAAAAAATAAAATAAAAATATTACTAAATCATAGGAATCCATATGGAAGCGATTTGATAAGTAGAGACATTTAAGGGAAAAACAAAAAAGCCTGAACATTTTAATGGTGAGAATCATGTGGAATTAAATTCTTACATATGTGAATGTCAAAACTCTGAAAAGACAAAGTTGTGGTCAGGATGAGCTGACTATTGCATCAGGATTATTCCTATTGTTACATATTAGAGGTGAATCAGAGAAGGAAGAAAACCAAATTTTCTTTGTTAATATTTTAGTTTGAATCCCTTGAGTATTGAAGTGTAGGCATGCCAAGCATCTGATATCTGTGGCTTCCCAGCTGGTTCCTGAGCACACCCCACATATAACACACACGTTGTTAAATAATATTCTTTCATTAATCATTCTCTCTCTGTCCAGTTTCTCTCATCATTTTTTGTAGTGCGAGTAAAGATAACATTTATATTTTGTGAATATTCCCTAAGATGTATTAATGTATATAAAACTGCATGAGCAATGTATTAGGTGGAGGTGTATAAATCTAGAACGCTTTCTTCCTGATCCCACCTAGTATTATAGGTAAACCAAACGTATTTCACAAGTTTCCAGGAAATGTTAAGTGTTCTTAAGTATCAGGCATACAAAATAAGAGTGTAATTATGTGATTTGAAATCCATTTTGAAAAACCTAAAACAAGTTCCTTTTAAAATATGCATGTTATTCCATAAAACAGACAGGAATCTTGAAAATTATATCTTCTGATATACCTGAACAACAGAGCAATTACAATAAGTTTAAAATAAATTAACAGTTTACCTTAGTTTTAATTTATTTTTTTGTGTAGGTGTCAATGTTCTGGACTTCTCAAAACAAATATGCTCTAAGTGAATGATAGTACAGGAATAGAACATTCAGTGAATATGTGTCTTTGCATACATCAGTTTTCCCATTTATTAATTTAGTACCTCAACAGTACCAATAAATTATTCAATTGGTATAGAAGTTAACTACTGGACTGGTTGGTAAAAACACTAAAAACTAAATCCTTATTGAGAACTTATTCTGAATCTAATTTCATTTTTGAAACTATTAGAAGTAGAATAAAAAATAATCTGAGATGTTTAAGTGGGTGTAAAACATATCACTGGAATAACTGAATTGTTTCTTTGGTCACAAAAACCCTAAACCAGCTAAAGAACAAAAAGCACTTTTCTCAGTGGACCCACCTGTAAAAACGAGGGCAATAGTTTATGTACAAAGACCCAGTGTGGACATCTTATACCTGAAGGACTATTTGCAAACATATTCATTCAGAGAAATGCTCTCTTTCAGTTCACTGCTGATCAAAGCACTGACCTCAAACACAGCCCTGGGCATAGATTTAATTTAACGGTACCTGAATGATCCTCAGGCAATCTGTGCAGTCCTTTTGGATGTAACAGGTGAAAACCAACAACTGCCCTTCATAGCACTTTTCTAACTTGTCTACTGTCAGCACTTAAAAATATTCAGACATTTCCAAATTAATTGGAGGGTCAAAATATGACCTCTTAGGGTCTCTTTCAGTCCTTTCACAGGATAAAGGTTCAGATCATATAATGTTATAGACATCATATATGATATAGACATTATGACTTGAAAACTTTGCAGTAGAAGGTGATCCTTTCTGCTTCTTAGCTGTAAAGCGATGTGAGCATGCAAGGTTACTAATATTTTGATTTCAGAAAAAGGCATTAAATATTAAATCAAACTTGTATATAAAACACAGGGTAAAAGCAGTAACAGGAAGTTTAATTATTCCCCAAAGTAAGATGAGGTCCACAAATAATGACTGTCTGATGAATAAGGATAGCTGCATGTTCTTGTCAATTCATACAATATTGATTTAACAGTCTCAGCATCTTTCCTCCTAATGGCTTTTGGATCATCAGCTTGTTTACATTTACTGTATGAAACCAGTAGATCTCAGGATTTGCAGCCAGCAGAAAGTGAAATGCCCTTCAGACCAAAGTAAAAACATATTTTACTTGGCACAAATAGAGATAGAGCTCTTAAAAATGTTAGTTTATGGGCTAAAACCTGTTCAAATATTCCATCATCTGTTACCTAAAAAGCCTGGAACAAGTGTATTAGTGGTAAGATTTACTGAGTAAAAGTGAGAAAAGACCAGGAAAGAAGTTTTATGAACTTAGTGAGATCACATTTGAATTGCTATGCTAACTGGTTTTATTGTTAAAAAAATATGAACTTACACATAGCCTGTGGAATTGCTGTTATATCAGTGTAAAAGACATCTGAATCAAACTAGCTCTGCACTGGTTGCTAAATCTTCCTTATGGATCTCATGGGAAGTTACATTTATTGGTTCTGTAAATCTGGATTGCTTTGCAATACCAAATGGTTCTTCAAACCTTTAATAGTTCCTACATCATCCTGAGAATTATTTTCATTTTAAAGTTTCACTTCAAGACTCATCTGCCACAGGATATGACATTCAATACTGGATTGTTCCCATTTCAATAATCTCTTATGTAATCTGTGGAAAAGGTTTGGATTTCACCAAAACAAAGGAAGTTGTTTAATCTCCATGGTTAAGAGACTTGATGTATGTCTTAGGACTTTTACTTGATCTTCTCTTAAGTAAAATAATGCACAACTGCTGGTTTAAAAAAAGTATGACATCAAGCAAAGACAGTCATAATAGTAGTAATAATAATAATAATAATAATAATAATAATAATTTTTCAAAGTACAGCTCACAACCTTCATCAACAAAATACATGTCTGATTCAATCCATTCACTTGTAGCTTAAAATCACAGTTCTGTCTTAATTATTTTTTTAATTGTTTACTGATATTACAGATATAGCTGTGTCTGCATTACCATTTGATGGCAGAATCTCATCATGGATCCCATGATTACTGATGCTACTCTGCAGACTTAGATGGTATTCTACTGCCATTTCTACCCCAATTTTTAACTCCTCTACAGGGAAAAAAGAGTCCAAGCAAGGGGTGTGCTTAGGTTAGGCTCTGTCTGGCTTTGACAAGCTGCCAGTGTGGAGACCTGTTATGTTAATTTTTATATAGCTAAAAATATATTGGCAGTAGGAAGCAGAGTTTCCTGCTAAAGTTGTGTGATAGAGATATTTAGACAGTGCTGGAGAAAAATCAGAAGAAAAATGTGTCTCAAGGAGGAGTTACAGGTGACAATAAGGTTTAAACTTAATAGGAGAGAAAAACAAAGGGATTATTATAGCAAATATTTTATTGAAATATAAACCAGCAAGAACTAATTAGGGAGTGGCAGTTTTACTTCAGTGAAACAGAAGATCTGGATTTTGTCTGGAATGCGACTGAAAAGATACAATCATGGATTTATAGGATTTTAGAATGGTTTGTGTTGGAAGGGACCTTAAAGATCACCTAGTTCCAAACCTCCTGCCATGGGCTGGGATGCCACTTGCTCGCTCAGTTTATTCAGGACCATCCAACCTGGCCTTGAACACTCCCAGGGATGGAACACCCACAACCTCTCTGGAAAATCTGTTTCAACACACTCAGAGTAAAGAAGTTTTTATCTAACACTTAATCTAAAATACATCTATTTATTTGATGTACTTTCCATTATCTGATCTTGCAAAGGAACTTATTTATGTTCTTACCTGTAATATGACTTAAAAAAAGTCACTGTAATATATACAGTAAAGTGACACATGACTCTCAGTGGACTTAAGTTCATTTTTATGCATTTATGTATAAAGCTTTTGCCATTGGGAAACCCATGTTTTTCCTTGGTATGCACGTGAATATCTAGATATAGGCAGCACAAGTGATTGAGTGGTGTTTATTTGTTTTGCTAGGATGTATAGAGAGCTTTTAAAGAAAAAACCTTGTAAGAAATTTCTCAGAAAAGCTGATGCTTTGGATACCCTTTCTCTCTTTTTCCTCTTGCTCTCTTTGTCTCTCTTGGTTGATCTAAGTTCTGGACTGTCCATGTAGCAAGACACACACAGGATCTAAGGACTGGTGATCTTCTTTCTTATTATTGTAACTTTTCTGCCTTTATTTCTCCTCTCTCTGGCTTTGACTTAGCTGAGTGTGCTTAATGTATTCTACCCCTTAATCTGTACTGAGGTTTGCTGTGAGGATTCAGGGCATGTTAAACTGTGCCATGAAATTAAGGTCTTGTTAGCACACGTTTTTGAGATTAAATAAGATAGACAAGATAGATAAGATAGATAAGATAAAGGGCAGAATAAAGGTGACTATACCATAAAACCATAAGGGTAACATGACACTTCTACCAGTGTTCACCCTGAGAAGAATTTATAACATCAAGTCCAATTACAAGCATGGTATGGCAGCAAAAAAATGAGCAAAATAAGATTATGAGACCTACCAGAAACTGAAAATGTTTAAGACAATTCCTGGGACAAAAAGAAGTCGTTTGAAGGAATTTTACATTCTATAGGGAATTCATAGTGGCTGTGTGCTCCTTTCAGCAAATTTGAAGTTTTTGTTTTTAACTTTAGGAGGAAGTGCTTATGTGAGATTAGAGCAGCAGATATAGAAAATATTTTTTTGTAACAGTTTTTATTTTTCTATTTATTAATATCATAATTTCTTTCTTTATGGTTTTAAATTTACCCTTTGGGGTTAATAAATGCTCACTTTAATCGAATTGTTGGCATTTCTTATGTTTTACTGTGGAGCTGGGAGGGTTTATGAGTATCTGAGCATGTGCAGTGTTAGATTCTGACATTTTTGACTTCTAGCTAACTAGGTTTAGGAAGAAGCTACTGCTGCTTCTGTGTCAGAGCAGAATGTACACTGCACAAAGTGCACTTGCCAAGGCTTTTTTTTTCATTGTGAGACTTTAAATGTGATATATCTGGATGGTAGGGACATATGGTTGCTCTATGAAGTCATTTTTAGGACGCATTTCCTTTCTCTATCACACCTGTGGCACTATCATGTGACCAATTTTTTTTTCGTTTTACTCAGAAGATTTCCCTGCCTGTATAATATGATCCAAACAAAATATTTCTGGTTCCAAAAAGTGCCAGCTCCAGCAGTCCAGAGGATAAGCACAGAGAAAAGAATTCCCCCCTCCCCTCCATAATTCTATGGTGCCACTAGCAGAATTTTCCACTATGGATAGCAATTTTAGGACAAAAAAATTTCAAGTCGAATAGAATCCTTTTCAAAACTTTTTTTTTTTGCAGAGTGGGCCAAATTAACGTACCCTTTTATTTAATTTTTGTCAGTTTTGACAGGACATAATGCAATTGGAACATATAATGCAAACTGAAAAATTACAATGCAAAATATTGCATTCTAATTTCAACATATTTCTTTAACTTCAAATTCTAATTTACAGTTAGAGCATTATGGTTTTTTACTGGGGGTGATCAGAGAAATAAGACCTTTACTCTTATAAGTGAATTATTTTCTTTTTTTTTTCTGGTGAAAACATTGGAACTTTCTACAAATAAATGAAACATCTCCCATCAGAAACTTGAAGGCCAGTGCTTTGTTAAAAGGACAACATTCCTGGTAAAAGCTGATTACAAGTGAAAATATGACCTCTGAGAGATGACACTGGGTGCACAAATTCTTTTGTTCAGAGGGAGTATATAAAGACCTCAATTAGTGTTAAAATCATGGCAAAAATATTAAATATACAAACCAGTCTGTTCTCAAGTTATGGAAATTTCAGAATAAAACCTGAAGTTCAAACAGTTCTAAAGGAAGATAAGGTTTCTTCTCATTTCTCATTTTCCTTTCTTTTTTTTTTAAAGTACAAACATACTTAAAAATTACTCTAACCATAAGTCTTGCTCATATGCTCATAGCTTATCAGCAAAGGTTTTTCAGATAGTGTCCATGTTGGGGTAAGACATTGATCTTTAGCCTGTGAGTGTTAAAACAGTTAACTGGATTCTGTGCCAGTAAGAAGTTTATAAGCTGATACCTTCTTTCTGATCTGCCTTATCCTTTTGTCTACTTTTGATTTTCTTGATACAAAAATTCTTGTGTTATTTTCTTGTCTGTGTTTCTCCCGAGACTCCCTGATATGAGACAGATCATGTGACTTCCTCAGTGTGTCACCCATCATAAGAAGATTCTTTCCCATAAAATAAAACACACTGCTAAGTCTCCCTTTGCTGAGCTGGTAAATCTCCACTTACAGCTACAAAATTTCCTTTGAACAAGAAAAAGAGCTGTTGTATTTTCTTTTTTTTTTTTTTTTTCCCCTGATAGTTTCTATAATGAAAACCAAATGGCCTGGGAGGACAGAAAATTGTCCTGTATATGCAATAAGTACATTTGTAAACAGACTCTGGTAGTCATAGCTTTGAACTGCTGGGCCATAGCTGTGAGCGTGCTTGCAATCCCTTTTTGCCATTTGGGAAATTAGGGCCTTTCTAATGGGGATGAGAGATATCTGTGTCATATCCACACTGGGATGTTTACAGCTGGATATTTCAGGCCAGCTTTTATACCACAGGAAGAGAAAGATTTTTGCTGCAGGAAAATTTGAGAACTATTATGAAAATGCAGGATTTTTCTAAGTTTGGTTTAGTTATGTACCTCTATATATTACCTGCTTCATCAGGAAAGTAAAAACTTATCTGCCTGATGTAGAAAGTCATCCTGCTACTATTTTAAACAGTGATTTCATTTTCTTTGTAGTTTGAAATGTATTAACTGCAATGACACTTAGACAAATGTTATCATTGGAGTTATCAATACATAAATATTTCCATAATCAAAACACAAATTGATAAATTCTCCAAAAATAGTAGGAATGTAGTTTCTTTAAGAGGTCAAAATACTAGATCTTGCCTCAAAATGGAAAAAAAAACCCAACATGGTAAAAAGATGCTTTAACCTTGGGAGGGACCAATTTTTCCAAAAGTAAATGAGACTCTGTCACAAAGATTATGTCATGTGTGATATCACTTGGAAAGCTCTTGTGTGCAATTACTTTAATGTGCAAAATAAATATGCAATAAAGTATGAAAAATATACCTGGCATGAACATGTACGGTTCCTTTCTGTGTTTTTAAGTTTCTTCTCCCCAAAACAGTTTTAGCAAAATTTTTGTGTTTGTTTTAAATCACCTCTGGTCTGATTTCAGTATATCTGATATCTTGCTTGCTTCTGAACAACAGACAGACTGAAATTATATAAGTTCCTGGAGTGTAAACTAACCTCATCTATCCATAAGAAGCATGAAGCTTCATAGCTTAACTTTGGCTTTGAGCAATGTAATGACTGAAAGCCAGATCCTCTGTGGTATAAATTAAATTAATTCTCTTTTTCTGCCTTCAGTGACTTTCACAAACTTACAGCAGCTGAGCATATGACCTTATACTCAGAGTCAATTTGTCCATAAGAAATATAGACAGTGCTGTGAAATGAAATGCATTTAGATTTTTCAGTTCTCCTCTTGACATTTTTACTCATTCATTTCCTTTTTGCCTCCCAGTGTCTTTGGGAATGAGGCAAGGGGAACAGAATTTAATCCTGGTTCAGTAAAAATGCAGACTACAATGGTATGTTAGAGCCAGATATTACAAATCTGTAGCATTTATGTATACATTATGCCTGTACTATGGGGCTAAATTATACCCACACCTCTCTATAACTTTATTCTCAATTTGCATTGCAGATGCAGACCTGTACTTGAAAAGAATTTATGATTTTATCATATTTTGCCAATATCTCTTAGCTTTTTGTATATACCAATTAATCCATGAATTTAGTAGCATTTTCTTTAATACACAATATCATCGTGACTTACTAGTTGGAGACATGGCTTTTCATATTTTCTGTGTTTCTCAAATGGATTCAGTATTCATTCAAATGTACATTTAACAAAATTTTCCATCTTTACCTTGTAATTGCTTTACAGATGTTGGTACAGCAACTTTAAAAAGGAACAAGATGTCAGTGAACCTGACAAGCGACATTATTTTTCACCATTTGTAGTCAAAGGACTTCAGAAAAATCAATGTTTGTATCTTTCTCTCTAAGGAGCACTTATTGTCAGTTGAAGTAAATGTGTTTAATCCAGATACCTACTTTTGAATTTTAGGAACAGTTGCTCTGCTTTGTGTAAGAGCACAGGGCTATGAAAATGTGTGTCTACTAAGCAGCAGCACTGGACAAGTTTTTCCAAAATGTACTGTTACAGCAGTTATTACACATATCTGTCCTCCTCTAAAAGCAGGCAACTTCTAAAATGCTTATTTTGTTTTCTGATCATGCAACTAGACATATCATTCTTGGCTAATTTTTTATGCAGAATTTTTAATTTACCTATTTTGGTGCCAACATTATTTTATTTATCTAACTTGCTGAAAAGGTAAATCACTTTTCAGTAAAATGTGGAAATAATTATGCTTTTATTCAAAGCATATCTGTTAGAAAACCCATGTAATTAAACCCACAGTTCCTCAAAGCACACCTTCTTATTCCCACTGAGTGCATCCTAGAAAGAATTACAATCTAGCAGTTAGAGTGTTTCGTATAGGAGACCCAAATGCCATAGATTTTCTTTAGAGAAAGCAATAAGCCCAAAGGCAGGTTACAGTATATAATCACCTAGAGTTAAGCAGACCTCTGTCAGCCACTTTGTGAAACTGATTATGGCTCTGCAGAATAATAATTGATTACAATTTTTTCATGTAATTCTTGAAAATTCCTTTTTCTAATCATAGGAAAACAATATTAATAAGAGGTTAGCTGTCAATATTACTGTAATGCCAATGTTATGCACAAGTGAACAAGCTACTGAGAAAATGGGAGTCTTCATTCAGCCTCTGCATAACCCTGCACTCCTGAAGCCTCTGCAGATGTGAAATAGCTGCACCATAGTTGCTAGGAGACAGTAATACTATTAGTTTTGGCTGCTACATGACCTGGGTCTAACCTCTCTTAGAGCATCCTTATACCATAGGCAAATCCTGCATGGAAGGTTCAAAAGCAGTAAAAAATTTTGTCAAACTTATGGGCCTTAACTAAATAACTTCTGAATGGACAGTATCAAAAGACAACTTAGCATAGCGAAACATATTTAAAAGAAGAAAATTCTTCAACTTCTCTCAAAATTATCCACCCACAATCTTAGAATACTCAATTTGATATTTTCCAAACTTACAACTTTGCAATATGAAGCTCACTGATACTAAAGTGAGTTTTATTAAACTCACTGATAGACATGTAGTGTTCTTGTTCTTACTTGTGTGTCCTTAAATCTTTAGTTCTGTTTCTTGGAGAGTTTCCTGTTTTTCAAGTGGACAGATTTCCTATTGCAAATCCATCATCTTCTATGGAAGAAAATCCAATTTTAATTCATCCTAGTCATGCATAAAACACAACATACATTTCTAGCGAAATACCGATAACAGTTGTTGCTACTGGTTGTCCAAGGGTTTGGTTTCTCTAGGAAAAATAAATTTCTGGTTAAGATCACAGAATGTGACTCATTGGGGTCATACACTTTAAGGAAAGGATTATGCTGGACATTTCTTAGAATTCCTGATATTGTGTCACCCATTGCATTTCTTCAAATGATAACTAAATACGCCTATAACATTGATACATTTTGGAACATGACTGTGAGTTTATTTTTGATTCTGCCTTATAACTTGTGCAATTTATTCCATACGTCAGTGCCTTTTTTTGGTGTCATCTCTGTATAATGGAATAATATTTCCTCCTACACAGAATAGAGATTTATTCATGGCTGAGGACAGTTTGGATGCAGTGGAGATTGAAACCATCTAAGAAGAAAAAAGTGAGAGATTCTTTATGAAGTGGACAGCTACTGGAAGTAAAACAGAAGAACAGAAAAGAAGTAAAAAGAGGCCACAACAAAAATGGATAATACCATTTCTCTTTGCTCCTTGAATTTTTGGAATATTTTAGGAAAAGTAATCTATCAATACAGTATAAATATTTCCTTAAAGCTTAAAAACATAATTTAGACCTTAGGATATAAAAATATTAAAATGTACCTTTGTACAGAATCAGAGTGAAGGCAGTCTGAGCACCCTAGCAGTGATTTATGATTTAATTAAGACATAGAACTTAGATTTATGATGGCTCTTTCAGTGGCTTGTTTCTTCTGGTGGAAAACTAGATGAAGGTGTTGGATGGATTGTTTCTGTGAAGGAGATAGGAAGTGAAATTAGGTTCTTCAACAAGCAGGGAGACAATAATGATTCAGCAATAACTGAACAGTGAGATCACATCCTGGGTCAATCTGTTTCAAAACTCAGCTGAATTCAGAAATACAAACATGTTTAGCAAACTGAAAGACCAAGACAGAGTTCTAGGAAGGAGTGCAGATATCTGACTTAGGCCATTTTGGGAAGACTGTACTTGGAGAACCTCTAAAAATTGGAGCTAATCACAGCATCCCACACTCTATCATTTGTAAATCTCAAAAGACTTTAAAATCTTGGGCAAAAATTATTTATGTTTATTTTTCATAATCATAAACATTTTTGATTAGGTCTTCTGATACTGAGTGGATAGGAAAAGAGTCAATCAATCATTCCACTTTTAAAAAAATAATGATGTGGACCCTGGATTTACATAAGAATGTTGTCCAACATAAAATTCCTAGCTAATTTATAAGTGCATTTTGAAAGGCGATAAAAATATAACTTCTGATGTATGAATGAAATTATTTCCATTCTCGAAAACACATTACTAAAGAATTACACTCTGTGCTTCCCAAGTTGCTCAGCAAATTCTTTTGAGTTTGGACACTTTAGCTACTCCACTGAAAGTTTCGTAAAATATTTGGAAGGATGAAATTTTTCAAAGATCTCTGGGAAATTACACAAAAATCCCTCTTCAAATTTCTTTTTAATAGAAATTGGAACAAACATTTTTGACAGCTCAAATTATTTTTTTTCAAACACAGTAAAATTAGAAATCAATCAAGTCAATCAATCAATAAAATAAATACTAATGCAATAAGACAAAATATTCCCTACATTACTGTAGCCTTAAAGTCAGAAGACTGAGAAATTACAGTGAGGCAATAAGACAATTTATTTGCTTCATCTGCATGAAGCACCCTCTTTATGTACTGTGAAAAACTGAAAGATTCAAGATATGATTATCAGCTATACAATGCAACAGGCTTGTCAAATTTAAGTGTATTTGAACAGTATATTTTAAGCAGATTATGAAGTTCAACATTTAAATAGAAGACATAAATTTAATCTCTAGTTCACAGATATTTTCAGACTTATACAGAAATGAATGGATGCTATAATTTCTATGTCCCCTGCCCCTCTGCTACCACTGTCCACCCCGCAGCAGCCAGGGGTTTTAGCTTGCCAGAGGAGACCCTAAAAACAAGGCTCTTTCCCTTTGCTGAGATGAAGTTACAGCTTTATTTCTTGGGATCCTTCGGGGTGAGATGCAGGAGGGAAAGAGCAAGAGGCATCGATAATCAGTCCTTTTTCAAGGCAGGGGAAAAGGGTGGGGGAATTTACACAACCAGTAAGGGGAACTGGGGAGAACAAGATAAGGGAAAGAACTTACAAGTTACAATTTTGGGGGTACATTTTTTGGGTCATACCATTTTTCCTAACTGCATTACAATAAATGGAATATATTGGTTTCGACCCTACTCAAATGAGGGAAACTTCTAATATTGTGGCTGATCCACTCAGAGTTTATAGGAAACTATTAAGACTAAGTTACGAGTAGTCTTTGCCACTGTATTATTGGTAAGTTGGTTTCTTAATTTTGTGACTTTTTCTGAAGACATTTTTTTAAATAAAAGGGTCATTCTTCCAGTATTTCATGTTCCCTTTAATAACTAAGAATAGTCAATTTATGCAGAATTTTACCACTCAAATAGAAACACATCTCACTGTGTGCCGAAAATATGTTTTGTCTACATATTGTTCAATTGCTAGGATACAGTCTAAAATATTAAAGTACACTTGGGAAGTATCAAAAGGATTTATGTTAATAAAATATTAATGGCTATTTACATATGGTGATCAAATTCTGCTGTTCTGTGTCTGAAAAGCAATATATCTAGGTAGGATTTTTTTCTATTGTTGTAGGGCAATATAATTAAAATTCTCTAGAAAGAATGCATCTTGGAGTGGTCTGAATTGCCCCAGGGAAGAAATTCCAAAAGAGGATCCATTTGCTGAATTTTGCTTTTTCATGGCAGAAAAATTCCCAAACCAGCACTCATGGCATGGGAAGATTCATGGTGCTGGACCATTCCTGCTTTATTCTTTATAGGTATTTATTCTGTTCCTCATAAAAAAGTCATCTCTGTGTTTGCATCTGACATCTCACCTTTTTTACCAAGTTGAAGCGAGAAAGGAAAAATGGATATTTGCACTTTCTGGGACCTGATAAGTCTTTTAAGACTTATACTCACTGAAACTGCTTGAATGGAGTTGCTTTTCAACTTTAGAGACAAAAGCCTCCAGGCTTTCTCATTAAGGAGAATTAAGGATATTCAAGTGTATTGTATTATTGTAATATCAATTGTATTATGCAATGTTTGCTATAATGCAGTTGCAGGGTCAGCAGGAAACTTATTTTTTTTAATCTTCAACATTTGTTTTTTGCTGGTCTTTTTCAAATGCTATAAAACAAGGAAATTAAACAAATAAATGAGCTTTCAAATATGACATTACCACTGGGAAATCCTTTTTGGGCCCTATCATTAAATATTTTTTCTGCATCTATTTACTGTAAATACAGTTAGGCCAAACTTGGCTTCATTAACCTTTGTTTCTTCCCTGTTAGAACAAAAAAACGTATCTTTGAATTGACTGGCTTTTGCATTCCTTTGGCCACCTATTTGTGTTTTGTGACTAGTAAACAACAAAACACATGTGAAGATTATCCATTTGAATGCAAACCACCTGGTGGTGAGAATTAACCCTTAACTGTTGTATGTACTATCTTTCATGGGTAGTGTTTGTGGTAGAGAAAATAATAATAAGGGATACAGAGGTTAAAGGGTTTTGCTTTAAAAATTTAAAGAGCTGTTTTTTCAGCAGCAAGATGAAAGCATATTTTGTCAGCCCAGCAGAACAGGATGAAATACAATCATAAAGTGCAAAAACCCAGTACGTTATAGCTCAAGGGATGTAGCAAATACATTAATTTATGGCCTCAGGTCAAATTGTAAACAATCTTCTCATCTTTTAAATACAGGAAATTGTGAACAACCCAGTATGCCAAAATGTGTTAAAACATCAGCAATGTTGCAGCCTGCTTTATGGTTTCAGAAATCAGTATTTGCATTACTTTCCTACTTTTAAAATGTACTAAGTAATCTGATGAGATGAAGGAGGTTCTCAGAGAAAAAAACATGTGGGACAAATGCTTATAGGCCACAGGTTTCTGAGAACCTTGAGGGAGAAATATTCTTAACAGTACATATGATCTGCTTTGTTATAGCAATTTGTAACTGAGTTGGTTGACATATTCTCCTTCCTCCCTCTACTTCATTTAAACCATCTGACATGCACAAATCCATTTTGAAGATAGATATATATGCCAAAATTTCCTTATTGTCCCTTATTAACCTCTACAAAATATTAATTTACCTTGTTCTAATACATAAATCCTCATCTATATATATATATAATAGACCATTTCAATATAGTAACTGGTAATAAGACTGGGAAGTTTTCCTGGGCTTTGTTTGTCATTTGTGGCAAAACAATCTTTCATAATAAATCCTTTCATAACTGTGTAGAAGAGTTTAAGCTGAGCTGCTGTTTCTGGATTCTCAGTGTGGAGTGAGGTACAGCAGAACTCTGCCAAAGATACTCAAACAGTGTTCTAAATATTATTATCATCTCGTCACAAAAGTGTACACATGGGTAGATGGTAGATGGAAATTTCTGGAGCAGTTAGAACTGCAAGTCAAAAACCAGAATGTTTTGAGTGTTTATCACTGAAATCTAAGCTGGTTGTACTCAAAACCTGTTATACATATAGTATGTCATCTTTTGCCACTAAGATAGTGGTAAAGTGCCCAGGTCCCTTCAACAATAAAGAAAAGATGAGACACTCATAAATAAGGATCAATGAATAAAATAATTTCCTGATGTGCTTCTCTGAAGAGTGTTCTTCCTCCATGGATGTGCCTTTAGGCATTTAATCATTTTATGCGGATGTCTCGTAAATGTCTGTGCCTCACACTGGGAGCCAAGTGATCTTACAGTAAATATCATGGCAATAAGATGATGAATCTTTGTGTCTTGATAGAATGATGACTTGGATTACTTGATTATCACTTAGGAAAAGTGTCATGCAAAAAGTCAAGGTGATGGCAATATTGACAAAATAAAGAAGGGTAGGTAAAATGCATGTCAACTTGTCCTCAGTTGGAAATAGAAGCTCTAAAGGGTACATTTGAGACAATTATCTAGGCCCTGGAAAAATATGTACAAGGTATGTAAATACATTGTGGAAAATGTAATCACACCTATTAATGATTGTTCCTACATTTCTCTAAAATTGCATTGGAATAAATATTTAAATTAAATATTTGGAATAAATTGGAATAAATAAAGTATATTCAGTAAAAAACAACGATTTAATTAAATGAAGGAATAAACTACACCAGTTTAAGGGGGAAAAAAAAATCTGTTTTTGTAGACTATCAGACTACAACTACAGGAAATGGAGTATCAGTAGTTTAAAGTGTTTGAATGTCAGGATTTTTGAATCTCAGTCTTGTTAGCTATTTTATATTCTTATATTTATATATTAATAAACTATTTATGCATGTCCATAGTTTGAGAGAGACAAAAATGTTTTTTCAAAATTCTAGTACTCTTGCTGAACATTAAATGTTTAGTACACACCAGACAGTCATTGCTAGTCAAATACATTTCTGTGTGCACTACTTCCATGACAGTCATCAAGTGTTCAGGATCAATGTCTTCACTGACGAACAGATTTCCTAAAGAGTGATGTAGTCCCCTACCAGTCAAAATGAGCAAACAGGGAACCTTTATTTATTCTGTAAAGGATTGAACCTGAGTTACAAATGAAGTACTTTAGGCAACAGCCTGACTTTCTATTCTGCCTGGGTCACTGGGGCATCTTTCAGAATGGTAAAGCAGCTGTGCCAAAGATGGTGATTCCTACCCACCCTGGGGAAACTTCAGAGAAAAGATCATTGAAGTCACATGACATTGATGCTGTCTAGCTGGCTGAAGAAGCTACTCAGCACCAGGAAGACTGCAAGGCTTTCCAAGAGGTGGCATCTCGACAGTTATACAAATCTGAAAAGTACTTACTAGCTCCTGATTACTATTACACACCTGTAACATTTGCAATTCAGCATTTTGATTGTGATTGATTCTAGAAGCCCTAAAAGGAAATAAGGTAAGATCAAGTGCTAGCTGATATGTACCAATAAGGCAAAACCCTTGTTCTATTAGGAATTCTACAAACAAGCAGTTCTATCAAGTGGCAAATACATCTTACAGAATGGTTTCAAAGTGGGCAGTTATTGAATCTTAGGCACAGTTCAAGACAGTCAAAGAGATGTCAGGAAAGCTCATATTGTTAGTATTAGAGCTAGACAATCATATTTCAAAGTATTTCAAAAAGATGAGTAAGACACGATGACGGGATGCCAATGAATCAAAAGTTAACATTTCCTTGATGCTGCCCTTGTGAATGCCTTTCTATAGCTCAGAGTCAGTTGCTTGACTGCTGTGTGATGCAATTTGCTCATCAGATCAACAGTTAGTACAAGGTTGGATGTCACCATCAGACGCCAAATGCTTTCAACATGTAGGGTAAAAGTGTTACCCTGCAAAGTTGAAAGCAGCTGTTAGCAAGCTGCCAGAGGATATTTTATACAACCATTTACATTTAGCAAGTGGCTGAGAGGTAGGCAAATGACACATTGCAAAGATGTTCTCAAGAGAAGTGTGACAAGTGTCTTCTCAGAAGACAAAGATCACCTTTTGGTGTCAGCAAATATTCTGTGTGACATCAAAGCTCATCAGCTAAATGGGAACAGGGAACAGCACAGACAGTTTAGTGAAGGACTGTGATATGCTATCACATGTGTGAAGACTGGACTAACCTCTTGTTCATAGTTACACTCTGATATGCTCTAGTATTTGGGAAATCTGCAGCCTCATTTCAAGTATTTTGGAGATACTCTGTATGTGTACAGCATCATTGTGCTGAATTTACTGCAAACTGAAAAAAAACATCATAAAGAGGATGATTTACTTGAGAGTATTTTTGAAGTGTTTCAGTAGAATTTGTTCCCCCCAAAAATTGGATTACTGGATCTTACTCACATAGGTTAGGGATAGCTTACTATATAAAAAACAAAGGCACACTTATGATAAATTTTTTTCACAAGTTTGAAATATATCATGCATAAGGAAAGTTATTGCTCCTCTGGTTAAACAGACAAACAAATAAACAAAAATGTTTTCTGTGGATTTTTATGTATTGTAGTTGTGTGTAGAATGTAGAGTCCTTTCCATTTCACTGCTCTTCAGTATACAATCAACAATATTGTTTCTAAACTCAATGACTGAACTGCAATTGCATTAGCAATTAAACATATAATTATGCTAGTTTTTGTGCAACACCCTTTGGAATAAAAAATGAAAAGCTACCATTTGACTGGCTACCTTATTTCTGAAATGATTGTTTAGAAGCTAAGCCATTGTTAATCATCACTGCATAGCTCTAAAGTATTCAAACTTTAAAAAAAAAAAATCATTCTGCCAATTATTTGATTTCATTCCAGGATCAGTAAATATGCACAAGTGCATTAGAAATAACCCCTCCGTAGAAAAATTTTTCTGTCTCTTTTTTTTTTTTTCATTTTTTAGTATCAGTTCTTCAAATGATAGAGATCATATTTTACACATAAAGAGGAAGTGGTGAGAATAGTTTTCTTAGCTTGATAAATGAACATTTATGCTTATATTGTGAGGTTTATGCTGTATGTGCTAAGAGCTGATCACTGATTCGAGTTATTTAACTGAACCAAATACAGAATCAGAAAGAGGGCAAGGAGGGAATGCTTTGTCACCTAGGGAACTGGGAATCCCTGACTTCCATTAACTTATTGCTAAGGTCTATGTCTAGAAGTTGGAGTAAAACTTTATCACCTATTATAAGTTACTTGATTTTGGAATTTACTCATTTGAGTCATGATTTGAATTTGTGTTTAGAGCTCGGTTGGTATTAAATTCCTTGTAACTGTGAATGCCAAAGGGTCTGGAAGCCAAAGAAGATGACCAGGATCAAGCAGAATGTGTGTTGAAGGCTTTTAGAGCTGAAACACCAGGGGAATGCATAGGCCAAGACAGTTAATGCTTTGAAAATCTTTTTACATAATACAAAATGCAAATCTTGTGTCGTTCTGATTGGGAACGGCGATAAAGAACGACACGGACCCTCAAGGGGGTCACAACACGAGAATTCCCTAGTTTATTGCTTCTGCCCTGTCTTATAGACAGATACGTGGAAAGTACAGAAAGGAAACTCCTATTGGTTAGCAAAGTGCTACATCACCATCATTGGTCAGGGGCACACTGCCCCCCTGACTCTCTCCTGCAAGGAGAACAAGAGGACAGACAAACAGCACCTGGCAGTTGTTTTCTGTCTCTGAGGATTGTTTTGAAATCCTCCTTTGAATTCCCAGGCTAGCTTCTCAGGCAGGACTGAGAGGCCATGGGCCTGCAGTCTCTGCAGCTCTCTGCAGCCTGTTCCAAAGCTAGCATCCATAATCTTGGATATATAAAATGATGTTATGTGTAGTGCATAATGTATATTATGAAAGGCAGAAAGATCATTGCAATGTTACAGGGGTATTTTCTCATGTGTTTTTTTTTTTTATTTTTTTCCTTTGCTAAGAATTGATTGGGAGGGCACCTAGAGAATAGTGAAAAGACAGTATGTTGGAAAAGAGAGGGAACAACATCCAGGGGGAAAAGTGAAGGGGAGAAAGAGTGACTGCAAAGCAGTGTGGAGTCAGCATGCAAAGATCTAGAAAGGTATGGGGCATAACTAAGTACACAGACCATCAGTAGGTGGTGTACAAAAGCCAGTCAAAGCTGATGACGTTTTCACCCACTAGCATCCTTTTCAGCTATCATATGCATCTTAATTTCTTCTCCTTTTTTCTAGATGGCTTACTGGGTGCAAATGCATCACATTCAATCTAGCATCTCCTGAGGGAATCTTTCCAGTGGTGTCTTGGGACCATAAAAATTTTAAGTGTGGTATTACCATGATTAGTTGCCATTTCATATCTCCTGTCTCATTGTACCTTGTTCAATTTCCTGTGGTATGTAGAAGATGGGCTATTTGCAGTGCATAATGTTCACAAATTTTGCCATGTCTCTCTTCATACATTATTAAACAAAAAAATATTCTGATTGTGTGAATATGTTTGTTTTGTAACTTACTCATTGAACCCTTCTATATAAACATACCAAGTTATGAGTTATTCATGAACTATTTGTTTTGATTTTGCTTTGAAGTCCCGTGTCTTTGTAGCACAATTGCAGTGGATTGCAGTGGTATTATTATTGCTTACTCTTCTGTTCATTGCAGGTTAAACAAGATTTCCTGCTAGCCCTACAGAGAATTGTGGACTAGGTACACAACAATTGCAAGGGTATATTTCTCTGACAAGTGAAATGAAAGAACCTATTTAGCTATTCTTAACAATGGAAAAGGTTCTCAACTGTGTCAAATTGAATTCATAGCTTTTATTCAAATGAATGCATATAAGCATTCTTTTCTCAGTATTTATTCATGTTGAATAGTATTGATACACTCTAAGGAGGAAACAGTGTTATATCTTACCCATGGATACAAGAGCTGTATCTTGAGTAAAAGTAATGACTGTGATTTCACTGTCCTGAAATTGGTGTCTCAGTTTGGCAAACAGAGGGATCTAGTCTCCTCCATCCAAGGAGTGGCAGTGGAGCAGAGACTTTTTACAGAAAGTGAGAGAAAGTGTCAGCAGCCCGGTGAAGTTACTGGTTTATGAGTCCATAAGCCAAATAAGTGTTTGTGTTACTCTAATTCTGAAATTTTACTGAGGATCAGACCTGCATAGGTGATAAACTGTGAGAATTTTGCTGTCTTCCATTAATCTGCTTCTTTTTTTTTATTTTTTTTTTTTTTAATTGAGGGCAAAACTTAAATTTCTGTTAAAAAAAACCAAACAGTTGCTAGTTACAAACATTTTTGTCTTAAATTAGGGATTGAATTTAACATCCATGATGTCTACATCAAAATCACTTGGCTGATATGTTTTGTACAGAAAATGAACAGAGACTGAACAAAGGTAGTCTTGTAAAGGAAAATAGGGGAATGGGCATTTAAACTGATTACAACTAGAAGAGAAACATGCCAAAGGTTTAAATCAACCAGATAAGAGCATAACTTTGCTTTCGAAACTTTCTACATTGCTGAAAAATAACATTAAAAAGTGATTCAGCAAAGAAAGACCTAACAAGTGCGTTGGCTGAAATATAGAGACAATTTAGAAATAGGTACAAATATCCATGGGAAAGGCAATAAAGCATTTTAACAAACCATCAAGAAAAATGTTTAATTGTATATATTTTCTAATTCATAAATGGAAATTACTTTTTAGCTACATCCATTGTTGACTTCAGTACAGATGAACGTCTATCTTTGTCTGTATTGCCAGAAGAGGTAGGGTATGTGATTTAATGATACTTTCTAGCTTCAAAATCAATTCTGCTGTTGTAGGTTTTCCAACAGGATCAACAGAGGGGAAAGAGAACAACCGTGATGTACGTGCACATCCATGACAGCTACAGTAACTTTTATTACTTATTTGGCAGCAAAAATATTGCTCTAAAACCACTTCTCTTCTCTTCCTGATCTAGGAAGTCTCTGTCTCTCAAATCAAGGGAGAATTTGTATGTATCTGTGGCTGATTTTATTTACAGAAGAGGTAATAGAGAGCAGGCTATACCAGCAAGCCTTTTTATGATAGGCAACCTCTGGATCTCTGAGAATATTTTTAGTGACATTCTGTCTGTATGATGTATCTTAATCTTTTCTGTTAATGCTGCCCTTTCACATGTGAAGCGTTGGCAAGCTTTACATAAATAAAATGTGTAATAGGTTCGCCATGCTTAGAAATTTGAAAGCTAGCTGCCACATAATTTTATTTTATTTGACTAAACCCATACATTTTCTGCAATGCAATTCCAATTTTCAGCACATATACCAAATGACTGGCAGACTTTTGAAAGAGGTGAAGACAATTCTTTTAACATGAATGCTAGTAATACGAGAAATTGTGATTTATTTAAGAAACATGAACCTTCAAAAATCTCTTTCTGATAGTCTGTTTCCATTTCGCTGTGCTATGAATGTGACAGTAAGTATTAGCACAGAGTGATATAACACCGCTACTCAAAGAATCAATATATGGAAATTACAAGAGTTGATGGAGACAGAATCAAATTGCTACTGTCCATAGCAACTTTACCACTTAAAATGGATGCTTTAGTTATGCAGATTAGCTAAACAAGTTCCAAGCAGCTGTTAAGGTCACTGGTCAATGCTCTGAGTGAAATCCAGCCATTTGCTAAGCCTCCCCACACACCTTTGCACAATCATCTTTAAGTGGAGGAACAAAAGGAAATTTAAGCAGAGAAACTGAGCCTAGTCTCTGCTTCTGTGTGAATTTAAAATAACTATAAACTTATATTTCAGTATTTCATAATAATACTCCACCGGTTTCATTCTCTGTATTTTCTTATGCTTTTGAATTTTTATATTATCAAATGTGAATTTCATATTTTAATAAAGTATACTTCTGAAAACTGAATCAACATGTAGCCTGTTAACAGATTACACATATAATTCCATGCACTCATATTAAAAAAGGAAAGAACAGTTTCTTTGTTTACTGACTATTTGTCTTCAGAGGAAAATGAGAACTATTAACCACGTAATTTTTGATTTTGTGATTCCACTGCTTTTATCCACAGGTGGAAATTATGACTGCATGTTAAGATAGACAAGGTGAAGGACAGATATTATAAAATTGTTTTTTCTTATCTGCTTCTTTTGGATATCTTTGACTATCAGATATCTAATAACAAATGCGTCATTAAAAATTAAATGTCCTGATTCTAAATCCAGTAAGAATTAGGTTCTAATTCTGAAATATAGTTCTTAGACTCATTTTTTAAATTTATTTTTTTGTTTATTGGTATATACATTTAGATTACAATGGATAAAGAACAGAAACAGAGCTGGGAACAGTGATCATAATTCAGTAGCCCTTGGTATAATTTTTACTGGTGCCACTTGGAAACTCTGGGGGTTTTACCTGCTAGTCAGCTCAATGTTGAAAATTTCTGAAAAGGAAATCTTTGCAATTGAAAAACTTTTAGCTCAAAGAAAATGTAAGACCCTGATGATCAATCAGCAGGATTCAAATTAGTTGAACAAAATACAGTGCAGTGACTGCTCCAAGTACAGTAGGGCATAGAAATGATAAGGAATATCAAAGGCAAAAAAAGAATGACACATTTTCTTGCAAGTTCTCTGCTCTAAACCTTTATAACTCCCCATCAAAATAAGGAAAGAAAGAGATAGCATCAAGATTGATGTTTTCATGATGCCATATCTTTACAGCAAATCCATACCCAACCTGTCTTTAAAACAGCAGGAGTTTATTAACTGCTTTTGAAACATAATAGGATAACATAAATCACTGACTTAATTCTTTCATAGAATGTCTTTTAAAATCTACTTTATAACAATATAAATCACTTTGGGACCATCAATAAGGCAATCAAAGGTGCACACTGCCCACAGTCATGCTTCTGGGGTAGGCAGAATCTCTCAATATTCAGGCAGAATATTCCCTCACTGTATTTCATGTTCATGCTGCAGTCTTGAGTTGGAAAGCTGAAACAACAATGAATTAACCTAACCTGCTCTGCCATGTACTACTAGCATGCAGTGCAAAGAATGGCTTTTGCCAAGGTTTACTTTTCACTTGCAGGCTCTACAAAGAAATTGTAGCCTATGTTCCCTGACTGCCAAGGAAATAAAAATTAAAATGAATTCAGTAATGTAATAAAAAACTGCTATTGATATTATGGTAGCCACATCATTATATCTGAAAAAATGACTGTTGTTCTTGTAATAAAAACAATATCTAATAAACTCTAATGATAATATTTCTAGTTATCCTGTGTTACACAGAGTGAAAATAGACTGTGATATATGGTTTCAATATATAATGCATGGCATGTTTATCTTGAAATATTAAAGAATGAAAGGCTGTGACTTATTTTGTGACATATTTATTTACAGATAAAAGCATATGTTAAAATAGTGTAAATAAGATCAAGGAAGAGAGAAATCAATTCTTTTAAAAGGAAGCATTTAATAGTTTCTCTTTTAGGCCCAAGCCCTTATTTCATTTTTTCAAGGCCTACTTCAGCTGCCCTTTGATGAGTTTCAGGTAATTGTCTCACTCTTTTCCTACTTATTCTACTGAACATATCTAATTCCACTCCACTTTCTTGCTAGTATTAAACAATTGCAAATCTTATCCTTTAACAACATTGCCTCTTGTCCATCCTAATGGGTGAAAAGCACAGAAAAATATTCCTCATTTCATTAAGATCAGCATTTACTGATTTGTTGATCCATGGAGAAGTGCAAATGAGCACCTCTTTATTTTGTTTGTTTTATCAGCAAAAAGAGAGCAGAAAGGATTTGAATAAAACCCATCTATTATCTATTGCACTTTGATTAGCTTCATGCATCTGTATTTTCCTGTATATTATGTAGAATAATAACTTTGTGAGGCTAAATAAGCTTGGATACCTGAAAAGTGTCTGATAAACCTAAGATTTCCTTATAAAACAAACTTTTTATCTATTAAGTCATTAAAGTTTTTTGGCTCTAAAGTCTTCTAGTGGGTGATCATGATTTTTAAGCATGAAAACCAGTGCCCCACTGTCAAAATTTGTCTTGTTTTCATCTTTTTTCTGTGGAAATTTTGACAAGTTTGGCACACGAGTGCAGCAGTATGCCCTTCTGTATTCAGGAAATCAGACATTGTACTGTAGTGCTGATCCTTGCAAACCCTGATACAATATTTCTTCCTGCTTCAGTGAAAGCTTCAAAGAACTTGGTGATTTTCATGGACTATCATAGCACTTGCTTTGACTTGTCCAGCTATCACTGGAACCTTTCCTGAAGTTCCAGAGATGATATCAGTCATGGGTCTGAGCTCTGGCTGGTGGGAAAAGCAGACTTTGGAGTGGTCTAATGTGTCAATAAAAAGTGAAGAACTCCACAAGAATTGAAGCAAGTTGGTCCTGTTTATGAAATGCCAGTAATTTCCTGTGAAATCATAATAAATTTACCAGGGTCATACATAATAAAAATAATATTTTCCACAGTTATTTAGTCCTTCAATATTTGGTTCCATTAAATATGTAAGAATAGTTTAGAGAGCCTCTTCAATGGTCCTAAAGTTTTACCCTTACCAAAAATAATGAAAAAATGATGTTTTTCTACTTGACCACATTAAATAAATGAGTCTATTTTTTGTTGTTTTGTTCTGTTTTCTTTTTTTCTTGTTTTTTTTTTTGTTAGCTTTTTTGTTGTTGTTTTGTTTTTGTTTCTGTTTTTGTATATCATGTTTTCAGAAGAAACCATAAAAATAGATAAGAGATGGATTTGCGGTTAGGGTTAAATATATACAGAATATGCTGATTTTATAATCTATACCTCAAAGAGCACCTCTGCATTTATTAAATTGATTGTATTGTTTTCATCTTAATCATAATGAAACTTTATTCTGAAACAAAGCTGATATGCTGAAAGAAAGGGATCGGTTTGTTACGTGTATTATCTTTCTGAGGAAAATATATTTGTTTGCTTCCTGATAAATCAAATTAATTATGAACAGCCTTTTTAAGTAAATAAAAGTTTTTTCTCTTCATTAATCAAAAGTTTGGAGAGTTTCCTTTTAATATAGCAGAGATACATCCTCTGGTTGCAACAGAATTAGACTTTTATGTCTGAAATTATGCAGATACTGATTTAAGATGTTATGAAGCCTCTTCAAGTTACAGTTGTCTGGTGTACACTGCAGTAAATTTTGACCTTGTCAGGTGAAGACAGGTGAATTATGATCCAGCCTCTGTGAGAAATTATATGTCTACCATATTAGATTAATTTCCTGTAAACTTCACCATTTTGCATTTCCAAACCTTGTAAATGTCATCTTTATCCATCATCATGCAATATTTTGATGCTGCTTATGAAGCAGTTCTCATTCCATTTTCAGCTTTTCTAAAGATTTCTATTACACTGTTAAAATATGCTTTTTGCATTCTGTATTTTTATTATTTTTTGTCTAATTCTGCACAGCAGCCCTTAAAAAAGGTAATTAATGTGGCAAAATTTTACAGTAAATTATTTGACAGAACTCCTCTTTGAGAAAAACTGGATTATTTTTTTCCTTTTTCTCATATTCATGTGAAGAACAAAGGAAGGTCTATATTATTTTTGTAATTAAACTAAGGAATGAAATAAGGAAATTCAAAGATTTAATCTCATATTCAATATTCTTTCTAACTAGCTGTCTGTTGGCCCTTAATATATAGCCCTACTTTTCAATAAGAACTTAGATCTATGAGAGGAATATAGAGTAACTTATGGAAATCTGAAAATCCAAAGATATAAATTAAAAATAAAAACTAATACCCTAAAGACAGGCCTTTAGGTCTGTACTCAAAGCTCTTCTTTTTCTTCTGTGAAGACTGTGTGGAAAGTACTGATGAACAGGATTTACTCGCCTGATAAATTACATTGGCTTAACCAATCAAAATCACAAGAGAAATATCCCATTTCCCATGGCTTATATGAAGTGGAAATTCTTGTCCATCTGCTTTAATCCTTCAGCTATTAACACTCTTAAGAAATTAGATTCCTAATGAGAATGCAGTGTTGCAGTTCAAGCTAATTTATATTACTAATTTATCTTATTAAGCTGAATACAGAAGGTGAATTTTATCCCCTTTATTCTTATTCTACTATTAAATTATTTTTATTTATCTGTCACGGAACATCCATGTAATATCTCCTTTCAGCTGATCATCTAAATGGGGTAGTTAGGCATTTCTTAATTCAGTTTACCTCTGCAGCTCCTCATAATCAAAAGTAGAGAATGAAAAGTGTTGCCTTTAAGTGAGATTCCTCTAAGCTTTATCCTCTTGATTGTATCCATCTTCAAATATACTGTAAACAGGCAGTTGATTTTGTGCTTCAATTTTTCAACAAAAATGTCATTTGGAGTATATTGATCAAATTGTTTAACTTTGAAAATAAAACCTTAGTTCAATAGAAACTTTTCTGTCACAATTGAAAAAAAAAATCTCTTGTTAGCTTCTTGTAAAGGATTTTCATTAAATTTTAATTAAAATATATTTTAAGATGCATTTTATATAGGAGACATATTTCTAAGTTCGTTTTTTTTCAGTTCATGATTTTAACTTCTGTGTTTTAAAACATTTTTTTGCCTTCCCAGGCCTTATGAATATGGGTCACATTCATCTCTTATGTACTATGTTAGTGGTAGCAAACACCTCTCTACTCATTTGAGCTCCATTATTTGGTTTCTTTAATGTGCTCAAACATTCTTCCATTGTAGTGCTAATCTGTTCTATCATCTCCTTTTTCAGTTTCTTACACGTTATTTGACACCAGTGTTTGAGTAAAATGCATATGATGCCTTTGTTCTCAACATTTTTGCAGCTGAAATTATATATTCAAGGTGAAATTACCATGAAAAGTTAAAAAAAAAAAATGGAAAAAGGCTGAGAGTGATAATTTTAGGTTTGATAAAGATTAGATTACTTTAAAATGTAATTTCTTCCCCTCATTTTGTTCTTTCAATCCCCTTTTTTGTTATGATTATTTTTCTTCATTCCTAAATGGGTAGTTCTTAATTTCTGCGTGGATTTTCCAGAAGAGGGAGCCATGTGCATGTACACTTGAAATGTATACTGCAAAATCATAGTCGTTAAAGAATATACAGTATTTTAATGAGATTTATAATACAGTTTTTCTCCAAACTAATGGTTCCTAGGTGACCTGTGGCAAACATATTGAAACCTAGCAGGAAGCATTGGGACAGTGTTCAAACAGCCTTGTCAGGATACTGTAAACATCTGATGTTCATGGAAGTCCTAGAACTCACTAGGATATTGATATGTTGGGGAATTTAGAATATGCAAGCAACACATTTAATGACATTTCCATATCTTAAATGTTGAGCTAACTTCATTATTTACTAGTATGGACAAGGATGTGCTTTAAACCACAAACTTTTTTTTAATGTGAATATGGCTGAAAAGAAATGCTTTTGAAATCAAAAACTTTTATCTATACACTATAGGCAGGATGGTCATATTGTAATAAAATTGCATGCTATTTATTACATTTTAGAGATAAACAGTGTATTCAGGAATATGTTAATGTTTAAAGACATTTTAACATATTTCACCTCTCAGATCAACATTTTAAGTTCAGAGGAAAGGAAGGGTAATATGGAGGGCTCAGGATAGAGGCTGAGTACCACAGAGCTTCTTCCTGTTTAAGCCTCTTGAAATGCAGAAATCTGGAGTTGTGTGTTTGTGAAAGCAGTCTTTTGATAACATTGAAGATCATGGTGGAACCGCTGTCACTGTTCATACAGACATCCTGATGGTTTCCTTTCCTCTGCAAACCCAACAAAAACCCCAAAAGCAGGCAGACTCCCTGAAACCTAAGGACAAAGACACAGTGCTGTACCTTTGGTTTGATAGTCCCTGATGGGTGTAGAAAACTGCAATTAAAGTTTGTGGCTGCCTTTATATATAACTGGATGTGTGGTTATTTAGCTCACCCAACTAATTCCTGCTCAGATGTGCATTCATTTTTAGGTTTACATCAATCTTGACAAAACTCTTTGAAAAGTTTTTCAATATATTTCAAAGACTACAATACCCTGATTTAAAATCACTGCTTTGGCTGGTAGATACTGGATCACAGCAGGGAATGGGACAGGTGTGCAGACTCCTTGCTTGCTGAAGCACAGCTGGCTATGCCCACTACAGGCTGAGACCCATGCCTGCTTCGGTAAAGATATGCCAACATGTTGGGCAAGGAGATTCAGCTGACTGCACAAATCCTTTACATACAGATCCTATCACACATCAGAGCAGGTTTCCTTGTGAAGAAGCCCCTTTTCAAGCTGGACAGTGAAGCAGACTGATGTGGTTGAAGGCACTGCGTCTTTCATCTCTGAGCCTTATTGAGTAGGGCTTATTTCTTTAAACTCCTGTCTGCATTGAGAGCCATGATTCCAAACAATGCCAATGTGCATCAAAATAAAAAGGTAAGCATGCTCTAAGTTCCCCTGATTTTCAGATTCAGGAGGTCAACTTAACCCCTTCTGTCAGAAATGTTTTCTGAAGCAGAATGATAATAAAGATCCTATTTTACTCCGTGGCCAGCTTATAGCTAAGAGCTCAGATGACAGCAGCACAGAACAAAAGCTTCAGAGAATACTTTGGATTTTGTATTAATTTATGCATAATGTGGAAATAATTGTTCATCTGGAGCTGAGTGAAGTATGAAGTCTGGAAACATTCAAAATGACAGCAGATTTGAATGTCTATCAAATCTCTAGATAAGATGATTTCTTGCAGCTAGCTATATTCTTTACTTAGCAGTAAATATATTATACATATATATAAAAATCTATTATTATGACTTATGAAGTTGCAAGGGGGAAATCCATTTCCAGCTTCTTCTAGTTATGTTCAATCCTTTAGAAAATCTAACAGTCTCTATCTGAAATGATTAAAAAATCAATACCACACTTCTTTTTTGAGAATTGTATTTTGATAACCTTTCTACGAGTACTATTCTAGGCATCCTTCACCACTTGCCTGGCTGCATTATCTGTAATTGTCTTTTAATAGACTGAGACTAAATTATTAGAAAGGAATTGCATCACCAGGGAGTAAGGGTTGTCAGATACCAGTGAGATGTAATACATCAAATGCTGTTGTGTACGGCCTTATCTCATATCCTGTTTGTTGGTTTTTGTTTTTTTTGTTTGGTTTTTTTTTTTAATAGGGCTTTTGACCCTTATAACCTATTCTAGTTCAGAACAGGTGAAAAATGAATGCAAACCTGCATGCAGCTCCATAGAATTAATGAATCAATGAGAAGAGCTATATATTGGATAAAGAGTACCTGACCTGAAAAGCAGATACTAAAATGTTTCTTTTAGCGGGGCTTATGTTTTTGGTTTTTTTTCTCTGCAACTGAAAACAGAGTTCTATAGGAAAGTGTAGAGAGGTTTGCTTTGCCACCACAAGTTATTTACTGCGATCTTCCAAAGTACTCTGCTACTACATTGAGAAAGCACTTGAACCATAATTGAGTGTCTTAGCACCAACATAAAAATATTAGCAGTAAACAGCCGAATATTAGCAGACAACATCTAGTTAGACAGGGTATTTGGGTGGCATTTTAGTATCCACCAGCATGTCTTGGTTTATGTAAATTATTTAAAATATTCTAATTATGAGTTTTCTTAATTGTCTCAACAAATAATCAAAAATAAGAGCTGGTTGAAAATACACCCCGAATCTACTGTCAGGACAATGTAAGTCTGCATAACTGTGCTTTGAAGGCAGAAGAGATGTCTTAGGTTAGATGAGTTTATGGGCCATAGGAAAAGAGCCTTCCTCCAAAGGTTACTGCTGGCTAAGTCAATGGTCACCTACACATGAAGGATGTTGGCAGAAACCTGAGCATGAGGGAGAGGAAGCCCAGCCTTCAAAGGTGAGATACGCTTTACACACAGAGTTGATGGGCTGAAGTACAGAGAACGGGTGGCAGTGCAAGGTGTTTGCTCACACTGTGACCAGGAGTCTTCCTTTGGGCAGAGGGATGGAGAGTAAGAAAATATATGTGGTGGAGAAGCAAAGGTGTATAAGATCAAAGCAATTTCTTTATTTGTGAAAAAGGGAGAGAATGTTTGCTGCAGTGTAGAGAATATGCCAGAAGTGGGAGAGTTATGCTACCTGGTCAGTAGCATGATCACTTGCTTTCCCGGCGCAAGAAGCTAAGCTTTCTTCCTACTACTCTCTGGTGGACTTGCCTACTTCAGGACAAATAGGAAATTTGTTTTGGCACTAATTTATATGGATGCAGTGGAAGGAAAATCTTCTTTATAACATCACCATTCCCCAGAGCACCTACACACAGGCTAGAGTTTAGTTACACAAGTTTGTGTCAGGCCTACAGTTAATTTTTTTAAAATCCACTGTGATGCTCACCACTCTGTGCTTTACTGATTATACGCTCCATAAATATTTGTCCTTACTGTTCTTGATTTTTAGGTAAGACATTACATGAAAAATATTCATTGAATGGCCAATCTGTCTGTGACATAGTGAAAAATACCATGGTTGGTATTCTGTGATTTTATCTGAGGAGGGAGTCTCAATTTTGGAAAAAAAGGTCTCAGAAACATAAGGTATGAATCTGAGAAAGAATATATATATATTCTGATTTTTTAGAGAAAAAAAAAATTGGCTCAGTATGCTCAGTATCTTTTGCCAAGCACTGCAAATAAATTTAACGCTATTTTGTCTTTTTTGGGGCTAAGCTGTTTGTACCATTAAGTTAGTTATTTAGAGAACTGAAAGAGAAAAGACATATTTCTGAAAATTTCTTGAATATTTTCTTTTCTTTTAAAATAAGCTATTAGCCCAATCCAGAATGAAATAACAGTTTTATGTCCCTAAAAATTTTATTATTTCATTAAATGGTACCATTTATCTTCAAGTGCAGGGGAGGTAATGTGAATTCTGCCATTTAACTCAATAGCTTTAGGACCTGTCTTTTCGACTCTGAGAAATGAAAGCCAGAAATTGTGCTTCTCTGAAGAATTTTTGAAAAGTGTAATAATTAAAAGTACCTTTTTATTAATATACTTTATATCTGGTTTATAATACATTATTGAGATAATATCTCCTGGAAGGCATCACTGATAACCTGGGACCTGCGCAAATCAGTGGGAATTCTGTGTTCATCTTAGGGCCAAGATTTCATCAACTTTGAAATTTGCTAGATGTTGCTTTTCAAATACTTTAAAGAGAAAGAAAACAAATCTGCAAACTGAATGGCATAATTACATGCTGGAACATTAGGCCTGGTGAAAGCCACCTTGCAAAGTTTATATAACAAAGTATAATCTTTATTGTTGATTTTGGAACAAGTTAAAAGGTGTGTACAGTTCTTGTATTTTTCTGATTTCATAGCCTATGACCCTGGAAAATCATGATGCAAAATATATTCTGTAGAAGTCAGTTATTTGCTTCAATAAGTTGCAAATATCTCACAAGAGGAGGGAAAGGTTATTTTTGTATCAGAAGAATGAAACAGTTATTAGCTATCCATATTATGCACATTGCAGCTGTACAATAGAACTTAGTTGGAAACTGAAAAATGCTAGTTCAGAACTCACAAACAAGTTTTGAATAACCTTCAGAAATCTATAGTTTTCCTTTTTGCTAGACACTAGGTCCAAGAAAAATGAGAGAGGATTGTAATACAAGTTTGATTTATGTTTCCATTTACTTTACCGATGCAAAGGTGAGACTAAAGCTTAAAACAGAATAAAATTTACAGAATTAGGTCTGAGGTTAGTTCTGAAGCCAGCTACAATGAAAATTCTATCCTCTAGATGTGACCCACTGATCAGGTTGCTGAAACATTTGTGACTATTCCACTATCAGCCCAGTTAAAAATTTCACCCTGAAAGAAATCTTTCTAAAGAAAGCCAAATTGTATTAATGCATTTGGAACAGCTGTGGTATTAATAGACATTTGATGCTATCTAAAGGCAGAAATAAATTGGTTGTTTTATCAAGTTAAAAGATGTGTATCATATGCATGGTCAGCTACAGTGAAATATATTACTTTTGTTCACTATTTTATTGTTTCCTTGAAATCTTCATGACTATAACTGTGAGGTATGGACTGACAAATTTACACTTTGGGAGGAAACATACACCTGAAGTTTGTGAAGTAAAAGACACAGTCAATACCTAGGTAGTAGAAATGCTCATCAAACCTGCAACAAGTGAACTGCAGAGTGAATTGTTTGTTTCTGGAAGAATACCAAAATAGCTCTGAGATTTCTAGGCATGAGGAATGTATGGGTTGCATTTTTTTCCTGGTTATTTGTTGCATATACTAATCACTTGCACAAGGTACATTCATTGTTTCTAATATGAATATGGGTAGGTGAATTTTGCAAACAGTATTGTCTTTTCAAAAAGTCCCCAAAAAGGAACTTACAGATGATTATTTCTTTAAAAGAGCCACAAAACTGATTTCAGATTTGGTACAAGAAAAACAATAAAATTAGTATTGAATGCATGGAAAGAAATTAAGTACAATTATATGGTCATTGGATTAATTTTTGTGTACACTTGCAAAGATTAAAACCTGTGTTTATATGTATACATTTAGTATTACTTCCTATTTAATAAGATTGCACTTAGAAATTAATACTGAGACTATTTTAAGAAAGGTAGAATGATGTCATGTTCAACTCCCAAAGAGAGGTAATTTGGATTCTGTGAGATTTTAGAAAAGTAAGATAATATATGTGAAGACAAGGGTGGAAAAGTAAAGAAGTCTTAAATTATTCGAGAGCCTAGAATTGAGGCAACTGTATCAACTTTATAGTAACCAGCAGGAGAATTAAAGTAGAGGATGTTTTGACCAAACCAGCAAGATTAAGGCATTTTTTGAGTGATCTCAATGAGAACAAGATGCATGTCGCTGAAGTGAAGTGATATCATGAGTAGCTATTTGTCAAGGTATGGGCGTTTACTGTGCTGTAATCTAGGAGAAGGAAGCAATGAAAAAGCAAAAATAAGATGGTTGTAACGACTTGTTTGCTGGATGAATCTATAACTCTTTGGTTTCAGGGCCAAGTGATGACTGAATAGAACTAGATTGTCAAAGGAGTTATGTTCAAAAATCAAAAGAAGTTTAAATGATGTGGCTCTAATTACATTGAGGTGGAAGTTTACATTTCAGGGAGCCCCTGCAGAGATGCCTCAACAAATTGGAGGTCTGGGCAATCACCAACGATACGAAATTAACAGAGTCAAGTGCTGCGTTCTGTACCCTGGGACAACCCTGGCTGTGTGTATAGGTCAGGGAATGAGAGGCTGGAGAGCAGTGCCATGGAAAGCGACCTGGGGGCCCTGGTCAATGGCAAGTTGAACATGAGGCAGCAGTGCCCTGGCAGCCAGGAGGTCAAAGCATGTCCTGGGGTGCATCAGGCACAGCATGGCTAGCCAGGCAAGGGCAATATTGTGTTCAGTTCTGGGTGCCACAACATAAAAATATACTAAACTATTAGAGAGGTTTAGGGTAGATATCAAGAAAATATTTTTCACCAAGAGTATGTCTGAGCACGGGAATAGGCTCCCCAAGGTAGTGTCCTCAGCACCAAGTCTGGCAGAGTTCAGGTATCATTGGTACAATGCTCTCAGACACATGGCTTGATTACTGGGGTTGTCCTGGGCAGAGCCAGGAGTTGGACTCGCTGATCCTGATGGATTCCCTTCATCTCCATATGTTCTGTGATTCTATGATATTCTATGATTATGATGAAAAGCTATTGACAGTGCATGCAAATCTTTTAGCACAGATTCCTTAACCCAGTCATTTTCAAACTATTTATGATAACATCTTAATTAGGATCCACTAAGATATCATATGATCCAGTGCTTTGCATATGAGTAATAGAATTTTAGAAAAACAGCTGGAGACTGCAAATACTTCAAAAAAATTCACAGAAGGATGCAATGAACAGACTTAAATGATTAAAATTTAAAAGTTAAAAAGGCCATAGGAAAGATTTCAAGAGAGATGGAAAATAATCCCAGAATCTGAGAAGAGCTGTAAACCTTTTACTCCTCTTGGACTTCTAGATGTTTTAGAAGATATTAAATGTCTATTGTTATTTTCATTCAAATTCATTTTCAGTACAAAAATAATTAAAGAATTATTTCAAAAGAAAAGCTAAGTTCTAAATAAAATTTTAAAATTTTTGAATTGCTTTCAGTCTTCCTGCCAGTAAATGAAAAATGTGATACAGATGCAGATACAGGGTGAAATTTTGTTTATTTGCCTTTGGTGTTATGGCAGTAGGTGGTCATTGTCCCGTCTGCTGAGCTGCCAGAACACCATGTGAAAAAAAAATAAAAATCAGACCTCTTGGAGTGCTGCTTTTTCTGTCTTTTTAGGTTTAACATTTCTGGATGTTTGACAAGATTTGGGATGCGGTAGATAGTGAATTTAGAGCAAAATGTGAGCTACAAAGAGATTACTGCATATTTCACAGCTTTATATTTTTCCAAGAGTTGCATTTATTTCAGTTATTATAATGCAGAAACTCACTTTAGAAAACAGATGATTGGAGATCATTTATATAACCAAATCTACATGAGTCATAAAGACAACCAGAGACTTTCTTTCTAGAGAACAGGGACTTGAAATATGTGTCATAATCCTATATGTAAATCTTGTATTGGCAACTGTCTGCATAGTGGGATTCTACATACCTGTGAATAAGTAAAATTTATTATTGCATTTCTGTTTTTCAGAATTGTGATGCATGGTCTATAATCACAGACCTCTGAGATTTTCTCTTCTGTGGAATTTCTTTCTGCTAATATGCTCTAACCGGATTCAGGTTCCCTTGAAATCAGGTCACTGACAGTAACCACACAACACTATTACTTTTCCATCACTGCTTTGATCACATTATTGCATTCTGTCTTCCTCTCATCTTGTTAAGGTTTGCTACATTTGCCACAGAAGAAAAAAGCTGGAGACTGTTGTACTGTTTGTAAACACAGACCAATATTTTGAATCGTGATGCATTTGTTTAGATAGATAAATAGATTATTTAAATTTAAAATGATGCATCAAAGATTATAAATGTTGTTTAAATTAACAAATTTTTATCAAAAAATATGCTCTTTAGAAGAGAATTCAGACACTAAAACTCCCCCTAAATAGTTAAGGATGGCACTACCATATTGAGGGTGAAGGTTGGTTTGCAGTACACAACAGGCCTATGGCAATAAAATAATTTATGTTGTATCGTGCAGCTTTGGGTGAGCTGAACTGTTGCTGCTGCTTCTATTTCTGACCTATCTTTTCCTTTTGAGTGTTTGCTGTACAAGGGAAAGCTGTTGCTGCACTGAGAGTACAGTGACAGGATGTTACCACAGAAAGAAATGAAATGCTTGTGAAAAATATTTTCTGTAAATGATTAACGATTACAAATTTATTTTTTTGAGCTGAGATTTCAAAGTTCAGAGAGCCAAGTAGGGCCCATAAAGAAGGTAAAATTACATCTGCATAAAGAAAAAAGAGAAGTTTTGATGATTACTGATGATTATTGTGCAACATTTATACCTAGAGTGATTATATAGCAAAATCAAAAGACTTAGGACTTGTGATGCTGTCTATTATTCATCAGATGTCTGCATTACATACATAGGAAGGTGCAACCTATGGCCCAAGGAGCTTTGCTGTTGCAGTCATGATTAATGAATGTGGTGTTCATGTGGAATTGAGCAGCTCTCACTTTCAAAGAGCTGTATCAATAAAACGGATACTTAGTGAAAAAAACCCAACAAAAATAAAAGCATCGACAATAAGGCCTAGTAGTTTCTACAGTTTTGTTGAGTTTTTTATAATCCATGTCATTCTTAAGAGGAGTTTTCTTGGGATTGGGTGAAGTATGAATTCTCAACTGGGTATGGTACATCATACATTTGTGCTTCGTTTTTCTGTTGCTGTCCTGCCTGTTGTGTGTGCTTCCTTAACTATCAGGGTGCCAAGAGAAAGATATTCCTGGGGAATGTCATTCTACAGATCTTTTGGCAGAAAATCCTTCACCTGTGTGCAGAATCATGTTCCTTTCTCCAGCTCAGGTTCAAGCTAAGCCTCCTCCTCCTCTCCCATGATCAGACGAGGTAATTGTACAAATAACTGCAACTGCACTGGTAGATTTAAATTAAACACTACATGAGTGTGATTTATAATGGGTTTTTTGTGTCTTCTTGGCACAGAACAGACATTTATCAGTGAATATTGTAAATACAGCTACAAAAGCTACTGAGAAAAAAACACGGAAAGGCTCAGTAGTGACACAGAAGCTCCTGTTCCCAGATCACAGAAACAAGATATGATCTACTGTACTGTCTCCATCACCTTCATTAAATTCATTAACAATTCCCAGCAACAACTGCTAACAGTGGTCAGTATTCTTGCATGAATTGTGACTGTAGCATTTCTCATGGTTGTTTCTATAACTTTTGGGTAGAAATAGCTATTTTAAAATAATAATTTTAAAATTAACCAGAAGAAAATGAGAACATACAAAGACCTTGAATAAAATTCTAGTATTAGGGACAAGAATTTGCTACTGATTTTTCAGGAACTGTATTTCACAATGAATGAGTTATCCCAGCTCCTATATCCTACTAATCAAAGAAAATGGGACTGAACAGGATTCCTGTCTGTTTTGACAGTTACATTTCAAACCATTCTCGAGGGGCAGCAAATAAAAATCTCATGATTTTTCTTTGGCTAAAGGCAGACAATTTTCTTTGTGACACTATCAGTGAAAGATTACTTATGCAAAGTTTCTTATTTAAATACAGAAACAGTGTTGTGGCTTAATTGTATCTGCACACTTAATACCAAGTGGGTACAAATCAATATGTTTTAATCCAGAACGTAGCTAAGGAAGCATTATAGAAATTACATTCAGACTGATCAAAATTTAAATGAAAAAAGATACCAAGTCTCTCCATTCATGGAGCACTGTTCTGAAGGTAGCTCAAAGCATATGCTGAAAGGCTGAAAAAGTGATCAATTTAATGAGAGACGTATTTCATTAAAAGAGAATAAAGTTAAAAATATCTATCAAACCTGCTTTCCTCTTAAACTATTTGATAGATGTTTATGCAGTTTTAAGGACAATCTTTAACCATCAAGGAAAGTGGTTTCCATCCCCTTACCCTTCAGGTTCTTGTGCTCACAGTAGCACAGTAGATGATGCACACTTTGGGTATGGTGCACACTTGCCCTTTGATGAGGGTTGTCTTGGACAGCCCAGATGGGATTGTTTGCCTTGGTTGCATTGGAGAGAAAAGAACAAGGCCAGAGGGTGTGGAATCTAAAAAGCTGGAATAGGAAACAAATTAGTTTGGTTGCTGGAAGGGGCCGATCACTTCCTGAGTAGAACTGATGAGCTGCCAAGGACTGTCATAATGAAACATGCCAATGCCTCCTGGGGGACTGTGCTGCAGACTTCCCTCACAACGTGCCTTTGAAGGAATTTTGAGCAGACTGATGCCAGACAAAATGTTTTTGCTCTGCTGTTCCCCTTTCATTGCAAATGTTGGAGTTATTTATTAGAAAAGGCCTAGGACTTTGTCATCTTTCTAATGTAAACTTTGGCGCCTTATTCTATTTGAATCAAATTTTATGTATGCCTTGAATTGGTAAGACAGAGTGTGAGGCTTTAAGTTTCTGCCTGACTATCAATTAGTCATTAAAAGGAGTTTAAGTAGAAAAGGCAGGATAGATACCACAAGCACTGGAAAGATGTTTTAGTTCCTTAAATATTTTCTATTTAAATACACCTAATTAATAATTCTGCATCAGACTGTCACTGAAGCTGAAATATTTTGGTTTCTTAACGTCTTTTTTGATTCATCTGTAAAGAAAAAATATTTCTAGTTTCCCACAATTTGTGGTAGCGCTAATAAAACTTATCTGTCAGATTAGTTTAGATATACTATTAGTAAAATGTGCTATGTATTCTGAAGTGGTTTTTTTTGTTATTTTCACCTCCACTTTTAAAAATTCCTATAGATACGATCATTTTTCCCCTGGTAGTAGTTCATATCTAGACTTTTTCTTTGCCCACAGATTTTCTGTCAGTTTCTAGTAAATTGTTTTCCAGTTCAAAATTTGAAAGTTTAATGTAGTTACCTTGACAATGACTCTTTAAAGATGATGATTTAGGCAGAAGAATAGCTTTAGTGTGTTTTTACTGGTATTTAGAATAGTATTTTAGATAATAGTAATCTGAAGTAATACAAGCAGTTTTGTAAAAATTGGATAATATTTTCATTATATTTTGTACTTGTCAAAGACTAGAAGATTAGAGAAACTGTTAATTTTGGATTGTAAAACATGCAAAGCAAAGTAGATACTGAAGAAGCTTTATGTAAAATGAAATAAATCCCTGGCCTTGTATTTGTCTCTTGTAGTCTGAACAGAAGCTTTGTCTAGTCAATAGAGACAGCATCATCAAAGAATCAGTTATTTAAATACAGCTCGAGATGTTTTAAAAACATTCTTTAGTTGCAAATTAATTACTGATTCCACTATTTCTAATCCATTACTAATTATACTAATCCTACAGTAGTGAATCTATCATCCCATTATAAGCACAAATGGTTTAGTGTCTTTGTTATTATGTCTAACCTTAGGCCTGGATGATCTCATAAAAAAGAGACAGTTTAGAATAAATTCCATATTTTATTACTAATTTTTTTGAATGTAAAATGCTGTATTTCTCCACACAGAATTAATTATAGGAGAAGTAGAATTTCTGTTCCACTATCTGTCCAAGAAAAGCATTATATTTATTCTCTAAGTCTAATCTATCTGAGGTTTAGACTCTTCTCAGTCTTTTTCCTGTCACAAAACCCAAACTGATTCTATAAGTTACTATAAACAATATCACAAACACTTCAAATTTTCATCAAAAATTCTATTGAGTCAGTTTTTAGAAGGTTTTATTTAGTTTTCATCTCTGTGTCTTCTGCCTCCTTTGACATCAGTAAGGCTTTGGTGACTCTCAGGCTTCATCCTAATTTGAGTGCATTGCCATAGTTTCCTGTCAGAAGGAAAATCCACAGACCTTGCCAGCACTGAAGACTCCTGAGACTTTCTTCCAATGTCTGAGCGTTTCTATCTAGTGCTTCTTAGGTGCTTTGGGGTCTACAAATAGATATCCAGGAGGCAGTGAGTTTCCCACAGGTTCCGTACTGTATCTGCCAAATTCATGCTGATGTTTCAGCAGTCCCATGTGGCACCTGGTGCTTATAAGTGAGCAGCTGAAGTCAGCTTTTGTTTGGATTTATGCGCCAGGCAGCCAAAGTTTGCAATCCATGATGATAGCTATATTGCGGGTTTGTGTAATTAAAAGGCCTCAGTGTCTCCTCAGTAATGACTTCAGACACTTCCTTTCTTTATTTTCTGTTGTTTATCACCATTACCATAATTTCTCACAGTAACTGTAAAAAGTAATTTCTTTCACTCACAAAGCCAGAACATTTTATCCAAGAAGAAACAGCATCCAGGTGTGAGGAAACAAAACATTATAGTTGCACGATAAGAGCAGAGCGTAAATTGGAACTTTGTTGATGCAATCTATCAAATATAGTTTTTATTTTCTTCCTTTTTTTTCCTAGCACACTGACTTTAATTTAGTTTTGTTTTTCCTTGAATGATATTGAATTTTGCCAGACTGGAAGCCAACAACCAAGCCACACACAGCCACTCACTCACTCCCCCACCAGGTGGATCAGGGGGAGAACCAGAAGGGCAAAAGGCAGAAAACCCATGGATTGAGACAAAGACAGTTTAATAGGGAAAGCAAAAGTACCAAAAGCAGAAAAGGTCTTGGCTCTATGTAAGCCCTGCTCAGCAGTAACAAAAATATCTCTTTTATTATCTTGCATTATTAACACCTCGTTCAACACAACACCAGCCACTGTGAAAAAAAATAACTCTATCCTAGCCCAAACCAGCATGTTGGCAAAGAGAATTTAATTTCTCTAAATTTAAGGAGTATGCAGAAAGTTACATGACATTTTCAAGTGATACCTGGAAGACTGATACACTTCCATCTTTCAGGAAAAATGGAGTTTAAACAAAGTTAGCTGAATTCTGGGCAGAAAGTAAGCTACTGAAATTTTGGGAAGAACAATCTCTTCTGAGAAGAAGTAACATTTCTGCTGTGGGAAAGCAGAATGAGATAAACATGGTCTCAAAAATATAACACAAAGGAGCAGGACATGTAAAGGAAAAAGTTTTCTCCCTTAAAGGATTCTAGACATGCTCACTGCAGTAGTCTAAATTTACTGCAAAAAAGAGAATGGAATCAGGAAACAAGTTCTTTTATAAATGCTACAATATACTATGATTTGGGGTCTATGCCTAAATAAGACCAAAGACTGGGTAGGAAGAAATGTGTATATAAATGATATGGGCCATTGTTTTCTGACACACAGTGTAGACTATTTATGAAGTGGCATGGGTTTTTTTGATTACTTATAGACACCCCCAGTTTAGAATGACTATCCAAGTCATCCTCAGGAAAGATGGCCTCCTGAGCTGGTAGATGGGGACAGGGAGCAGCATAGCCCTCCTGTAATTTAGGAGGAGGCAGTTAGCGACCTGCTGAGGCACTCAGATGCTCAAAAGCCCATGGGACTAGATGGACAAAAGCTAGGACCCATCCTAGGGTAACGAGGGAGCTGGCAGAAGAGCTCACCAAGACACTCTCCATGATTTGTAATCAGTCCTGGCTCGCTGGGGAGGCCCCAGACGACTGGAAGCTGGCCTGTGAGACGCCCATCCATAAGAAGGGCCAGAAGGAAGATCTAGGGAACCACAGACCTGTCAGCATGACCTCTGTGCCCAGCAATATTATGGAACAGATCATCTTGAGAATAGAGACATGACACCTGCACAACAGCCAGGGAGTCAGACTCACCCAGCATGAATTTAGGAGGGGCAGGTAGTGCCTAACCAACCTGATCTCCTTTTATGAGCAGGTGACCCACCTAGGGATGTTGTCTGCCTGGATGTCAGTAAAGCCTATGACACTGTCTCCCACAGCATTCTCCTGGAAAAGCTGGCAGCCCACAGCTTGGAGAGGTGCATCCCTTGCTGGGTTAAGAGCTGGCTGGGTCACCAGGCCCAGAGAGTGGTGGTGGATCATGCTGCACCCAGCTGGCAGATTGTTACTCATGGTGTTCCCCAGGGATAAGTGTTGGGCCAAGTCCTGGTGTAGTTGACCTTAGTGACATGGTCTAGTTAACAAGATGGTGCTAGGTCATAGGTTGGACTCAATGATCCCAAAGTTCTTTTCCAGCCTAGCTGATTCTGTCATTCTGTGATTTTTTTGTTCTATCTGCTACCTCCTACTTTACCTCTGAATGAATATCTGCCAGCTATTTACATGCTTTTGAGAGTTTCCTTGTGCACTTGATGATGATCAAAGGATGGATTTTTTTATGGTACTTAGGCTCGTGAAGATGCAGATAAGCACCAGTGAGAATTAGATACTTAGGTGCCTTTGAAAATTTCATTTGATGACTGTTAAGAAGTAGAAGTTCCCTTAAAATTCTTGTCATGTATACTTAATGCCTATCCATATTACTGAAAGGGACTGAATCGGGATTTATGTAATGATCTTTTTCAGCTCATTTGTAAGCCCTTGAGAATAGATCAAAATTCACTTTGATTGACTTTCCAAATGGACATTGAATCATTCTTTCATTATCCTCTTATTTTCAGCTGAATAGCTGGATAACAGGAAAGGTATTCCATTCTTTTATTATCTTGTACAGAAGAGGAAAAGAAGTACAGTGCTGAGAAAAATGGCGTGGAGAGGGAATAAAATTGTAACAAGGACGTTTCTAATCCTGCTATTCATCCTCTATTGTAGGCAGACAGGTAAAAAAAGGCTAGGGGGTTTTTATACTATGGGAAGTATATTATGCAAACACACACAAGAGAATTGCAATGTAACCAAAAACCAGAGTATTCTTTTCTTCTCTATATTTCTGTTTTCCAGTGCCCTTAGAGGCAGTGCCTAAGGCAGAAGGCTGAGCTGTGCATGAGTCTTTTCCATGTACCACAACTTTAGTCAGTGACAGAGCATCCAGAGCTGTGTTTGTACTAATGGTCCGTAGCAACTGAAATGTTCGGATCCTGTGGCAGAGACCCGTGCTATCCATCATCTCAGTTACAGCTGCTCATACTGTGAGCATTTCCCTGTCCTCCATAGCTGTCCTGGTCTACAAAAAGATGTGTGATATCCAAATAGCAGAATGACAGCTTCCAGGCTACGTGTTCTTGAGCATTAGAGTGATACGAAGAATTTTAGGCCCCTCATAAATGAAGTTTTTCCCTAACAGCTTAATTCTCTAGGAATCATATCAGAGCTATGTGTTTGGATGTCATGTCCTCCTCAGACCTAGATGCCCAAGGGCTCTGTGGGATTTCTGAAACAAGTTGAATTTTAAAGTGCCTTCTAGGGGTGGGTTAAATTCTGATTTATTTTATAATGGCTTCTGTCATAGCAAGCATTAAAAAACTGGAAAATCAGATTAGGGCTAGTTGTCCATTCCCTTTCCTAAAACGCGCAGAACTTGTACCTGCATCTGAGGCTGTGGTATCTATGCATTTTTGGACTGCATACATTTAAAAACTTTTCATTTTATCTCCACAGCAACTGCAAAAAACAGAGATAAAATATCTCCACACTAAAAAAAACAAAACAAAACTTATTTGGTTTTGATTTTAGAATATTTTTTGTTCTGATTCAGTGAGTTCTACTGGAAGTTTTTCAGTCTTTTTCTTTTCAATTTTCTTGTATTATTATTTTAAACTCTTGTATCACTGTTAAGCATTTTTTCAGTGTCATGTATTTAAAAGTTTCTAGATTCTTTGTGTTTTCTGCAAAATGTTGACAATACAAGCAAAATGTAATAAACCAAAAAAAGGCTGTTCTCCACCTTTCCTAAAAACAGGATCTTTTTTCCCTTGTGTGGAATATTCAAAAATCTACTAACATGCCTAGACCCCAAGCAACAATAGAAAAAAGGAACCACACTGTCATCAATTCATTCACTTTTCAAGAACTTTTTAATTTCAAGACATTTACAATAGTTCTCAAATTTTATCTCTCCATTTGTCATAAAGAGTCACATCTGTGACCACCCCATCTCTGCAGTGGTGTGCAGCATTCCAAACCCTTTCGTTTCAGTTTCTGTAAGTCTTATTGTAGAGTTTGCAGAATGTACCATAAAACAGAGACATAAAAACCACTCAAACTAGTTATGCTAATAATTGATTTTATTCCAGATCAAGCAGACAACAGTATCAATTACATGAAACTACCACTGCTGGTACTGGCTGATGAAGTGGAAGAGCAAAGTGTCATTATGAGGTAAAAAAAAACAAAACTATGTTAGAAAGCACATATATATTTACTCCTGTTGCTGATTTTCAGGCCATAGGTAACATGTTTTAATTAAATTCTAACTACTTGGTTCAATCCTTTGCATTACCTGAGGGTCGTAAAATGATACATGTATCAGTAATTTACACCATATAAAAATTGAAAAATAACAGCAGAATTGAGACAAAGAGTCAAAAAGATTAAAATCATAAACAATAATTTTGCTCTCTGATCCTCTTTGAACTTGGGCATTCTTTTTGAATATTAACTTTTTTTTTTCCTCCCTGGGGACAGTATATCCAAAAGCCATTGCAGTCAAAATGCTTCTCTGTATTCCTGTTTCATTTTGTTGGTTGTGTAACATTAGTGTTTTTTAAGCTCAAAGGTGACTTCTTTGGACAATGAAGTTTTTTAGCATTAAACATATAAAATATCTTTTTATAAAAGATAAAAGGAAAGCCACTAATGAACTCGTATATATGCTTCAATTTATTCATTTTACTGTTTCCTGTTTTCAGTAAGTTTAAGAAGGTTTAAGAAGGCTACGATTTAAGAAGGCTATGAACCACAATAACTTTTTGCATGATGTCACTTTTTGGGCCAACAAAATCTCACAGAGGCGTTTTGGTGATAACTCATGCTGTAGTACAAGAGCTCAACGTTTCCTCTTGCTATTCTTTTTCTCCCTGCAAGTAACATATACTTTTTCATGTTGAGTTTTTTCTGAATGTTTTAATAAAATAAAGATATTCTTCTTATATGTGTATAAAATAAGAGAGCTTTCTTCGAGCACTTTTTGCTCATCCTTGAAAATACCATCCCAGCATTATTGTCAGACAGACAGATTATAGCAATGCAGTTTTTAATTCATTATAAAAGGTTAAAAGCCAGCAAAAGAAAGATTTCTGCTGCATGTAAATTAATATATAGTATCTTTTGATGACTGAGCAAGAAAAGACTGCATTTCAGAAGGATCTAGTAGGACATGTAGTGATAGGGGAAGTACCTTTAATCTGATAGTGATAGTGAAGGGGGAGTACCTTTAATCTGAAGGAATGTAGATTTAGATTAGCTATTATGAAGAAATTCTCTCAGAGGGGTGAGGCAATTGAACCCAAGACTCCTGATCCCTAGAATTGTTCAAGGCCAGGCTGGAAGAGGCTTAGTGCAAGCTGGTCTAGAGGAAAGTGTCCCTGTCCATGGCAGGGAGGGTTGGAACTAGATGGTTTTTAAGGTTTCTTCCAAGCCAGCCATTCTATGATTCTATGATCTTTTACAAATCTGTGGAGCTGGGAAAGTAGGATAACCAGGAAACATATTTTGTCAATAAACAGGAAGACATACATTCAAGTTGAGCAGCTAGATAATTAATTTATGATACAGATTGTGACTTTGTTTTCTTGTTTGTATTTGTTTGGCTAAGATTTCTTTTTAGCATTCAAGCACAGTATATGCCATTCAACCAGAAATACCCCACGGAAAGAACCTTGTTAAAAAGAAAACCAACAAGAAGCCCAGGAGACATCTGGGAAAAGCTGTTGCGTTTGTGAGAAATTAAGCTGCCTTTTCTATTTGTTTTATATTTTGTTGTTTGCCTTTCATCTGCTCAGACCATTATCTTCACTTTTTAATATAATTTCCTCTCTATTTGTATGATGAAAATTCATGTATCACAATTATATTTCACTGTATCTGTGGTGGTTTAACCCCAGCTGGATGCCAGATTCCCACCAGAGTTGCTGTGTCACTTGCCTCCTCAGCTGGACAGGGAGAGAAAATAGAATGAAGGACTTGTCAATTCAGATGAGGACCACACACCAGTTACTGTCATGGGCAACACAGAATTGACTTGGGGAAATTAACTGAATTTATTACCAATCAGATCAGAGTAGGGTAATTAGAAATAAAACCTAAATCTTTAAACATCTTCCTCCCACTCCTCCCTTCTTCACGGGCTTACTTTCTCTCCTGAATTCTCTACCTCTTCCCCATTTCAGCAGCGCATAATGGTGGGGCATGGGGATTGTGGTCAAATCTATTTCTTCTCCCTTCCCAGTGTGAGGACTCCTCACACTTCTGCTCCAGCATGGGGTCCTCCCACAGAGGCAGTCCTCCATGAACTTCTCCAATGTGAGTCCATCCCATGGGCTGCAGTTCTTCATGAGTTGCTCCAGTGTGGGTCCCTTCCATGGGGTGCAGTCCTTCAGAAAGAGGCTGCTCCAGTGTGGGTCCCCTGCGGGGTCACAAGTCCTGCACTCTCTCCACAGGTCCTGCCAGGAGCCTGCTGACTTCCCACATGGTCACAGCCTTTCTAGGCACCCACCTGCTCCACTGTGGGGCCCTCCATGGACTGCAGGTGGATCTCTGCATCCCCATGGTCCTCCATGGGCTGCAGGGCACAGTTGCCTCACCACGGGCTGTGGGGGGATCTCAGCTCTGGCACCTGAAGCACCTTCTTCCCTTCTGTCTTGCTGAGTTGGGTGCTGCAGAGCTGTGGCTACCACATAGTCTCACTCCTCTCTCTGGCTGCTAATGCTACTGTAGAATAATTTCTTTTCCCTTGAGTACATTATCCCAGAGGTGCTACCACCTTCAGTGATGGACTTGGCCTTGGGCAGCAGTGGGCTTTTCTGGGAGACAGCTGGCACTGGCTTCACTAGAAGAATGGGAAGCTTCTGGTGGCTTCTCACAGAAACCAGCCATGTAGTCCCCCTGCTGCCAAAACCTTTCCATACAAACCCAGTACACTATCAAAGAAACACTGGCTAGATTTAATACAAAAATGTCAGGGTTTTTTACGGCATATTGTTAGTCAAAAGACTAAAAAAAGACTTCAATGGTTCAAACATTTAACAAAGGATCAGTTTGGGAACTGGACCCAAAATCTTTGTGTCAGGAGCTCAGCAGCCACTAAAAAACTCACTGGCTAATACTGTAGGAAAGCATATTAAAAGGAAACCACAGCAGGGCTAATAAATCTGTGTTGAAGGTAGTTAGTGAACTCAATTCATCCCTGACACAACTTCATATTGGAGAATGAAACAAATCTGGCTTTTCTGTATTTGTGCTTTACCTGATTCATAAAACACAAAAAAGTATTGGTATTAAGACAATTATTTTTTTCTCTATGAATTCTAAAAAACAGAGTTTTTTATGTTTTTATATGTTCTTTGTAAGCTGTGAAGCATGCACTCAGTATTATTGCCAATTTGGGATCTCTGTGTAAAAGTGTTTGAGAAATATGTGAGAAAAAAATGTGAGTAGAAGCAATTCTAATACTCATAGCTTACTCCCAGTTGCAGACTGGGGACTTTAATTTCAGGGTGCAACATGTTGCGTGTATGATATCTATACTAAGAAGAAAATGTGTGGTAGAAAAGTGCCAGTCCTCTGATTTCTTTCTCCTTCTTCACACTCCATTTTCTGGTCCGGGACTTATCTGATATCACAAATGATGCATAAGCTAGTGTTTGAAATTGTTTCTCCAAAGGTTTAAATATATTTTGAAAACAAATTGCTTGTCAGTAAATTTTAGAACTTTTAGGTAGATGATTTTGTAAACAAGATTGTACAATTCTTTGTAAATGAATTAAATTCTACTAGTTTAATTTCCATGGAAGTCAATGACAATGATCAAATTATTTCAATAAATACCAAATGGAACCTAAATGAGAAATTCTTAGGTTGGTAAAACAAAATGCAAGAGGGAGAAGCAATACACAAAAGAAGAAAGGCAGTCTTCTCATAGAAAATCTAGGGGTTTTTTACATCCTTATAAAATCTGAGGATGAATTTGCATTCAGTTATCACAGGCACATATCACAAGTTCAATATGTCAGTCTTACAACTTCGCTGACATTCGTGCTTTCTAGAATAAAAATTACAATAATGTTCAAACATCATCTTGCAATTCCACTTTACATCTTTTAAATGACCTGGAGAATTTCAAAGCTTTGGCTTTGAAAATGTTACAAGACAAAACATGAGTGACTATGTCTTAGAGTGTGTGGGAGACTGGAGTGTTGGCATGAAAATTCATGTGTCCTTTTACAACTTTTTTCAAAAAATGTAATTGCTTTTATCCTTGCGTATCAGCAAGGGGTTTCTACTGTATCATTTTAAACTCTGTGAGCTCAGTCTCTATTAAGATGTTTTACTGCATCAGATTGATTGATTTAATGAACCAAAAAAATAAGGAGATATATGTGATTTTCAAGTAGCAAGATTCTGTATGAGGTAATGCTCTAGAAATGATGGTTCAATAGCTTGCTCTGTCTGGAGTGTGTTTTTGGAACATTACCTCTAACATAGGTGCTGTGGCTGATTTGAATACACACGTTTTGCCAACTGGTAAATGTTTCTTGTGCATACTATTGGTCTCTTTTTTTCATGTTAGCTTCCTCCTTGTCTGCTTTTCCGTCTGTGAACCAGGAAGAGGAGTAGCAAAGAGGTATACCACAATAGAAATATTGCTCTTTATACTGCTAACAGGCTCAAATCATGACATGGATGAAATCTGAACCTAATTTTTCATAAAATGTTATGGGCTATATTCATAAAAATGCAAATGTTTGTGCTTCTGGTAGATATAAGTTATTGCAAAAAGAAGAAAAATTCATCCATCCACTTTAATTTTTACAAACCCATTGTTTGCCTCTGGTAATGGCTCATTCTGATTTCATTCTACATTATAAGAGGGAGTGGAGACACAAATATATTTCTCACACCATACATGGGACCACAAGGATTGTAGCATTCTGTTTCTCACTGATGTTAAGTTCTATTGCTGTGCTATAACCATGCAGCCATGGAAAGCATTGTATTTGTGTAACTATACAATTACAAGCAGTGACTGAATAGCAACTAACTTATTTTCAAAACCATGAAAGGACTTGGAAATGGAGAAAAAGGAGGAATTGAGATAATAAAGTATGGATTCACTTTATTGTCACCAGTAATATGTAGGAGTTTGGGACCTGCTAATGAAACATAAGATGAAAGGACATAATTTCTCAGTTGACAGATTAGTTCTCTTTTATTTCTGAATTGCTTTAATTTCTTTTTTATTCAGAAGAAAATATTGGGCTGTGTGACTGTTTTAACTTATCTATATTTTCTGCAAACACAAGATTAGCATGCAAGAAATCATGCAAATCTCCCTGCTTTGCAGTTGTAGGATGAAGCCCTTCATTTTTATTCTCCCTGTTAGTAATGTTGTGCTCTCATTTATTTATTTGGTGCTATATACTTTTTCAAAAAGATCCCTAAAGACTTCCTATTTATCCCAATATATACTTTATATTTCCATTTAATCTTTGTAACGCTTGCATTTATGTTCAGTTTCTGCATATGTTGTAGCACATATCTCAGTACTGGAGTCAATCCTGCATCCTCACACCTTTTCCAGCGAATTTCCATCGGAAATCTGTAATTTTCTACAATGGGGAAAAAAAAAAAAAAAGCAAAGCTGACAGAAAAAAAAAAGAATCCCTTCCTTTTGGGACACTACCAGTCTTTCTAAACTTGAAGGACCCCATCCAGGCCCTAGGTCAGGTGTCTGCCATTTTTATTTTCTGATGTTGCTGCTGCAGTGACCTGGCACCACCATATCCTTCTCTGCAGCTGTTCCCTTTTTAGGTGTGGAAGTGGGGGGCTGGTTGCAGGCTTTTGATGTCCCTGCAAGATGTCACAACAATTCACTCTTCTGAAGCTGGTGCTGAGTATCAGCATGCCATTCTTAGCAGCACTGCTGATTATTTTCCAGGAAATAATAGCTACTTTTTCAACATCTAACTCCTGAATATAACTGAATATAATTCACTGTATTTATCAAGGAGGTATTTTAAATTACAGAAGTGTCATTTATGTAAAAAAACCCCAAACCTTCTAACTATGTGGTCTTACCAGTTACTCCAGTTAGTGAGATGTATATTCTGACGGATAGAGTATGCCCAATATTGTATGTAAGAATTCCCAGGTACCATTATACTGATATTTAATTGGGGAGGTTTTGAGGCACTCCCATATACTTCAAATATTCATTGAGTGCATTAAAAAGATTGACCACTTTTGATTGAGCCTCCGCACTATGGAAGTTAAACCCATAGTTTTAATTTAATTTTTGGAATTTCAATTCTCTAACTAGCTTTAGGATGTAGCTGTCTAACTTTTTTTCTTTATTCTTCTCTATTTTTCTGAAGAATTCTCTTATTTCTTTCAGTGTTCATGGTAACATGCTGAATTTTCTATTCTTATATGTAGTTTAGTTTCTTAATCAATCTTAGTTTCCATTGATTTGTGTATTTGTGGTAACCTTTATAGAGGAATTTTTATGCACTTTGTAACACGGGTTCTTCCTCTTCTCTTAAAGTCAATATTTGTGAAAAATTCTTAAATTCCTTAATGAATGCCTTCAAAATGTTCATATTCACAGACTTTGAATATTATTGAAACTCTTTTGTAAATTAATAAAATATCCCATCTTCTTCCTTTTTTGAACATGTAGAACATGGGGTTATATTTTTTATTTGACTTCAAACACTATGATCAAAACAAGGATTTTGTTCATTTTCTCATTTTCAAATATGAAATTCCCCAGGCCTTTCCTTCCCAGCAAAAAACAGTGATACCCAAATTACAAGCATATTATTTGTTTTTTTATTTTATTTTATTTTATTTTATTTTTACTCTTTTTTTTTTTAGCCTGGGTTTGAAGACTTTTTTCTGCAGTGAACTTATTTTTTTGAACTGCTGTGCTGCTCTTTCAAATTTTTTGATATATTCACTTCAAAGCTTTGCTGCTTAGTGTGTGAAATTCATCTATCTTCTGGCAAAATGCAGGCTTTCAATTTTGACAGTTTATTCAGTGTGTTTATTATTTTCTGTATGAAATAATTCACTTCCCGCTACCCTTATGCATCTTATTTACTTTCCTTTTTTTCGATTATTAAGTCATTATTTAGTCCACTGTTAATATTCTGCATTAAAATATGTCTCCAAACTCTCAGAACTGTTGTTGGCCATGCATATGCAGTTTATATGCAATATCCAGGATTTCTAGTAGAATACATTACTCTTCAACATATGTATAGATATGCTCTGTGAAGGATCTTATATAGATTCAGATGTATTTCACAGAATCACAGAATGGGTGAGGTCCAAAGGGACCATGTTGGGTCATCTTGTCCATCCCCCTTGCTCATGCAGGGTCATCCTAGAGCACAGAGCACAAGACTGTGTTCAGACAGCTCTTGAGTATCTTGAGTGAGGGAGACTCCACAGCCTCCCTGGACAATCAGTTCCCATGCAGGGTCACCCACACAGTAAAGAAGTTCATCAGTGTGTTCAGGTAGAACTTCTTGTGAATAAGTTTCTGCCCACTGCCTCTTGTCACCACTGAGAAGAGCCTTGCTCCATTCTCTGGATGAGGTCCCCTCCCACTTGTCTCCAGGCTGAACAGACCCAGCTCTATCACCTTTTCCTCATAAGTGAAATACTCCAATCCCTTAGTCATTTTTGTTGCCCTCCACTGGACCTGCTCCAGGAGCCCCATGTCTCTCTTGTCCTGAGGAGCCCAGAACTGGACACTGCACTCCGGATGTGGCTTCAACAGGGCAGAGCAGAGGGGCAGGATCACCTTCCTCAACCTGCTGGCAATGCCCTTCCTAAAGCCCCACAGGATCCCATTGGTGTTCTTGGCCACCAGGACACTCTGCTGGCTCATGGACAGTTTGCTGGCCACCAGGACCCCCAGGTCCTTCTCTGCAGAGCTGCTTTCCAGCAGGTCATTCCCCAGCCTGTGCTGTTGAACGTGGGGGGTTATTCCTCCCCACGTACAGGACCCTGCCCTTGCCTCTCTTGAATTTCAGACAGTTCCCAACTCTCCAAGGTCCTTCATAATCATGGCTAGAAAACTTATTTACAACAGCTACAATAAGCCATGTTCCTTGAAATCAGATTTTAGAAAATACTTCAGAGAGTGAAAATGCTGGGATATTACCCTTAGTTATTGTTTTGTTTAGCTCCACTCTTTAGACTGCAGTGAGTTGCAAATAAATTTCAGAAAAAAATTTCCATGATCGTTCCTAAATTTCCATCCTTCTGGTTAGCTCTATAGAAACACAAGAAAAAGATTGATGTTACTTTTTGGATGTAAAGTAATGAATTGCCTGCTTTGCATCTGGTTTAGTTGTTGTGTTTATTTCTGGTTTTGTTAGGTTGGTTTGTTTGTTTTTTAAGGGAATGGTTTTCTTTGAATACAGATGTACAGGAAATGCAGATAGGTTAGGTAGGGAGTCCATAAAACTATACCAGCACCTTCATTAAAAGGTATCAAATATATAAGGCAATAAATCTAAATTTTCTTTAGTGAGAACTAATTTTTTATAGGAGTGAGAGCAGGCTATGACCAATACAGTGGAAATTGATTTTGTGGTATAATGAAACTGAATATTAGACACAGTCTCAAGCTTAATATTGTGAAACAGTTATATCATAGAAATATTGTATATGTTTGTAATTCTCTCTTGCTTTATCAACACATTTAGTTTTCAGATGTTTATTCTTCAGAGATTTGTTGTAAAATGAGATTTAGAGACCAGTTCTCATTAAAGTGCCATGAAGATTATGGTACATACTTTCTGAAAATTTTATGAACTCTTTTTACTTTCATTTTCTTCTGTTTTCTTTTTGAATAGAGCAGTACTAGCAATTTACTATCTCCTGTTGTCCTGTGCAGAGACTAAGGTTAACACCTGGACTACAAATCCAAAATGGCTATTTCTTTTCTTTTTCATTATATTGTTCTCTTTTTCCTTTATTCTTGGTGGGGTGCATTTTGGATGATGTATTTACCCTACTGAGAGCTGCAGGATTCTGTAAAATCTGTATTGAAACCCATGTCTTCATCATTATCTCACTTCAAAGTATTCTTATAATCACAAATATAGCAGGTTTCTGCTGCTGCATAGATGAATAAATTTACCTCAAGTGGTCCATTATCAAAGGTGAAAAAAACCCCATTTTTTTACAAGTGTAAAATAATAATCCTTATTATGATTACCAGAAAGCATTGATTAATTGCTATTAAATAAGCACTATCTGAAAAACTATGACTATTCATAGTGAAGTTACCTTTTACTGTGTTTAAGGAAAGAAATCACCATCGTGTCCACATGCGTATCTCCTGTATATAACTCCTCATAATGCCAAACTAAAATAAAACTAAATAAGTCTGACAGTCATTTCAAGTTTCATACTATTTTTCAAGTTCTTCCAATACTCAGCAGCTTCATCATGAGCCCAGGGGAACACAACTTCTGTATTACAGAGAGAGCTGCTTTAGTACCTTGGGATAATTCATCGGAAGGCTTTCACTACAGGACAGGAAGTTTGAATTACAGTTGTAGTCAGTATCATGGAGTTAATAGATGTGATGATTTTGGTCAGCAATGTCCTGCTGCTATTGCTTTGTAAAGCAAAGAGTGCATTCTCTAGTAGCAAGGAGTGAGGTGGAGTTTGAATCCTAAACTGTGTAAGCCTGTGTATGAGGGGTCTGCATGTATGGAGTCAACAGTTCCTTCCAGTCAGAAAAATTCAGAACATGTTCCAGGAATGATTCTTGCTTCTGTTTACCATCATTGCCTCAGCTTTACATACAGAAATCTCTGCTGAGAAATGGTTGTCTGACGAAGCAGAATTTAATTACTTACTAAAGAATTTCTTCCTCTGATATTCTGGCATTTTAAACCATGGTAGCTGATGCAAATATAGTTTGTGTTAAGGTAATAGCAATATGTAGAGTCTGTCTACCTGTAATATATTCTTTTTTTTTCCATTTATAATCTCCTACTGTTGTAATCAGAAAAATATTGGTTAGAATACTATTCACTCCATTGTAGAAATATTTTCTTTTTATTGTTTGGTAAAAGACATATCCTTTAGGGTACATTTATGCTCTGATGGTTGACAAATAAGAATCTGTAATAAAAATGTATTAATCATATATTTCTTCAGCATTTCTATTTCAATTTTCAGCATCCACTTTTATCTTTATGAAAATACTTATGCAGAAGATGAAGAGACTGGTTCCTTTCTTGTCCAGTTCTGTACATCAATCAGTATTTTGGCACTAAGGGATGACACAGACTGTAATGGATGGGATAGAAAGCTTTCCTTAAAAGAAAACTTCATAACTGGAAAAATGCTTTTTGCTGCATTCTCTCTGGATTTTTGTCCAAGTATGAGTCTCCTTAGGTGTTAAAAACCTTCAAGTCTCTCTGCCTCGTCCTTCCTCCCAGCTAGGGTCTGTACAATGTTTGCCATCAAGTCACATCATCTGAATATCATGGTGGAAAGGAGGATGTGCTCTGCTAGGTGCATCTCTATCTTGAAATACTAGTGCCTTCAAGAGAGCCAGCTACTCTGACAAAGGAGAAGAATTACTATTGAACTAGAAAATCAAACAGGTGTTAAATATGGTTTTTTTTAACCTCAGTTCCAAAGGTGGTGTTTTTCCTTTTATGACTAGGAAACAAATGCATTTATTGTAGTAAGTGATAACTCTGCCTCTAAGACAGTTATAGCAAAATATATTTTTGTATTATATATACCTGCATAAGGGTCTAGTTAACTAGAAGATAATTATTAATTTTGAGGGTTTATGTCAGCAGCATTCATAAGCCTTCTGTAAATATTTTTCACTTAGACACTCCCTTTTCACCTATAAAGAAATATCAGTTACTGAATAAATGGATTTATTGATTACTCCTGGAGATGGTTACCTCTCTGTCAATAATGATTATTTTATGGTTTACCGTGTTTGTAATTTCAAAATAAATAATGCAATTGCATTTAGTTCTCTGACAAGAATAATTAACTACCTCTGCAGAGTGTTTCCATATCTGCCAGTGATTTAGTTTGTTTGTGTACTCATGCTACAGCTGACAAGGGCGAGGGAGAAGACATCTGTCATCTAATTTATTTTCCACTGCATTATGTATATAAAGTAAATGCTGGATATGCATTAACATTAGTGAGATAAAACATTTCTTTGCATATTTTTTTCTACCTCTAAACTGCCACTTTTATAGCCATATGTTTAGAAAATAAATGAATGCCTTCTATGCCTTCTGTTGCCTTTAGTACAAATTTCAGAGCTCTGTGAGAGGGAAAGACCTAATAGAACCATGTTCAATGAATCTACTCTCTGATGGATAGATTTGTCTTATTTGTGGTGAGTGTAGAATGAAAAATACTTTTTTTATCCACTTCTTTTAGGAAAGCAGCTAATATGTCGTCCTGTCTTCTGGTCTGTAAATATTAATCCCAACATTTCTGTCTGACAGGTGCCTACCTCCTCAGGCATTGAGTGGTTAAGCACTGGTCTTTGAAAAATGAATTACTGTTTCCATGTGAATGATTTCCCTCAATAAAATTAGCATACTATATGAATAAAATTCCTCTTACCTTTATGTTCTGTGAAGTTTCACAATACTTTCAAGATGATCCTTCAGACTGATTTTAATGTGCTCCTCTCAATTTCAGTTCAGGTCTGCTATCTGTTTTTGTCCTTGGTTCCATGAAAGAGAATGTGCACAGACAAAATCTTCACTCCTTTTTCTTTGAGCCTTGAAAGTTGCCTGCCTTTAATTGCTCTGTAACAAAATTAACAGTGAACTTTTAATGCCACAAGGATAATGGGAACATTCAGTGGTATTTACAAGACCTTTTGTTTCTTTTTATCTTAGTAAATTTCTAATTATGTTTTTTTATTTATATTGCAGAAGAGCTGAACAACTCCAGTTACGAATGGGCCCCTTCTGTACCAATGTTCTATTGAAAAAGGATTGTGCCATGTCCTGAGGAATTTGCAGTTTGATTTAATTTGCAAAGCCGAATTAATTTAAGAATTTGAAAGAATAGCTGTTATAAAGGAAGTCTATTTGATCAACCTGTATGATTTTAGCTGTGGTGCTTTATGCTTTATTTTGATATCCATCAATTAAAATCAGATGGCCAAGCTGTGAGCCTCACTGGCCATTTTTACCCACCCTAACCTCCCCACTCTAGAAGATTTAGTCCTTGAAGTTAGAGACAAAAGCTTGAAACAGTGAGCTTTCTAGGCTGCAGTGAAGAATGGAAAGAACATTTAAAAAACTATTTCATGAGATTAGGGCTTTTTATGTTTTGAATGTTTATGGCTTTCAGTAAAGTGAAAAATTCATAGCTCAAGTTGGTTAAGCAGAATTATACAATACTGACTAGCATAAATACAAAGAAGTTTGCATTTATATTTCCAGGACAGTTTAAAAAGTGAGTCAGTTGAAATATGTAGAGGACTGGTATGTGCAGCAAGAAAATATCCAGACTGTCATTGCTTTTAAACATTATTCATCCATCATCTCTATGTCATTCTCTTTAAAAAGGGTTTCACTGAAGTCCTGCTCTTGCATGTAGTGCCACAACTACAGTGTGGGTCAGGAAGACCTCATGAGCAACAGGAAACTTATGTAAGAACAGATAGAATATGCAGAAATCTTATTTTGTGGCAAAATATTTTGATAATTTCCCTGAAACTACTGGTGCCTTGTCAGTTTTTCTCCTGATGCCCTAGGACACACAGAGAGCAGTGGAGCCAGAGCCAATGTCTCAAAACATATCCAGAGGCCAAAACATCTTATCAAAACATCTGATGATGAACTGTTTTGAATTTAAATATTCATAATTAATATTGTACTATGCAGAGAAAATTAATATAAAATTCACAGTCACTGATATGCTTTTTTTTTTTTTTTTATGTCTGAATAGATGATCAATGGTACTATGGCCCTAACAGAAACCCTGCTATTTTCACTTAACACACTTATTTTTTTCAGATTCTATACTAAAAATTTTATATTACAGTATTATTATAATAAGGCAGGTGATTTTTTTCAGGCTAATTGAATTAAGACAAACAATTTATTTGAATCTTTTTATTTGCATATTTATTCTCAAAAATCTATTTATGACTAAAAAAAACATCGCTGACATAATCACACAAGTTAGTATTATTATAATTCATATCTGTATTACCAAAACCTCAGTAATAGACCTGACCCCTGTGGGTTTAATTTTTCTGTGAGTTAGAAACTCACAAGTTTAGAAAGTGTATAACCAAGACAACACAAGTATAAAGATGGTCAGGAATACACAAAGATTCAGTCAACAATTATAAATCTAAAAATCAGCTTAAAAACCTATAAATCAGCTTAAAGTGCAGTGCCCAATTTTTGCATTTCCACATTCTTTTTTTATGTAACACAATTTTAATAAACCCTACTAACATTTTACAGCAAAAGTGACCTTTATTCATAATAAGAAAAGAGACTTTTTGATAATGCTAAATATTTCCTTAATCTGAATATTAAGATGAATATTGAACTGCCAAGAAACTATGGGAAGTCATAGAGATATTTCCTACCAAGAAAATGTCCCTAGACCGAATGGCAGAGTAGAAATTTTATTTTTTTCTGTAAATCTCTGCCTCTCCCTTTGAAGGGTTTGACCCTTCTACAAATCCAGTAGAGACCATATGTGGCTTTTTTCTTTTTTGGCCAATAATGTAGGCTACTATAATTTATAGATGGGTAATAAGGATAGACAGAACTTTCTAATATTTTAGAAAGCGGAAAAGTGAATTTGCTGCATCTGTCATATAACTTATGTTTTGGGCTACTCAGCAACTTGTCTGTCTTTTTTTGCTAAGAAACAAGATTCCAGTTCCCACCTATATGTCTTAAATGGGCTAGTGAACACTTTTTGATGGAATACAATCAGAATTGCTGTACAGTCAACATAATTATTATTATCCCCTACAATGTTATTTACCCCTCTTTTTCTCTTTGACAGAGAAAAAAGGGAGGAACCAGTGAAAACGAAGAAGAAACAGCTCAAAAAATTCTCACTAGGAAAAGAGGTGCAAAGTTTCAAAGTAGACTACAGAATTATTTTCTTCAGCACACCTCCCAAATCATTGATTTTTAAGCTTTTTTTTTGTTTTTATTAAGTCTTTAGAAGTATTCATATAACCTGTGATGACTTCATATAAGTCTGTGATGAGAAACTTCCCAAAATTGCTCTGCATGTTTGGGGTTTTTTTATATTTATATTATATTTATATTTAGGGACAATTAAAACTTATATTTCATTGAAAGTTGATATTTTTTTTCCTTTATCACTAATTTTTGTCTTTTAGAATACACTCCAGTTCTATGTCTCTCCTTCCTCCTTTTTTCATATCAGGTTTATATCTTCTAATTTATGGATCAAATGTTGTTTACCAGCCTATCACTGTAAATCTTTCATGAGCTGGTCTGGATTTACCCTGAGGAAAAGGATGGAAAATTGGCTTCATGCCTCTTACGTGGCGTAATCTCTTTTCACTCTAAAATACTGAATCTCCAAACATGGAGCAGATACAAAACCCCCTGGAGCTAATACAAAAGCTCTTGTCCATGGCAACTGTTTTCAGCCAGAATCTCTTGCTGAATTCTTTCTTCCTTGATTGGTGCCTTTTGCCGAATCCACCTCTACTATTTTTGTTTCAATCCTTCCCAGAAGTATTTATCTTGATTCTTTTGTTGCTTCTTGCTCCTGATCATATAGTGCATGTTTTCTGTCAGCTCACTGAATCAAAAAATGAGACAATTAAACAGTTACTCTGAGAGTAAAATGCACTTGTCTCTTAATCCTGAAGATGAGACTCTAAGTAAGCACCAATTGCAAAGAGAGGTGATGTAATTTTTAATACAATTAATATGCTAATTGAGTTATTTAATTATTTTAAAATTCCTGGACCTACCGTTCTCACAGTGCTGTTAAACATGCATTTCTATTACAGCCAAGCTGCTTCTTTAACTGATAGAAAAATGCTATACGTGATACAGGACTCACAGAAAGTTTTATATCCAGTGAGATCAGCACAGAAAGGAACAGCTTTCTGCCCTCTAATAAATCTTGCAAGCCTCCATTAGTTATGTGCAAGCGTATTCACTCAGAACAGAATGTGTTACTCTGTACTTGAGGCCGTATTTCACAAAGCAGGAATTGTGCTGGCTGTCCTGCCAGTAATGTAGTTACAGTAGTAATTACAAGTACAGTAATTTCTGCTGTGATGAACCTGCGGGCTGCTTGGCCAGTCCCGCGCCCAAGGAGCGGCTGAGAGCGGCAGTCACTGCCCACAAAGTCCTGCTGGGCTTTCTGCAGCCTCCCAAACAGCCCAGCAGCAATGCTCTTCTCTTCCCCCATTCTCACAAAGTAGGGAGAAATGGGACAAGAACTGTTGAGTGCAAACCTCTCCTGCTGACTCGTCTAAAAATTGCACATTAGCCTATGAATCTGTAATGCTTCCATTGGCGTTTGACACTGAAAGCAGCTGTCAGTGAATATTTACCTCAAAGGAACCTACAGGTCTTCCAAAAAGTTGTTTATTCCCAAACCCTTAAATTTTATATTTTTCAATATTATTTGGAGTCTTTTTTTATAGCTGTTAATCACATTTTATATTGATTTTCTATAGATAAATGGATTTAAATGTTTATGTACTTCAGTTCTGCTAGGATGGGGCTCGCTTTGTTGAGGGCCTTTTTTTTTTTTTGCAATCAGATTAGGCACGCTCAGCAGTCATTGAAATGCTTTACCTGTAATCAGAAATTCCCTGCTAAGTCACTTGTCACAGAGGAGATGATAGAATCTCAATTGAAGCTGTTGGTATTTGATCTATCTTGTAACTAGTTATACTATTTAATTAGAACTTGAGGATTAAATTTTGAAATGTAGCATTTTAATGCACTTAAATTGCTTGAGGACCTAAGAAAGTAAACCCATGTGGAATTTTTTTTTAAGACTACTGTACAGCTTTCCATTTGAACATTGACAAAATGTAGCATATTTTTTGATGGTGTAGTTCATCTAGCAGTAACATCCGCTTTGTGCTAAATACTAGATGCCAGAATTCTTCACATCCTGTAAAGACCATGATTAAGGTTTATCTAATCTGCAGTAAAAATGACCAAAGATTGTTTAATTATTGAACTTTTATTAAATAGCTTAAGACAATTAGTTCTCTATTTTTAAAAGGAAACATTTTATATGTTAAATAGCAAAAAAACACTCTGTAAAATACACTGCTTTTCTCATCAAACATTTTGCATTCTGGGCTGTATGGAAAAGAAGTTTCAGGATGTCTAGTAAATGTTTTTCCTTTTTTTAACTTACACTTCATATTTTTGAGAGAAGATAGTGTTTTGCCTGTAAAAAATATTAAATATGTATTTCTACTTTCATATCAACAGGTGTATTATGATCTCTGATTTAAACGGCTTTGGAAAGAGGCAGTGAGGTGAAGGAGAGAAGTTCAAACACTGCCCTGGGAATGAGGATAGTATGGGTCTCAGTTTTGGTGCAAGACCTTTGGCTGGCTGGGTAATTTTTTAGTGTAAGGGTTTTCTATTTGTAAAGCAAGTAGAGCAGTATTCACCTATGCATTAAATGATTTTTCGTTAAAAAAAACACTTGCAAAAGTGAAAATATTTCAGGAATTAAAAATAAGCAAGGTGTCTTCTTAAGAGAAGAGGTGATTTTATGGCAGTAAGGAACTTTCTTGTGCAGTGTCTTCTTGAAAAATTGGAAAACAGTGTGAAAAACCAATTTTGATTTAAGGCAAAAAGCAAGCATTTACTCTGTAATTCTCTGTCAAAGCTGGTATCACTGTAAATGTTGAGCTGTCAATAACTAAGACTGTCAAAATTCTATCTCCAGGCAAACAGGAGAGAAAACTGTACTGATGTAATTATTTTTTTCTTATTTTCCTGTTTATGTTTAAAAGGGAAAAGTACTTGTGCATTTCTAATAGTGTGGGAGAAGGCTTACTTACTAACAGAAAAAATTACCAGAGGAAAGAGGAAGAGAAGCAGGCAGTTAATAACTTATTACTCTCTCTGATGTTATCGGAAGACAAGCTGTAGGAAATTACTATGGTTGCTTAGAGATGAATACTCTACATATGACAAATTGTTACGCGGAAGTCTGGGATGCACAAAATTACCAGGAAGTCTAGTGAATTTTTAGGCCATCTAGAAAGTATAAAGTATTTTCTTTTGGAAAATGTAACTAAATTTGTTATGTTTCAAGCTGTCACAGGACTATGCTACAGCATGTTCTGGTATATCAGCAGCAGTGCAGCTGCTCACCTGTGTGCTTCCCTGTGTTACATTTCTGCCACTCTCAAGTGGCTTCCCTTTCTGACATGGCAAACTAGGAGACCCAAGCCACTCAGGTTCTTCATCATTAACTAATGCTAGATTGCATCAGTATTTGTGAAGGTGATATTGAAAGTCCTAAGGTGCATGCTCTTTCTTTGGGAATTCAAAAAATGGCAAATTTTAAGAAGAAGCTCACATAATCACATGTCTGGATTAAAAAATCTGACTCTGTCGAGTTAGATTGGGTTTTTTGTCTGGGAAAACAATGCTTCCAACATAAAATTGATTTCCAATAAATAGGATAATTCACTAATTTCACAAAACTGAAGTATAAAGCCAGGAGCCTGAAAAGTTCTGTTTTCCAGCTTTCCGCATTTTATCCTGAATTAATTCCTGCTGTAGAAAATATGTATTTCTTGTTTTGCGCTGACTGTGTTTGTCATTGACAGAGAAATTCACCTGCACTACCTGACCCCACATGACCATCTGTCTGTTTTGGCTGGGCAGTGATGCCTGTAAGCACAGCTCTGACCTCAGCCACTGGCACGTTACAACCAAGGTCATCAAACCAGCTGGAAGCCTCGCAGGAGTCAGCCTGGCTGCTGGAAATGTTTTGAGAGGTCCTTTCCCAGCAGCCCTTCTGTCAGACCACAGGGGCAGCAGGAGTGCACCACCAGCAAATTTGGGAAATCCTTTGAGTAATGAAAACCAGAGTCAAGGTTTGTGGGTTGTTTTTTTTTTTTTGTTTTGTTTTGTTTTTTGTTTTTCACAGTAAAAAGTTTTAAACTATTCATTAAGTTACATTTTAAAGCTATTTTTCATAGTCAAACTATCCAGGACCTGGTATCGATACAAATAGAACCTTTAGTGATTAAAATACACAGTTAATATGAATCAAATTTCCAAAGAAGTGATTCATGTTCTTAAATTTGTGCAATCTCTATTAAGTCTTCAAATTACTTGCAGTTGCTCTTAAAAGAACTTTTATCTGTGAAGGAATGCTTCTATGTATATAGAAAAATAATGCTGAACTAAAACCCAAGCCAAAAGTTAACACTGGTTTTTGTTCTGGTTGTTGTGAACAGAAAATGTGATTGTACTAATATTATAAATAATCATGCTGCTTTATGTCATATTTTCATGAAAAAGCTTTTTTTTTCCTACAAAGTGCAGCTTATAAATGAGGTATAAATGGCATAAATGGAGGCAATTATTTTAGCCTATATATTTGTGAATGTGGGTTTAGAGAAAACTTCCTCTGAACAATTAAAATATCCCTGAATTTGTATGTGATTTTTAATAATTTCTTTATCTGGAATCCTTAGTGTCCTTGAAGTGATAATATATTCCCAATCCTCTGGACCAGGACCATTTAATTAAGAAATCGCTCTAATGATCTCCTTGCTGACTACTAAATTGTTTAACTAAGGATTTAAGAAAAGCCATCCTTTAGCCCTTTAAAATGACCATCTTTCCAAATCTGGCCCAAGTTACTCTGTGTACTAGCAGTATTTTCAGGCTTAATGATACACTGAATATTTCATTATTGACCAGCCTGGGTCCTGAGTGATTTCCTGATGTCTCCTCAGCAGAAGCTGCTTAGACTTAGCATTTTATTATTTTGACTCTCCTGAGTAATTTTTTTCCTCAAAGGAACAAATGAATTCCTCAGTAGAATGGAAGATTTCTATTTTTTGGTAGTCCAATGAGAGAGAAAGAACTGGGCTCAAACAATGTCCAAAGGGGAAAGAGCCTAAATATAAAGGGAAGAAGTTTCTAATGGAAACAGTGAAGCACACAGTCTGTAGAATATTCCTAGCAGAAGGAAATGAAAAATCCATCTTTTATAGTGAGATTAGTCACTGCTGGTCTTTCTGTGAAAACTGGTGCTATTTTTTAATTGTTGAAGTCCTTGATGAATTAATTATTTTGGCTTTTTACAGGAAAGCTTTTCAATATTCATTTACCTCTTTGGCATGTCCATATCGATAAATGTAATAAGTATAAATAAATAAGTCCTTGATATTCTGGACTTCTATAGTAATGACTCAGGAAAAATACTTTTGATTTATAGAACCAGAAGAAAGAGTAGAATTTCCCTTCATCTCTGCTTGTTTCCAGGTTCAAAAGAGTCACTCAGGAAGAACAGTGGATATTTCTGATTACCCTCATCAGCTCTTTGCTTGTTTTTGCTGCCACTGTTGCAGTCATTAGGCAAATAAAAAAAACCTGCCATTCATTTTTAAAAAGAAGGCTTCTGTGGTGGATAATCTTAAACAATAGCCTCACCAGATCGTATGTATACCACAGATCATTTCCACAGAACTGAGGAATAAAAGGAATTGAAGGATGAGAGATGAACATGAAGCCTCCAGGATGATGCACTTTAGAATGATGCAGGAGCTCAGTGTCATTGTGCTCTCTGTACTCAGCTGTGGCTGTTATCAGCCTCCCTGAGCCCCTGCTCCCAGGGAACCCTGCACACCCCTGTACTCTTCTCTTCAGAGGACATCAGCAATGCTCTCTTGCTGCACAGCTGACATCCAATGGGATGCTGACAGCACAAAGGTGCTGAGGGCAGAGGAGAGCTCTGTGCCTCAATGAACCACTCCGATCATGCTTCTTCTCAACTTCAAGAACTATTGCTGTGAGGAAGAAAAGCACCTTTTTCCCACATGAGGTTAAACAATGTTTTTTCAGGGTGTCAAAGAAATTCAATGTCTGGTTTGAATAGCAAAAGGTTGATGGTCAAAACTGTGGATATGTGGGACGATACTTGTGGAAAAAAGACTTTATTGTCTTCTGTGGCATTGATACTGGACACATTCTTTAATTTGAATCAATTAAAAATATTATATGAGACTATAGATTTTAACATAATTTTTAATTCAAAGAAACATTCAGATTTATTTTGCTATAGAAAAAGCCTGCTGCGTGATACTTGTTTTTTTAAAAAAATTAAACTTTTGTTATGATTATGACTAACCTTAATCCTTTTTGACACTTTAAGGGGCTAGAAGTGTTTGATAAAACCAGAATTATCATTTTCATTATGTACTGATTTTTTTCCACCTAACATCATGCTACCTGAGACAAAAGAAAAGTTGAGTTTTATTCTTCTCCTTCTGGAGAGATCTCAGAGTAATGTGAGTGTAGGATTCATAGGAATGACTTCCATACACAAGGGGCCAACCTGTCAGAGAGTGCATGAAAACCAAAAAATGAAGAAGTGAAGGATGAGGAAGTCAAATCAGAATTCCTGGATGTTCCTCATCATCATAGAGAGAAAAATATCCTGGACTCCAGGAAAACATATTATCTCAAAATTCTTTGTGGAATACAGTCCCCAGACTAAGCTACACCACTCGTCTCCCTATCAGTGTAAAATATTTAGCTCTGCACTTCTGAACCAGGTCTAATAGCTATTTTATGCTCCATAAAGCATGTTGCACTTTGGTAACCTTCTGCCTATACTGCACTTAATTTTAGGAAATATTTCCTTCTCTTTATCTTTGGTCCATCTTCTTCTCCCAAGATCTCTGGAAGGGCTGCAGAATTCTCACTAATATCATTTATTCCCCAGCCCTTTTGGCTTCAGGTTTCCAAGTAATGCAGGAACAGTCAATTAAGTGTTTAGGAAAATACATGAGGCGCTTTCAAATTCTGTAGGGCAAAAGGGGAAGAATGAAGAGGATTCAAAATCCATGAAGGAAGCCAAGAGAAACGTATCCTTAATTTTGCCAAGAATACACCTCTGGATGGAAAATATTGTTCTTGAATATTGTGCTTTTAATGTTGACATTGATCAAAAAATATTTCATTTCATCTGAAGAGAAAGATGCCTACTAAGTCTGACAAACTTATGAAGTGTCTGTTTTTGTTCCTGTTCATATTAGCACCCATTTCACCAGCAATACAAAACAAGACACAAAAAATTGTCTACGTCTGGCATGTAGAATAAACATCTGTCAGGATATCTACATCTACAAATGAATCCTGAATATGCCTGTAATATATCTAAAGAAATAGAAGATTAAAAACTGGCTGTTTCCATCCTGAGAAGTATTTGTGGAATTTCATTGCCCACAGTCCACAGGGAATTTAACCTTGCCCCACTATACATCACTGAGAGCACTCAGGCTGCTTTACCATTAATTTAATCACACAGAAGTTTACCACTGGGAAAAGAAGGGCAGGAGAGGAAGGAGACCCACGAGGTACACAGTGGTGATCCTTTGGTCATCCCCTCCATAGAAAACATCATCACAACAGGTATTCATTGACCCTCTCCTAGCTAGAGTCCACAGGAGATTGAATTCACACCAAGCCTATGGTGGTCTAATAAAAGTATGACCTCTCTGCACAGACCTTTCCTCCTGTAATCAAACTGGCTTTCTTCAATGGTCATGGTCCCTCTCAGGCAGCCCTAATTTGTAGGGAGGTTTAATGTGACTAAGGGTGAAACAGAGGATGAAATTATAAACTTCTACTTTGGTATTGTCACCCCAAAATCTTTCAGGCCATTCAGTTCATGTGCTAAAATTTCATCATGATTTTTTTCCTTCAAAATGTATTTCAATTGGAAGAAAAATCAGTCAGTAATAAAAAGCGTTCTATTTAGGTACCTAGACATTGATTTATACCTTCATTTAAAAAAATTATTTACTTTTTAGTATCATTAATGTACCACATTTTTTCTTCTGAATTGTGTACTGGATTTATTCTTTATCACTCACTATTCTGTCTAAAAAAGCAAATTTTCAAAAGTGGGGATGTAACACCTGTGTTTTTTTGCTGAGAACTTTTCACTGGTTTTTAAACTCTAAAATGTAGAAATGTCCATCTGATTTGGTAACAGAACCACGTGCCACATAGTTTCATTCAATTACATTTGTGGTAAACTCTCACATTTCTGTTCAACTAAAATGTATTTTAAAGAAGGGAAATCAGTTTTGAAATGAAGTTGTTAAAAAATGGAGAACTATTCTTTACCTCAGTAATTTATTTTGAGAGTTAACCCACTAGCCACTCTCATAATGACAGATATGTGCTTTTATTTTTAATATAAATCTGCCTGGATTTAGTACCCAGACTTTTAAAGCAGTATTTTATTTTTCTTATTAAAGTAATATGTTTCTATTGTTAAAAAGTTTGGTATTATCTTGGATGTATTCCAATACTGTGATTAAATAATATCTCAGGCTTCTCTTTTGATGAAGTAAATTGTTTTGCCTTCTTAGTTATCTTCTCAGATTTGTATCCCAGTGAAGATTTGGGGTTTTTCCTTCTCTCCAATCTGTCAATCTCCCTTTTATGTTGCGGATGTCTCAATGAGCTGCAGTTTTCTAATTTTTTCTTCACTGGTGATCATGCAGATACATAATGGCCAATTATTTCAAAATCATTTGCTGTTCACATTAGTTTGCTTGGTGTTTTTGGTTGTCAGTCCTTATGGAAATACTGCCACTTTCATATAAATTACTTGCTTTAGGCATACAAAATTGAAAATACTAGTATTTCCTCCAAGAAACTCATCCGAAAAAGGAGCTTGATGTAGTGAGAATTTAGTATGCCCTGGGGCATCTATTGACTTTAATGAGGCTTTATACAACCCAAATGCCTTCCCATGTGGGAATCCATGAATCAAATTTGAAAATATTCAGGATCTGTAATGAGAAAAAATAAGGGTAAGAAAAGAGAAATATACTGAAAAGAATCATCCTCAGATGAGACTATGATTCTTTTAGATCTTATATTGCATTTTACTTTTTTTAATAAAAAAACTTTTTATTTTATTTTATTCTATTTTATTTTATTTTATTGTATTTATTTTATTTTATTTTATTTTATTTTATTTTATTTTATTTTATTTTATTTTATTTTATTTTATTTTATTTTATTTTATTTTATTTTATTTTATTTTATTTTTACATATTTTATTTTATTTTTACATATTTTTGTTTTATTTTTACATATTTTTCTTTTATTTTTTGTTTTGTTTTTAATTTTAATATTTATTTCAATTTTAATTTTATTTACTTTAATTTTTTAAGGTATCATTTTATTTGTGTCTGAATAGTAGACTGATAAACTGTAGCAAGAAACAGTACTGTGGAATGGGAAGACAAATCCAAAATTCTAAGGGGATACTTGTTACTTGTACCATTGATTTAATTTTTTAAGAAGTATATATGTTGGCTAAAGCCAAAGATTAAACAATATCACTGTATTTTCATTCAGACCTTGTTCATTGGAAAAGTTTTTTTTTGAAAGAGGAAATCAATTTGAATAGTACTTCATCTATTACTTTCATTTTCAATGCCTTAGGGAAAAGACCTTAGAAAAACAATCATAGATCACATGGAAACTTAAATCAATTTGTTAATAATTTCATAAAATTTCTAAAATCTAAATATGAAGATTGAACAGAAGTTTTCTTAAACTGATTTTAAGCTGAAGTTACACCAATCCATGGCCAAAGGCAAGTGAAAGATGGGGAGCAAAATTAGGCTACTTTGTCTGTCTTTCTTTATGATTCCAAGGTCAGGAATGCTGTATGTATATGAGAGCATGAAATAGCAGGGTAGGAAATTGCTTTTGCTCTGCAAGATTTTAGTAGTTGCTAAGATTCATTAACTGCAAAAGAAGCAAGATGAACTATGGCTTCTAGAGACACTTCTGAAAGCACAAAAGAACAGATTTTTGGGACAATCCATGTATGTGAACTAAGTAAATCCAAAAGGACATACTTTTCCTCTATTCTGCACTGGTTATTTTCTTCTCTCTTTATGAAAGTTTCTGAGGCAGGCTACTCAAATTTGGAGAAAATGAAAATAAGGAAACTGTCTAAAAATGTCCCTAGAAAACCAAAAAACTCCATATTTCTGTGTCAAATATTAATTTGTGTAAAAAATTACTTGACTTAAAATTAATTATGAAAGCTTAAAATGATCTTTTAATGGTTTTGTAAACCTTTGATCAGTGTAAAAAATTCTGGTTTTTTGGAATGACCACTTCAGTATGGAAGTGTTCTCTTCTGCTAGTCAAAACTGTTAGCTCAAACAATAATAATCCACTAACAGAGCCTATCTAATGAATAATGTCAATTAGAGTCATCAGGTTCTGACAATAAAGGATGATGTATCTTAAGATACTGTTACGGTTTTTGACAGGGCATCACTAAAGTGTGAGATCATTTCTACAATACATCAGAATCTATTGTGACCACAAAAGACTATCAAGCTAATCTGGGGCTGGAATTAAGATGGAATTATGCTTTTCAATATCAGTAGCAATTTCATGTTAAAAATCTGAAACCTCTTTGTATTATTTCACAATAACACATTATTCCACAATATGTTGCAACATATTCCAGCAGCATTGCTTTCCCGTCCTTTGGTTTATATAAATAAGCAAAACAATTTTAAATCCTCAGGTAGGCAGGCCTTAAGAGTAGCAGCTTGTTCTGAAGCTTCAGTCTTTTCTGTTTAAAAATGTGTTTATATGTTAGTATAGAGTAGAATTTTGTCACCAAAACTGTCAGTATTTTTCTGTGCCACTTGTGCAAACATTTACTCATGAGTTTATTTTTAGGTATGCATGTATTTGCTGAAGGTCAAGTGCTCAAGAGCTTGGGCACATAAGAAATGTTGTTCCAGAGCAGCATAATGGTTCAGTGATTTCCATATCCTGCTCTGGTGATGATCAGTGATGGATGCTTCACACCTACTTAAGGTTAAGTAATATATCATGGAGATATGGTTGTCCTTATCCTACACTATGCGGGCTGAAAAGCACTGAATTGCCAGAATTGCTAATACTAAAGCTGTTACAGGCATTGCTGCTTAATGGGAAACCTTTTGTTTGTGAATCATTCTGCCTCTAATGTGTTAACCCAGCTTTAGAAAACTACTCTTTTCATTACAGTTTCACCTAAGAGTTGGGTGCCTGTGAAGCCAAATTCACTTTGGGAACAGATGATGATCCTGGTCATTCATGATTTCCAGTGTCATTTCCCACCACAGATTTCCAGTGGTGTCAGTGGAAATGTATGCTCATACTTCTGAAACCAGGGATAAAAGTACAAAACTGGCTAGATGTTTCTCCATACAATTGTGTTTATAGTGATTTATATGTATTAAAAATCAGTTCTAAACACAAAGTTGACTGTAGACACTGATTTAGTACTCCTGCTGTGTTACAGTTTAGTGTTAATAATGTAGCAAACATGGAAACCTGAAAAGGACAGACAGCTGGAACTTAACCTTGAGAAAAAAAGTGAATATTTTCCAGCTCTATGGTTATGTTCCTAATAAACACTGAAATCAGATAAATATTTCCAACATTTAGTCTAAATCCAAATTTATGTTCTAGTTATTTGGAACATGAACAATAGTTTTCTGTTCTCCCTCAACAGCTGTACTTTGCACCTAGAGGTAGAGCAGGGATAGAATCTCAGGTACTTTTAGAATTTTTAATGACACACTAGGCATAGGAGGCTGAGGTTCAGATTCAGTAAAAAAAAGTTCAAGGGAAAAGAAGTAGAAGGGAGGTGTTGGTCCACTTTTCTGGGTATATTTGTTATTTTTCTGGTAGATATTCATCTGCTCAATTCCTGAAACTTGTAAATGTGGAGACTTCAAGGAAGTTTATTCAATGCTTTGCTGTATTTTTTTTTTAATGCAGTTTGCCCTGAAATCTAACATCAATCTTGCAACATTTTACTTCTATTTTTTATCTTGTAAATAATATTTTATACACAAATAATATTTTCTGTAAAGCAGAAAATATTACTTTATCCTCCCTTAAATTTCTACTTCATGATTTGAAACCATTTAGATTAGATAATAATAAGATATCTTTGACAGTGGTGGTGGTCTGACTGGAACAATCTTCCCAGAGAAGTTGTGGATGCCCGCTTTGAGGGAAGTGTTGAAGTCCAGGTTGGATGGGGTTTTGGGCAAAATGATTTAGTGGATGGTCCCTGCCCATGGCAGGGGGGCTGGCACCAGAAAATCTTTATGTTCACTTCTAACACAAAAAAATTATGATTATATGAAGATTTTTTTTTTATTCTAACATTTCTGTGTAAGTGTGTCTCTATATGTGTTGAAAGTTTTAGTTATTGACTTGACATATTAACTCTCTTCTAAACAATAGAAATGAAAAAAAAAGTTTATACTTCAATTACATAAATGAAAATATTATCATGTCTGTCCTTATGCAGGGACTGTTGAATTCTCCTGAAGTCTCAAGTGGAGAGAGAAGAGACAAATGTGTAGGAGACCAAGAGATAAAAACTGTTAAAGGACTCAGAGTTAAGCTGTTTTCAGGTAATGAACCACACATTTATTTGGTTGTTTGAGTCAACTGTAGAATATTTTGCAAGGTCAGGCAAAATTTCCTTGATGAGGTAAAAACTGTGCAGTGTAAAAATCGATTTTCTTTGGTATCAGGATATGATCTAGACCTTTCTCACTCTGCCCAGCTGCTTTGAAATAAATGATACAACTAATTATCTATTAGTAACTTCTGGTTTCTAGAGTATGTCAAACACTGTGTTGCAAAAATTCCACAAACAAGCAAATAAATAAGGAGCAATCTAAATGAAATATTTGTATGTGTATTAATTTTACCGATCTGTGAAGTTAATTTCAAAGGGAGGTTTCAGTAGTGTTTCTTTCTCTTGCCATTTAACATATTTGGAATGCATCTGTTTCAATTCAATACATAATTTTCTCGGTGTTATGGAAAAGCTTGAAATACAGATGAAATAAAAAAGTGTTTGGCTTTTTAAGATAGAAGTCATGACTAAATTCTGGTGGTATTTTAACTCAGACGTTGACAACTCAAAATCATGGTTTGCACAGCCACGATACACTGTTAAATGCTTGTGGTTCAGATTGATCGACTCACATGTGAAGCTCCCAGGAATGCTGATGGGAAGCACAGTCTGTGAGTCTAAATACAGCTACATTTTATACAGTGTGCAAACTCAAACTCTGCAAACATTTGTACATTTATTTATCCACTGGTTAGCTTAACACAGGTGCTGATGAATCCCTCCCTAACAGTGAAAATAAGTTGCATCATCTGTTTGTGAGAAATAGAAAAAGAGGTAATGTATTTTGAAATGTGAAACAGAATCAAGGTTGCATTCAGTAACAATGTAAAACCAGCTACAATCAGTCTATAATTAATTAGGATGTTCTGCACTCTAGTAATTTCTTAGAAAAGTATTGGCCTAGGTCAATAACTAACTTAAAGTGCATTAACTTCATACACCGACTTTAAACGAACTATGGTGGTGTAGAGCAGGCAGGAAATTGGTTTGCCACTGTGACATTGGGAATCACAGCCTAGAGCCAAATCAGCATTTAATCAGCTAAACTGTAACTCCAGTGCAGCTCAGCTCTTTCAGACTGATTCACAAAGCCTCTGTCTGGCTGCTTAGATGTGCCAATAGAGCTACTTTTGGTCAGCAGCATTAGTTAGCTCCCTAAAACCTAGATGTATATAAACAACCTTTTTAAAGCCAGACATAGCATTACTTATTAATCTTACACCTAAAGCCATGAAATCAATTTGTAAATGTGACTAGACATTTTCATTTGAAGAAGAGATCAAGTCTTCTTGTGGATCAAAAATATTTTTCATGGAGTACATAATTATGACAACAAAAAACTTGTTTCCGTAAAGGTGCTTTATAGTACAGTCTTCAAATGAAACAGATGTCCATTTACACCAACAGGGAATTTGGCTCATATTGAAGCTTCCAGTGACCCATCTTTCTGGTTCAAATAGGCTTCATTTACACCTTAAGGGTTTGCTGGATGTCATTGTTCTCTGTGAAATTCCAGCCAAGAGATATTAAAAGACGTTCAAGAAATAATGCCCAAAGCAAGTAATTAAAAGAAACAGAGACAATGTTCAAGGATGATACTTGTCCTCTGTTTATCTAAGGACAAACTGTTAACAGTCAGAGAATTCCCTGGTAAAGTCAATCCCAAATAATAACTTAAGAATCTCACCTCTACCACATCCACAATTTATACAACCATGTTGCTGAATAGAAGGGGGAATTTCCCTTGACTTAGCCCGTTATAAAATTATGCAGATAGACCAAGGAGGACCAATATTTAATCCCCTGGCTTTGCATCATTATGGACCTCTAAACTGGTATGAAAATCAAGTTAATTGCCTTCTGTCCTGGACAGCCTGTGACAAGTCTCTTTCTGACGTGCATGAAGGTATTGCAAGAGGGATGTGTCTACAAACAGCAGTAGCTGTCACCGTAGGGTGTATTGGCAGCCTATCATTTTTGGGTATGGGCAAAGAGTTAGAGGACTTCTGTGGATGCCAAGCTCTCCTTTAGTCCTGTCTGCAAGTTTGGCCTGCATAAAAGTGGGTATTCATACACTTTTTATTCCATGGTAGCAGAGATGGCAAGTTTTTGGCATCCATGTTTTGTCCTCTGTAGAGTACTTACGATTTTCTTTACATTTCACCTCTCTGTAAAGTGCTGCTGTGACAGCTGACTTGAAGTGTTTTGAAATTGTTCTTACCAATTTTTCAGGTGTTTTCCCCTAAAGATCCGTAGTCTCATTTCTTCCTGTTTCTATGTTTAGCACAGTCTATCAGTTTTCTAATTCAAAACTGTCTGTATTGGTTCTTTTTTCTTCAATTTCATGTGATCTGTAATTTGATGGCTATGAACTCGTCTTCTTTGATAAACTCCTTCATAGCTACAGCATATGTACAGCCTCTTTTCAACGTAATTTTTGGCTCTTTATGATATTTTTGTATGTAGGTTATAATTCCAGAGTCAAACATCCATTGAGGGAAGCAGGATTAAGGGAGTCCATACAATACAACACCATTTCAATACAGCACAATACAAGCAAGTCAGAGTACAAGGAAATCCATGCTACAGCACAATATTTACATCTCTGAATTTGACATTATGCATTTAAAGATGCTGAGAATGTCTATTTATTGGAACTAAACATCATCTAAAAAGTGAGATTATAAAGTACTTAATTTTCATTCCTGTCTCCACTGATGAAATGGACTTTCAAAAGAGTGGCTTTCAAAGAGCTGGGAAATCATACTTTAAAAAACAATTTCAAGTCATTTTGGAGCAAAGGTACATACATGATGAAGATGAAGAAAGTGGATGTTATATTTTTGCTGCTAAGGCTGAATTAAAGAGCAAATTAAACAGGATTGCCAATACAGCCTGTTAGGTATGTTTTCTATAAGAAAATTGCAGAGAGTTATTTCACATTCTACTTCATGGCTTCAAATGACTTAATTGTACCTTTAGGTCTATAACCTTATACTAAGAGTAACTGATGATTCATAAAAATCTATTAAAAGAAATAATCCTAGAAACTCATAGTGTGATATGGTTTTCAATGCTTTCCTCCAGCTATTAATTGTTATGTAGCTCAACAGTATATGTGATTTGTCACCACATTTAATTATATTAATTATATATAATTATTTTGACAAAAGACTTGCCTTTTTCATTACCAAGCAAAGAAATAACTTGATCTAAAAATTAAAATTGTAAGATGAAAGACAATGACATCAAAGAAAATTAGGAAAAAGACTAGGAAATTTAGAAAGTGATAAGGAAGAAGGGGCAGGAGAAAAAGAAAAAAAATACAGAGAATCAGAACTTGTTTTTCTTTTATAGTTGTCTTCTTTGTTTAATCATATTTAATATGTAGATAACAAGAATTCATAGAATCATAGAATCATTTAGGTTGGGAAATTCCTTTAAGATCATATAGTCTAATTATAAACATGCCACCGCCATATGCATGACTATGACATAACCCTTCAGTGCCAGTTGTTGGCATGTCACATACCATTGCTCAAAGGCATCCTGATTCCTTTGGACAACCTTGATAACACATCTTCATAGATGAACTCCAGGCTGAGTCAACTGGGAACACTGTTGTTCAGCTTCTCTGAATATAAGCTATCCAGTTAGCATCAAAGTAAGGCAAAAAATAAATAACTTTATTATGATACATATAAATTTTTTTTCTATTCTCAGGCATTTTTACTTCAGTTCCAGAGGAAATATCTTGCTACAGATTTGTAAGCACTAGAAAGATTTTGTCAGAGAACTGTTTGAATGCACTTTTAGCACCAATATTTACCAAGAAGTACCTCATTACTTGACAGAGTGTGTATAATGTAAATGGCTTATACCTTTGTGACTCAGGAAGATGAATCATGCAGTAAGAGAGTTATTGCTTTCAAGTAATGATGCAACACCAAATTGTTCTGACATGTATCCTTTGGGTTTCAAGTATGCAGCTGAACATGATTCCTGCTTTTCCCTGCAGCTCTTCAGTTTTTCCTTAGACCACTATCAAAATCAAATTATTTTTTTTAAGATGGAAGTATGTGTGTATATCTTTTCTTCATTTTTATTTATACCTTTTTAATTTTCCACAAAATGATGCAGCTTAATGATACAACTGTTGGTAACAACTTTGTAACACCAATTTTTATATTTACAGTAATATAGTGTATGTTTGAAACATTTTTATGGTGTAGATAAGATACATGACAAATTGGTATAAATTAGTTGGAAATGTTATCTCCTGAGGAGGAAGTGATGCTTTTACATTTGAAATTCAGGAAAAAGGTAAGGATTCTATTCTTGTAATATGGTTATCTACACTGAGGTCTCCAAGACCTGTCTCTTCATGAAGCAGAGAGTTTAGGCAATGTGCTAATTTATAAGGAATGACCCTGTTTCCTTGAAACTTGGCAGTCTGTCCTCTCAGTCCTGTTGATCTAGGCGTATGACAATATGAAAACTTATTTTCCATAATCTGCTTTCCTCCTTTTTGGATCTGATAAAGGAAGCCTGTAAACCTGCCATGCCACTCAGCTGTAAGTTGAAACTTTGTAAGAAATAGCAACAGGCGTGGCTGCCTATTGTACAGGCCTACTACACACCAAAACGTTTGGCAGAGAGAGAAGTAAGCTCCTAAAAAAAGCTCTTTGAATTGTTCTTCAGAAGTGGCTTTTACATGGAGCCAGGTTTCAGCAGTCATGCAGTAAGCAACATGCATCATCCATTGCTGCCTGAAGTCTGGGCTATAGAGATTTTGAAAAAGATCAGAAAGAAAAGGATAGTCCAAGGAGAGAACCTCAGTTCTCTGTCAACAGCTTGTTTTGCTGCTACACAACCTTACCATCATGGATGAACAAAAATTTTGTAATCACCTTAACGGCAGCATTTGCTGGTAGCCAATAGGAAATGCTGAGAAGTGTAAGGAAGTGCATTTGACATGATGTGAGATGTCTGGGGATGATTGGAGCATTTCCTAGAAATGGGTAGGTAACAGCAACTAAACCCATCCAGCCTGGGAGACTGGGTCTCCTGAAGTCCTGGGATGTTCAGCCTGCCTCAGTTGCAAACACCCAGAGGGAAGTAATCCCTGATGCTTAAAAGCCACATTGTCACAGTGGGTTTCCCTAAGATAGTGTGATACTGAAATTAGTCTCACAGAATAAATCCTCCTTAATATCACAGCTGCAGTGAAAGTTTCCATGGGGAACTTACCTGTTTTCTTTGACACTACTGGCATTCCACTGATGCTACATACCATGGTTTATGTAATTTTTTGTTATTTTCTCAGTACTCACAGAATTAAAATTGAAGACAGAACATCATAGGCATACAGCAGTTTGCGGATAAGAACAGCAACAATATTTGAAATTTCTGGTGTTTTTTTCCTGACTCTTACCTGCATTATAAGTTGGCAGAGGTTCTTCTGTAAAAAGTTGCTGCTGGCTTAATATAGACAATACCTGTGGTCCTTCCATACACACTGACAATGTTTGTTACAGTAACTCTGTTAATCCAGTCTGAAGCAAACAAAATAGTCAAGAATTACAAAACACCTTGAGGTGGCATTAGAGATGTAGTTGTCTATCAGGACATCTCACTGAAATACTGAAACTCAGTTCTGATGCCAATGAGAGTAGATCCAAAAGGTTTTCAACAGCACAATGCTTTAACTCAGAGTTTTGTGAACAAGTGTGGAAGCCAACTTTGAGCCCTGACTGGAAGACCTAGTAGATGATAATAAGAAACACCATTGAAATTGATGAAGTCAGAAAAAGAAAATTAGAGTGTTTCTCTTATTGGATACTGTTGTAGTTGCTGTAAAAAAGTTGATAAGAGGGAAGCCTGGAAATAATGTCTCTTATTGTAATAATAGTTATATTTATGAGAGACTTTCATAGTATCAAAGCTCAAAACGTAGTGATTTTTCACCTGTGTTTGAGAATTTGAAACATGCCTTTTAAAATTTGGTGGGAATTCATACTGGTTTTGGGGTTTTTTTGTTTGGTTTTTTTTGTTTGTTTGTTTTCTGACAGTTTTCTTTAATTTTCTGCTCTTTCATTGTTTAATAGAGGTGGTAAAAACTGGTGAGATGGGTCTCAGAAGAGTAATGGATTTGTCATTAAGCATTATTTCACTTAATGCTATTATGCCCCTTTATGTTAGTATTAGTGAAGCTTGATTGTGTTTAACGATGTCATATTAATAGTTTAAAAATTCAGAAGGAAAATTGCTCAAATAGAATTGATTTTTTTTTGGAGAGGATTTAAGCTCAAATGTTGATGCCTCTCTCCTTTTCCTGTTTCAACAACAGAGTCAAGAGCTGGAATACTCTAAGTATCTGTGCTCTTTTAATATAATGTTAGCACTAAATATAAACTGATGAAGGTGTAAGACACCCATCATCCTCCCATCAATGTTTTTAAAGGAATTGCCTCTCAAGCAGAAAGACACTTTCAAACATTACTGTGTTTGTCCTGACCGATACCTTTGGAAAGAAAATTCCTAATGCTAATAATAAAGCTCTGCAACAACCCCTGACAACTGATAACTGTGAGAGGATTATTCCTTTACACCAGCTACAGAAAGTTTTAATCCACTATATCCTAAAAAAATTTCTCTTGCTTTCAAGGGCCAGTATTTCCTTGGTGCAATTTTCCTAGCTGTATTTCCTTTTCTTCTTTAGGCCTTGTGTGAGGGAGCCTTCTGCACAGAGCTCTTGCCTATGTTCCTGGCCACTCCTGCCAGATAGTGGGCAGGGCCAGGGCGAGGAAAGAGACAATTCTGCATTCTTCTGGTCATGCTTCTGTAGGCAGCTTTTTTTGTCTATGGATATCATATATGTATATGGATATCAAGGATACCTTTTATAGCTGCCTGGGAGGTATGATGAACTGTGGTGGCAGTCAGGAACAACAAGTGTCCAGGACAATATTCTTTCCATATTTTCTTCTCTCAAATACTGCTTTTTTTTTAGGAGGATCCATGTCAGATAGTTTTAGAGGTGGCTATGTAGACTTTACTGTGATCAACCACAACTGCCTTATGGATATAGACCTATTTGTGTTACAAAGTGCTATGGTTATAGATTAGTTACACCTTCCTTTCAATTTCTTAAAACCACCTCTCATTTCCCTTAACTTGTAGATATTAAGCCTTTTGTGTGTCATCATCCCATACTAAAAACATTTGCACTACTTCTCCCCTCACTAGTGCAGATGGCAGTGGCATAATGTTTGTCCCATACTGACACCCAGTGTCACTGACAGGATTTTATAACATATGCTTAAGTTATATCACCAGATTTGCTGTTGTGGTTACTTTGAACTCGGTAAATCACAGTTAGTTCAGCTTTGTCTATCATGCTGCAAAATCCTTCAGTAAATACAGAAACAGTCAGGCCTTTTGCTGCTGTATCTTGTATATCATTCACTTTTCCCCAATATGCCACTTGTATTTTTATGTAGCAGTTTTGGTGAATCATGAAAAGTCTATTACCAAAAACATCACATGTCAAGTAATTTCTTGGGTGCTTACCCTTTTTCTCTGAGCTCACACAAGTGTATTATAGCTTTCAAGTGTCTAAGAAAAGGTGGATTTTCCTTGGTTATTCTGATAATTTCTTTCTTCTGTAAATTAAATGAATATGTTTCTGTAATAGATCCTCTTCCAATGATGACATGACAGATTAGCAACAGTGTCTGCAAAAGCACTCAAAAAAGAGCATTTTAAAATGAGTAAAAACTTACATTTCTGTGTCTTCAAAACAGTATTGTGGAAGTTATCCACTTTTCTGATTGGAGTCAAGAGGGGAAGCCTTAAATCCAGCAGAGGAAAGACACTCCCCTTTTGTCTCATAACTCAGTTAAATTGCTCAGCAGACAAATACATTTATTTTCCTTCCCAGATAGTTGGTATATAAATACACAAGCCTTCCACCTATCCAGACAGAACCTCAATCACCACGCTTTTCTGAGCCCATCTGGATGAGTGGCAGATGGCAAGCCATGTGTTTAATCTTTCAGATTGATATTGAGCCCCCTCCTGAGGTGTGAGCCCCTCAAGATTTGAATCACACTGCAATTTTTTTTTAGTGTTTATCAGTAGCTATAGCTGGAAAGCTATGATTAAGCAATTGCATTTGAAAATTGTATGCTTGGATAATCTTTTGTTTTAAGGAAAAGAGAAGGCTACCCCAAGATGAACGGTCTGTCCGGATGAGAGCCACCATGAGTGAAGTCAGCAGGAGTGAGCAGTAACTAGGGGGAAGGTGTGAGCAATTGTGACCACAGACTCATTAACCACCTTCTCAAACAGACCCCAGACTCAAATGGGGAGAAGAGCTGTGCCCATGCACTAATTAGCAGCAGAAGTGAGAGATATAAGTAGCAAAAAAGGGGGTTGAGCATTAATAAACAGAAAACTTGTGCAATTTGTAACCAATGAATGCTGATGCCTTTGTTTGTTAAAATGCATAAATAGTGCAAAGTTTTGAGGGCTGGCAAGCCAGCCTTTTGAGGGTTACTTCCTGCTCCCTACTTTGTGCAAACTAAAATAAAGTACAGAAATACTTCACCTCGCTGTGTGAATTTGTGCTGCGTACTCGATAACAAGTCTGCATTCAGGACAGCAAGATGAATATTGGATCCAACAGGATATCTATCTACATATATTTATATAATATAATTATTATTTAATAATTTTAGTAATAATTTCCTTTGGCCTTTCATTATGCTGTTGATATAAGTCCAAATTTCCTACTGACTTTTCTGGAAGTTCAGTACTCAATCTGATTAAACAGCTGGATATGTTTATTTCCCCTTGATTTATTTATATATTTAAGCAGAAAAATATTCATAAACAAATTAATATGGTGAAAACACGTTATACTAATATATAAATATCTAATTTAATTTACAGAATGAAAGTCATAATGGAAAAATGCAAATACCAACACTGTTTACAAGTCTGTATTCACTTTTTTATTATTACCATAAAACATGGTAATTAGGTATGTGTTTTCCTGAATGTATTTTTGGGAAAATGGGTTAATTATTATGCTGGAATTTAATGTCTGACTTTTGTATCTTCCCTAGAACTCAAAATTAGAAAGTTTCAAATTGTCATATTATAGTTCCTGCCTTGATATATCATTGGTTTGTCATTCATGCACAGATTTTTTAACTTGTAATACAACAAAGTCTTCAGGAATCTTTCTCATATTTTATGAAAGTTTTTGCTATATTTTCCTTTCTCCTCTACTGTGACATTAATTTATGGAGTTATGTCAATACAAAAATGCAGGTAATGTGCCTGGATGCTATATTTAATGAAGGCATGGATCAGGAGAGATGAAAACATTAAAATATGTTCTTGTTGACTGTCAATGTGATTGAATAAGATGTAATTAATCCCACATTTTTAATTCTTTCTATCACTTTTAGTATTGGATGAATTGAATCTCCCACTGGAAAGGGAGTAATGGGAAAGGAAATTCATTTGGAGAATAAATATATTTTTTTTAACACTGATACATTATTTAAATACATCTAGTTCTACACATAGGCAATGTTAAAAAGACTACAGATTTAATGAGAAGGAAGTCAAAACAGAAGAGGAAAGTCATGGGTTTTTTTCACTGCTGGGGTAAAAATAATCTTTGATAAAGTCACTGAATCCCTAATAGACTTTATGGTTCCTAAAACAATTAATGCTTGCTTTGTATTGGCAAGCTTATAGCTATTCAGGTTGGTTTATTTACTGGATTGCTCAATCTACTTCTTGTATTGTTGATTTAACTTTCATATAGACTGCTAAATTTAAACAGTAGATTTCCTCTGGAATATTTTTGATCCATGTGCATAACTGGACTTAAATGATATCTGGCAGAATTCTGGAGGGTTTGCTGTGACAAAACCCCAAAATTTTCTGGGACTCTTTTTCTTATATTATTAAGAATATTCGTGAGACAGGATGATACTAGGAAACAAGATGAAGAATTGTTATATTAAAATTAGTTATATAAGGCCCTAGAAGCTTTCTTCTAGCTGTAGACTTTGCACGTCTATGTGCAGTATTTTGAATATTGTTCGATATTCACTTGGGCACACCACTGCTGACATCCAAGTGATTTCCCTCCTGGTACACCTGGGATGGAAGTCACCTGACAGGGCTCCAGCTACAGGTACCCACTTGAAATGAAGGTACAGGATCCACTGGAACCTCTCTACACATGCATGATGCCTATGAATAGCAAGTGACAATTTGCAAGTGTCACATCAGGTTAAGACATGAAGTAGACTTTTGGTTTTGGAACCACAAGAACAGAAAATTAAACCGTAATCTCTCACTCTTCTCTGGTCTGTTGTAAAGGGTTCTATCAACTACAGTTTTACAGCTAGCACAGATTTTGATGTTCAAAAGGACCTATGGAACTTTAGAAAAGCCTTCAAAAAAATGTTATGCAAAGAAAAGCAGCTACCCTCTTTTAAAATGCAGACTACCTAGATAATGTGCTGTATTTGGGACACTAAAAATGAAAACCAGAACAAGTAGAAAGAGTGAGATGTTTTTGCAGGCAAGCTTCTTCATAAAATGGAGATGTACAGGAATATCCACAATATAAATCAACTGTCACAGACATCAAAATGCTTTAGATACCATGTCATATGATGTCAGATATGGGAACTGTGCAGGGGAAGCAGTTAAGTTTTACCTTTTTCTACCTAATGTACTATACAAAATTCTGGCATTAGTAATGTTTTATTGACAGAGAAAACAGACAAAAGGAAAGAACAAAATCCTGTGACTGAACTTGAGAAATTGAAAGGCTGCATATATTTAGGCTTCACTGAAGCAGTGTACTGAGTTCCCATGAATGTGTTTCACTGAACAACTTTGGCAATAACTGATTCAACAAAAAGCTTATACAATGATGCTTCTTGCATGCCTATCTATTATCAAACTCTCATTTTTATGAACTAAACTGATTTACAGTGTTCAAGCTTCTAAAACTTATGAATAGAATGGATACGAGAAGAACCATGCTGACAGCACTTCTTAATAGACTATGAAAAGGGTGAATAGAATATTGTTAGCTAGTAAAACAATAACTCTTTAAGATTGGGTTAATTAGCTATTTTTTGATACAAATAAATGGTCTTCAAGAAGATTTTCTTGAGTTTCAAGGCCATACATGAAAATATTTATGATTTCTGTCCCCCTTGTATACAAAAATCAGTTGGAGTTATAGACTTGAAAATATGTCTTTGGTAGACCTCATCTTTTTTGGAAATATTCAACCAAACTTCAATGAATAACAAATGCATACCTTGCAATTAAACTCTACTCTGATGTCATGTCATACCATAAAAGATGTAATTTAAAGACAAAGCAAGTCTCATTAGAGGGCAATTGAAAGGAAAAGCTTCCAAACTGGTAAATCTCTACAAATGTGAAAATCATTCATTTTTATCATTCATAATTTTTCACTTGCAAGTAGGATTGAAGAGGAAATTTGAATGAGGTGTAATAATCACATCTTCAGGAAAAAATATTGGGCACCATTTTAAAAAGACACAGAGAAGGGTGGAAATGGAAAGCAAGGATTATATCAGGTGCTATCTGATCATTATTGGAACTTGTGCAGCTAATCAGACCTCTGGATTACACATACAGAGGAGCAGAACTAACCCTCACACATCATCTTGTTTCCTGACACACATATCATTTTTGATTTATCTGAACTGAGTATTGTGTACCTATCTCTGCTGCCTGTCTTTGAATACGGATGCTTGTCACAAAAAAGGGAGTGAGCTTGCTTTCAACAGGACATGAGAAATATATGCCCTCTAGGTTCCTTTAAAAAGAATTTTACTAGTTACAGTTTTACAAGCAGAATGGGGTAAGAAATGTTTTGATGGAGCACAAAGAGGTCAGCAAAAGTTATTTCTTTACATTATAATCTGAGAAAATATTGAAAGCCAGATAAGATGAGGAATATACAATATTTATATGGCACATCATCTGAAGTCATACATGTGAATGAATACTGAACATCTTCAGTTGCAGACAGACATTCATAAACAGTGAAGCAAGTGTACTCTGGGTATTTTATAAAAAATTCTTTGATCAAATAACTAGCAAAATCAAATTTCTGGAAGAAAGATCTTCTGCAAGTCTATGATTCCATATCAGATTATGTGTCATATTTTGTAGGAAGCTTTTCTTCTAAAAATTTCTAAACACTCCACACACATCATTTGATTTAGCTTCTGACTAATGAGATAGCCAAGCACTAATCTAATTTTCAGATTTGGAAACAGAGAAGCTAAGTGCCTCCCAATGTCATACAATAAGTATTGTTAACAGTGTAAAGAATAGAGGCTACAACTTCTGACTTCCTTTCCCATTCTTTAAATTCTTTAAACTTCAAACTGTTAACTTTCCTTCATCTGCTTACCTGTTTGCAAACAGCAAAAGGAAAGGAGAACTACACGACTGGAGTTGTTGTAGCAGTCCATACTAACAGGTGCTGGAATAGTCTGTGTGTATTCATGTTTAGTGAGCAGACTAGATTTCAGCTGCCAGATGTAAAACTGTGTAATGTGAAACTCTTCTTCATTGACCTGTATTTCCTTATGTAGTCTATGTCTGACACTAGAGTAAGTAAGTCTTGAGTGGATGAAGTGCAAGTATGAAAAATGTAGAACCATAGAATCCTAGAATATGAGCTGAAGGGAACTTTCAAGGTCATTTCACCCAAACTACCTGGAATGAGGAGTGTAATCTTTAACTACATCAGATTCCATTCAACCTGACTTTGAATGCTTCTGGGGAGCAGGCATCTGCTCCTCTCTGGGCAGCTATTCTGTTGCTTCACCACCCTCATTTAAAAAAAAAAAAAAAATCTCCTTATATCTAGTCTGAATCTACCCTCAATTAGTTCAAAACCATTACTCCATGACTTATTGCAACAGGCTCTGGTGAATGTTTGTCCTCCTTAGGTATTAGAAGGCTGCAATAAGGTCTTGGAGCCTTTTCTTCTCCAGGCTAAACAACTCCAACTCTTTTAGCCTTCATAGGAGAGGTGTTCTAGCCCTGTGATCATCTTTGTGGCCCTTGTTGGGACCTGCTCCAACACATCCATGCCTTTGCTGTGCTGAGAACTCCAGAGCTGTCTTGCCTTTTGTCTTGGTTTTGGAAGACAGGTGTCTGCTAGAGAGGGCAGGAGCCTCCCTTGGGATGAAAAATGTAGAGCCTCTCCCTCCGAATTATTATAATTCTGAAATCAAGGGGCTCTCAGGCAGAGATCTGGGGATAGAAATAACAGTTCTTCACTAGTATTTATAACAAGGCAAACAAGCAACAATAACTACAGCATTAACAAGAAAACAGAACCAGGGGCCCCATGACAGCTTTCTCGGCTGAGATGGGATGGAGGAGAGGCTTTGTTTCACAAACCCCTCGGGCAGTCAGTCCCGGTGCTCCTGCAGGGCTCTGAGGAACAGTCAGCTGGAACAGCAGGGATGAGCTGAGATCCTGGGCCGGTGGCTGAGGTGGAACAGCAGGGATGAGATCCTGGGCCGGTGGCTGAGGTGGAACAGCAGGGATGAGCTGAGATCCTGGGCTGGTGGCTGAGGTGGATCAGCAGGGATGAGCTGAGATCCTGGGCCGGTGGATAAGGTGGAACAGCAGGGATGAGATCCTGGGCCGGTGGATGAGGTGGAACAGCAGGGATGAGATCCTGGGCCGGTGGATGAGGTGGAACAGCAGGGATGAGATCCTGGGCCGGTGGATGAGGTGGAACAGCAGGGATGAGATCCTGGGCCGGTGGATGAGGTGGAACAGCAGGGATGAGCTGAGATCCTGGGCCGGTGGCTGCGGTGGAACAGCAGGGATGAGCTGAGATCCTGGGCCGGTGGATGAGGTGGAACAGCAGGGATGAGATCCTGGGCCGGTGGCTGAGGTGGATCAGCAGGGATGAGCTGAGATCCTGGGCCGGTGGCTGAGGTGTATCAGCAGCTCCGCGGCGGTGCCTGGCACTGCCACACGTCCCGGCAGGACAGGGGGTGCGAGGCCACCAACAAAGAGGGGAGAAGGAGAAGCAGCAGCAGCTCCGTCTGGGTGATGGCGAAATTCCCTTCTCCCAACTGCAGCAGCTACGCACCCAACGTGTCCTTCTCCGAAGCTGAAGAAAAGCCCGAAAAACTGTCCCCACCCTCCCCTTTTCCTGACCCCTGGGCCCTGCCGATCTCTGTCTTCTCTCATGCACCCACCAAGTACCCACAGTCAGGTTTTCCCCGCAACTAATGGGTAAAAATTACACCTAGCCCCCAAGACTTTTCCAATTCTAGTTGCTTTAGTTACACTGAACAATCTTCTGCTCTTGTCCTCGCTGATTTACTTAACTTTGGAGTAAATTGATTGCATAGTAGCATGTTTAGGTAATGCCTATGTAAAAAAGAAGTAATATGGTTCCTAAAACTTCATACAAGAAATTTATGTGGTAAAGCTTGTGCTCTTAAAGTCAAAACTTTTTCCAAGAGGTTATTGTTACCCTATTAGCACTGGTCAAAACCTTACATCTGTGGTTCAAAGTTAGAAGAGAAGACTGAATTGCCCAATAACATGCTGGGTCATTTTGGTCTTAAATTGTGGAAAGGAAAATTTTTTTCATTAATATGAAATAATCCTTGATAATCTTGATGGAAGGTTTTCTGGCTACTCAAGAAACAGAGATGGGAAAATAATGAAGATCAGTAAATGGAGTTCAAGTGTTAAGGTTACAATAAAACATAAAGTTAATTTATCTAGTTTCAGGGTTAATTGTAAGGCTTCAGTACAGCTCTGAAGCTAATGGGCCAAATTATTTTCTAATGTGAGTAAAGAAAAGTTTGAGAGGATATGAAACACATTTTCCTTAACATCTCCTTGAGACTGGGGGGTAACTCCAAATATATTACATGGAAAAATGTTGTGCATAAGTGTTAAGCAAGGAGGAAAAAAAAGCACTTGCCCTGGGAAAGTTGAATTTCTTCTATCCTTAGGCTGTAAATTCATCAATTTCCCAAACTGCCAAATTGTCTTTTTACATCCTCTTGTCCCCAAAGCTGAAGCTTAGAGCTGCGGTGTTAAAATAGATAGTATTTTATTATGTTCTCTATTACTGTATTACTGGCTGAGTGGTGAATATATTCTTAGCATTGTACAAACAAGTAAGAGGACACAGAGCTTACCCCAAGGACCTTGCAATGTAGGTCAGACACAAGCAAACCACCAACATTAGGAACATTAAAAACTGACTGACAGCACATACCCAAAGTGGTGGGAAAGTGTCAAAATCTTTACAGAGGTTTAAATTAAAATGTTTTTGCAAGGGGTGGTGGTGGTAATTCATTAAGGAATGATTTGAGGGAGGTTGATGAACTAGATAATATAAAAGAGATGGCTGGTACCAGGTCTGCAGAGACTTGATCCACTTTACAGTAGCTGAACCTATAAAGTGCCATGAGTTTCAGGCATGGGGGATCAACAGACAATGCAAAAGCTGTTGAAGGGACAATGTCAGAGAAGCAGAAAGGTAATTTGCACTGTAGATGAAATAGCAAAAGAATGATGATGAGGCAATTTTGAAGAAGTAGGATAATTAGTAAGGGCAATCTAGAAGTCTTAACAAGCTATTAAATATGGCTGCAATACCAATTATCACCTTTTGGCTCTCAGTTTTCTCTCTGCAAACATGCAACATAACAAATGGAAATGAAAGAAAAAATGGGTTGCATTTTGATGGAAAAAAATTTCCTTTCAGCAATGTTTTATCTGTCTTGTCTTTTTAGGCACAATGAAATTAAATGGAATATTAAGGTTCATCCTGCCATGCAAATTTTAAATATTTTTTCTAGGCTATATTAGTACAAAACTGTTTTAAACCCATTTATTAATCATATGCTAATACCTGTGTGACACCGGTTAAACAAAACTTTTCAGAAATGTTTTATTTCCCTGTCAAAAAAAGATCTTTGCTGACTTTTAGCAAAATAGTGCTCGTTTTTCATGCTGTTTTAAATTAATCAGCTAGATTTCTTATTCTCATTTAATTTTGAAGCACTAGAAATTCACCACTAGCAAAAGATTTGACAGCAAAAAATAACACATAAGTACTGGTAGGTAGTACTGAGAAATACAGTTTGTTTAAAGAAATGAGATTAACCCCCTGCAGAAAATGGATATATATCCACATGCATACCAGCTGCTCAAGTAAAATTCAGACCTAACTGAAATAAAAATTAAGTGGAGAAAGCACAGTTAGGTTGTAGCCACATCTTAAGAGAGAGCATAGTTTCCTAACATGGGAGAATGGGAGACAAATTTACATCACTAACCCAATACAAATTTCATCATCTCCTGAATTTAATACTCATCTCCTGAAAATCCCAGAAGAATGATGTGCCAAAATTAACTGTCATAGCATGCATGTTTCCTGAGGGAGTGTGGCTGTGAGTCAAACCTGCTGGAGACAGTGTTGTCCCTGTTGGTGGTGATTAACCCTCAGTCCTGATGCACCAGACTGCATTGTTGTCTCTGTGCTGAACTTTTTATTATTCTTTTCCTTCTTTCAAAAAGTACCAATATTTTTAATATAGCTGGAAAAGATAAATCAATAGATATGTCTGCTTTGTGTTTCAGAGTATAAAATACAGAATTAGTGAGGTTGATAATAGTCTGTGTCAGACTGTAAAAAACACTTTTCAGGTATGCTAGAGTATAGACAGTGTTGGTTAATTGGGTGCCTTGGATCACCCATATTTGATATGGAGTCATTATGACATTGAAGCACTACATCAAACTCATGGTTTTTACTGTCCTCATTGCTGCCAAAAGAACAAAGAAAATTCACCCTGCTGCTGTTGATGTCTTTTTTCCTATGAAACACAAAACTGGTGAAGTAGCTGTCGCCCTGGCCTGTGTCAGCACTCTGCAATGCAGTGTGCAGAGACATCTTCCAAGGCAGTGGCTTTGCCAATGCTCCAGATTTCAGATTTACTTCATCCCAGCTGTTGCCTCTCCTTCCTCAACCAAAATCAGTGGAAGCAGAAAAGAAGCCTGAACACAACTTTAATAGCTGATGGTGCCTGCCACTGCATTGTCATTACAGGTTGGAGAGAAGGGAAAGTTCTTGCTCTAAAAGAGACACAAACAGCAGATTTAGTAGAACACCAGAAGCAGTGCTGAATCTTTCCCTCTTTCTGTGATAGGGATCATAAAATTAAGTGAAACACTGAAATTAGGTATTCTGTAAGGCTCTATATTCTCCTTAGCTCTTTGACATGTGTGAAAAGCTCTCAGAACTTCCTGTCCTTTGCCCTAATTATAGAATAACGGGGATAAGATGTGCTTTAAAATTGTTTGTCTGAAAAAAAGTTTGAATGTTTTGTAGTCTTCCTGAACCAGTAAATGTGAGCTGTGACATTCTTTCCATATGATCTCCTTCCGTCTACACTCATTATAATTTGTGTTCCAGGTATGGTTCGTATTAAACACCTATTAGATAAGAGGCCACTGGAGTTTTTCTATACAACTGGAGCTGTTACAAAAATACACTTTATGTGAGCTTTGACTGGCGCACTTCTAAATCTCAAGGTATTGAGTGGACACCAAAACAGCAAAAACAATGCCTGGAATCTCCTTCAAAACGAGTAGAGATGGACTACAGGACAGATCTGACTAACTACATGTATATATATACATGAATGAAATTCAAATCCATGTGAAAAGACTTACACATCACAGTCCAGTCCTGAGCACCTAAGAACACAACACAAAAAGAAAGCCAAGTGTCAAAGATCAACATTCTGCTTTCACTTATGTAAATGAACCTTGGATGTCTTCTCAAGCACTGTGGGAAGAGATGCAGCTGAATATAGCATTTTCCAGTTCCTTGGAATTTTCTCTTAAATCTTTTACTGATACACTCAATCTCCTAAGGAGAAAAAGGTCATAAACCAAAAATTTAATTGGGTAATTTTTAGGACTTTTTTCACTTTTTCTGTCTGATTTCTTATTCTAATTATCTACTGACTATGTTGGGGGTATTTTTCTATCATTATTGAAATAGAGAAGACAGTGATGAGACCGACTCATCAGCCAAATAAAAAATTGATGCCATTACAAGCTGTTCTCAAATGTGAACTCCTTTAGTAATAGCAAAATATAAACATATATAAAAAAGAAACAATAGTAAACACTGGTGATGGTACCAAACAGAAATGAAGGGTGGAGACTGATTGGAACAGGCAGATATGTCAGAAAAATGTTTTCTGAATGATAAAGTTATGTCTGGGCTGGGAAGATGTGGTATAAAGTCGATAAAAGTAAAGACTAACAAAGGTGTATTAAAAGGGCTAAGGAGAAATTAAGATATTAAGAAATTAAAAGGCTTGATGAGAATGGGAGAAGCATGAAATAAAATTGTAGGATTTGGGAGAACACTGAAGAGATATTTTTGCTTCTGTTACCCAGCAGGAGGCAAAAATCAGTGTTAGGAATTGACTAGACGGATAAACAAAAAAACATCCAAAACCTTGCTCAGAAACAGGTTTAAGATTTTTATAAATAAAGCAATCATTTTGGGAAATAGCTAACCATTTAAATGGGATCACATTATAACAAGACAATTGCCAGAGATTCTAGAAAACTCTGGGGCTTACACATACACACACAGCAGGAAACTCTAAGATGAACTTTGATATGATGTTTAACACGAAGGTTTAAGAAACTGTGCCCAGTTAAAAACTTTTAGTTTGAATCTTTCAATTTATTCTTTCTTGCGTCTTTTATCAGTTCTGCTTTCTGTTTTTCCTCATCAATATATTCAAGCTTAAGTAGAAAGTGAAACCTCTTTAAAAGCACCTTCAAAAATATACCTCACATTTTCCTTCCCATTATCAAAGCATATATGATTACTCCTGTAGGACAATGCTAGCAGAGTCCTTAAGAAAGTTTAGAAGTCACAGCCAACTGTGCACAAGACATTTCCACCCCTTTTCTACAGTACTAGAGAATGACTTAACAGTTTGACAATCTTATTTCAAAGAATATCAGACCATACATGAGGGTGTTAGTGAAAATATAGTTTCTGTGATGCTAACAGGCAGAAAAGAATTGTGTGTATGTGATCGTCCAAAACTGCACTTTCGTCCTCTCAATTTGAAGCCTGCCTCTCCCTAGATACAACTTATATGGGTTAGTTTTAAATTTTCAAAGTGCCTGGGCTGAACAGAATTGGAATATCTGGTTTCTTCCATTTAATACAGAGTCATGAGGCAGGATGAATTAGGAGCTTTAATATTCTTGCTGTTTCTTCACATATGCTGCTTAGAGAGTACAGAGTCTGGGAAAACTGGAGCTGGGATGGGGGGGTTAGTGTTTCTTCTGGAAGGAAGACCTGGAACCAAAAGAAGAGTTCCCAAAAAGGAGCAGTCTTTGAAAGACAGGTTGCAGGAAAGATGTCAGAAATGGGTGCAGATGTTGAAGATGAGGTAGATGCATGAAGCTGAATGTCAGAGGATGCCCCAGGACCTTGGCTGGTGATGCCCAGGATGGGTAGCTGTGATTAGTGTCCAAGGTCAAACAAGTCAAATGTTCATTCATCACATATATTCCCTTCTAGACACTTCACCATCCTTCCTGTCTTCCTTTGGATGATCTCTGAAAGTTTTATATCTTATATTTTGGTGTGCAAAACTTCAAGCAGGACTTAAGGTGAGGCCACACCAGCATAGAGACGTTGTATTGCAGTGAAGCATAAAAAGAAAATAACTGTAAGGCTGTAAGAAGTGAAGGTTGGGAGGAAAAAGCATTACAGATTTTTTTTTTACTCAAAATACTGGGATAGTTCAATAGAAGTTAGCTATGGACTGTATTAGCTATAATTATAGATGTGATGAAAAAACCACCAAACATCAAGCTCTTAGAACACTTGATTAGAATTTTTGCCAATGAAATATCTAAAAAAACTAACAGCAGATATGTTTGAAAAAAGTCAACTTGATGATAAAGTGTCCAAATTGAACTAGGAAGTTAACTAGTCCTATGCAGGGGGAGTAAAATTGATATACCAAGGAAATGATACCAAGGAAAATAATACCAAGGAAAAATTTCACCCCATGACAAAATCTGTTCAAATCTGGTATGCAAGCAAGAAATGTAGTTAGGCATCAATGACTAAATTCCTGGTCCTTTAGATTGCAACCTGACTTTGGCATGGACTGTGTTATTTAAATGTTTTATTTTACTCTTGAAGAACACTATAAATGTCCGTAGTAATTTGGAGCAATGATGCTTTTTGAACCATGCTGAAAGAAAATAGAAATGGATGCTGAACAGGAAAGATGCAGAAAGTACAGCTCAAAAGAAAAGCCCAGAACTGATACATGAAAAAGCATGGAAAAAAATGTAAAATTTACAATGGAACAAAATGGGAATGGCTATTGTCCCAGCAGTCTTCCCTAATGTATAGTAATCAGCCAGCCACAGTATAATATCTCACAAAGTTATTCTGCCTCATATTGGAGGTCTCTTTTTTATAAAAGTGCAGAGTGGAATGACCACTGACATGAGAATAAATTGACCAGGGATTCTGTGTGCATCCATCTCTGTAATGTAGAAAGAGCAGCTTAGTAAAGTGTAAGGGAAAAAAAAAAAGATTTGAAAGGAATATTTATTAAACCTAATGGATTGATTCAATTTGAACTCCTCATTTTTTTTTCCAGTGTATTCCCTCCAATTCCAAATGTTGTGTACCACGTGTTGCTTACTCTACAACAAATAATCAATTGCATTGCAGCAATATAAATGTGTATTACTGAGTTAATGGCTAATGAAACTTTGCTTATTATTACTACTATTATTGTCTAAGACCTGTAACCCCTTCTAAAACATTTGGTTAATATATCAAGGTGCTGCACACTTGAAGTTTTGCTTTCCCAATATGCTTACATCTTTATTTAACCTCATGTCTGTGATTAATGGAATGTGTTATTTCTGTTTTACTGTAATGGATGGCTATGTTGGAGCAATGCACAACTTGGTAACAACATTTCATTCCAGAGAAGACATTATAGCAAAAATTCATAGATTAACCAGAGCTGACAAATGCATTTTTACCCTGTATTTATTTATCTCTTTCTCTTTGACATCTCTTTACAGCCTAAGTGGCTTTCCCTGTAAAATCCCAATGGTAGCACTTCTTTCCAAAATTTCACTTCTAACTACCCCAGGGATTACACTGCCCCCAGAGCTGAGTTGCTGTATTCACAGACTGTATATGAAAGTGCAGATACAAATGTGCAATTCCTTCATTTAAAAGCCAATTGTGCACTTCAAAGGAATAAGAAAAGTATGTCATATCCCCTGGTTACTAAAATGTTAAAGCATTTTTTATCCTGAAATGAAAGAATGATTGAAATCCTTTTGCTGACATATATCAAGCATTACAAAAAGATAATATGACTTGCAATTTCTGCAATAGTGTGCTAACTCATATAGTTACATGAATATAGACAGTACCACAAAACTGAAGATTAAGATGCATACTGAATTTACTTACGAATTTATCTGTTGCTGCCTTTATACTTAAAACAGAAAACACATTAGAAAAATATTTATGACAATAAAAGGTATTTTTAATGTCCTAAAAGAAAATATTTCTAAGTCAAATACAAAATGCTTTACTGATCCAAATTATACAAAGGTTAAATTCATGTCATCCAACATCTAATGAATACCATGTAACTGGAATAAATTCAGGAAAGAATTATCAGAAAGACAAGGAGTTTCTTATGTAATTTAAACAAGATTTTTTTTTATATATTATAATAGGGTATGACAAACATGATTAAAGAAGGATTATTTTACTTTTCTAGTAACATAATGGACTTCAAAATAATAATGAGCAGTAGGCTTAATTTAAACAGAAGGAAGTACTTTCCCATACAACCACAGGACATAATTAACTGGGAATCTGATTGTTTGAGGAACTGGGGGAAAAGAAAACAACAACAGCAACAAAAAAAACAAACCAAAAACCAAACAAACCAATAACAAAAAAACCCAAAAAACCAAAAAAACCCAACAACACTACAAAGGAGTTCAGAAATAGATTTGTCAAATTCATGAAAAATAGATTCTTGGCAACTATAAACAAAAATCCTCAGGAAAGGGAAGTTCCTAAGATGGAGATCTGAAAGGAAATGGAAATATCAAGGAGAATATTATCCCCTATGGAACACTATATGATTTTCTATATGATTAACAACTGTTACTGGTGTCATTAGAAAAATGATACTTGTCTAGGGAAAATCTGTACTGATGCTACATTTTCATATTTCAGCCATTCCTCCCACTCTTTGTTGCACTTATTTTTGTATCTTCTTCCACTTAAAATTTTATCAGTAATGGATTTTTGCTTAGTTCCACACTTGTTTTTGGAATTCATTCTACAATGACCACAGTACCTATAGCATCAAACATTTCTAGAGCAGGATTTAATAGAGTATCCTACATCAAAAAATTGTAACTTTTATGAAGGAAATGGAAGATCAAGGTCCTAAACAGGTTCTGGACATCTAAAGATAGAACAAAACATATAATAATGCATTCATCAGGACTTTTTTTGTAGGAACAAGTCCTGGCTTCGTGTCGAAAGAACAGTGTGATTATCAAAATCAATTTTGCCTGTGTTAATGCATATCTATTTTTTTCCTCAGAATTTCCTCGAAATATAATGTTTTATGAGTGCTGTATTTGTCCTTTTGATTATATTCAACATCATTCACAAGTGTAAATGTTATTCTAAAACAGTCTGAAAAATCTTTGATATCGATTATTGTTGAAATTAATGCTACAATTAACATCAAAATACTGTGTAATTGCTTCAAGATTTTTGAATATTTTTAATCAGTCTTAACTGTTATCTAAAGGTCATAATTGCTTAGTTGGAACTTACAAATAATTTCATTATCATGGTAACAAGCTATATGGGATGTTCTCTAAAAGATTTTAAAAGCTGTCATGGATTGCAAGTATTTTTATGATGTTTAAAGTTGTCTTGTGAAAGAGATAAAACATTGTCTGCCTTGGAAATGAAATTAATTTAATTGATGTATCTCCATTAGTCTCGTCTCTATTCTAACATATATAACTATATCTGATAATCCAGTGGCCTCTGGAAGTGTGCACAGTGCTCACTTCTATTGAGACAGCATGTGACAATGTTCTGTGGAGTATGAAATTTTCTAATAGAGCCTGCCAGAATATAAACTTCCTTGGATATTGTCACAAGTCTAAGTGTAAGTAAGGTTTTTTTAGGCTATTGTTATTGATGTCCAAAATTTTCCTAGGTTTATTACAAATAAAAGTATTTCAGAAAACCTCTAATGTACTCTGAGCTTCTGTTTTCTGGCAACTTTGACAACCTCAGAAATACATCTTTCTTCTAGGGTTCAAGCACAAAAATATGCCAGGTATCAATTTGGAATCAAGGTGCATATAAAATTACAGTGTCAACATTTGAGTCCTGAGATGTCTTCAGGTTTATTCAAACTTGTATTTTAAATAAAATGTATTACATTGTTCTCAAAAGATGTTAATGTACACCATTCTCCAGTGTTTTGCAAATTAGCCATTGATGCAAAACAAACATATAGATAAAAGTTATTACTATTAATGGCAAGCAGCCCTTTCATGGGCAAAATCTGTGCAAACATTTTTGTCATGAGAGTAAAATTGTCAGTAGAAGGGAAGAGGTAAGATTATTTAAATGACGCTTCAGAACACAATGTTTAGTCAACAGTGATTTAGAGGCATACACACCAGACACCCGCAGGACATCTCACAGGAATTTTTAATTGACTGAATGGATGCTAAAAAAACTATTCATCTCAGTTTTAGCAGCTGGCCTTTCTAAGGTGGGTCTGTAAAAGACACACATGCTGCCAAGTCTTCTCCTACATGTTTCTGTTTTAACTCTGATGGAAATTCTTATCTATGAGGCTTTAGAAAAAAAATAAATTTGAGTAGTTGTTTGTTTGCCTTGTCTCACTGTTAGAGTGAATCCAACATCTTTTATGTTTTATCTGCTTAACAAATGTCTTCCCAATGCATTTGGGTGTAGCAAAATTCTTGACAATCTTTTAAAAGTAAATACCTGAGATTAACCTGTTTGTTCTTCTGTCAGAAATATTCTGATTTCTTCTTTTCCTTTAAACAATCAACACACTATTTAGGCAAAGTTTAACTAATGCCTTAATTCCCTGACTTACTAATTAAAGGAAGGCTCAACTACACAGAAGCCTTTTGGTTCTATTTCATGAATAAATGAACAATCCCTTTCAGATAAAGCCAAGCCTTGCACTTTGGTATAATGATTTCAGTGAGTATACTGTCACTACTGATGGCATAGATGATTATAAAGTTTTCTCTTCAAGATACATAAAAGGCACTTTTGGTTCATGATCTATCAGCAGCTATGATTTAAGGTCCCTTCCTGTATATTTGTTTCATGCATGGCTGACTTTGAAGGTTTTTTCCTGTATGCTATTTAAAAGCAAATGTTGCTGGAATTTTACTTGTTTTTTTTCAGAGTACATAAATTAGATAATATGTGAGTGAGAGTCTGTGTTGAGTTAAAAGCTTTCACCTGGCATCAACAAATGACAATGTCACTCCTCCTGGCTGGAAAGTCTAATAAAGAATAGTAGTTTTCAAAAAACACTGCACCTGTTTTCAAATAAAGAAACACATTGAGACATTTATAAGTTGGGGGAAGAGCATTCATATAATTTGAGTAAGAGATAAACTTCAAATGGTATCTTTACATCACATATAGCACATCTAACCAAAGTATAAATATTTTTTATTGTTAAAAGGATATAGATAAATATGGATATTTAAGAGTGAGAACATTTCACATAAGTGAAGGGAGTAGAAATGTTAACCATCTGTTAACAATATCTATTTGCTCTAACTGATCTAACTGTGACAAAAGGTAAAGTTATTACTTCACCTACCTGCCAAATGCCCCATTCTGTACAACACTGGAATCTGTGTAAGCAAAGCTAAAGTCTCACAACATGAAGACTGGCCTAATTCTTAGCATGAAGCTAAATGCATCATCAGGCATTGCCTGAAAGAGAAGGAATTAGACCAAAACAAACTAAAGTCATAATTTAATACATCAAAAAGTAAAATAAGCAGAAAATACCACGTCCTGATTCTATCAGTACAGCTGTGTTTAGTCTTATTAATATAGGAAGGATTGTCTAAGAATATGAGTGACACAAAGGAGAACATTTGTTAGACCAAATGATGTTACTGGAAAATCCAAAATGCTCCATGACACATAAATTTTTCTCACCTGGTTACTGAGAAATTCAAGCAGTACACAGGATTTGAGGAGATTCCAAGCTCTCAACTTCATTTCCCGCTTGCTGTCTTTTTATTGAGATACACTGTAAAGCAGACATAGCTCTAATTTGACAATGTATTGCATACCCATCCCTTAGAGAAACATGTGGGGTCATTGCTCTCTCTGATTCACCCCATGTGAATCAAATATTTACATAGGTTAATGCTCCATGACTACTTAGTTCCTATAAGTAAACCTGTCTACAAAACAGATTGTCCACATTTTTCCTCATTAACATTTGAGCTCAGTTTTGGAGTGGTGTGTTTGCTTAAACTGACATCTAGATATGAAGTTTTCTTTTTATAGATGAACCTTGAAAGCATCTGGTATGCTCCAGTTTCCCAAGAGGAGGGTGAGACAAGAGGCAATGACCTCTGGGTCTTAAGAGTGGGGTTTGGTTTTGTTCTTTCTTCCAGACACAAGAAAGCTCAAGGTATGTGACTCAGATATTTTTTCTTGGCTTCCTCATTCATGATCACAGAATCACAGAATATGCTGAGTGGTAAGGGACACACTAGGATCATCAATGTGATGATGGGAAATGGAAGTTTTACTCTGAGCTTCAAAGTCTCTGAGATCTCGTGTGAAAAGGATAAATTTCCTGCTCAAGACAGCTGCTGTATGCAGCTGCTGAGGGAAAGCAGAGAAATCTGATTTCCCTTGCATCTGCTCCCAGGGTTGTGTGGTAACTTCATAAAAGTATATTTCATCTTCCTCTCTTGGCTATTGTCTTTGCCCTTACACCATCACGCTGCATGGATGAGACAGCCACAGATATTTGGATTACCTCCACAGAGGTTTCTGTTTTCTCCTTCAGCACGTTGGCAGTCTTGTTTTCTCAGTAGCAAATGTTGCAATTATGGTGGGTGACTTGTTCTTGTAGGGTCAGACAAAGCTTCATCTCATTTTGACCTTTGATGAAATGAATCATGTCATATATTTCACACATGCCCTTTCCAGATATGTGATGGCAATCTATCTGACAGAGACATGGAGGAAAGGACAAGACAAAATAATAACTGATGCTATCAGCAACGGCAGGAACAGAAGATCAGTTTTTTTAGTTTTTCCAGCTACATTTTCTGAGACAGTAAACATGTATTGTTTGTATAATACATAAAACCTTTTTCTTTCTGCAGTAAGCTAAGCCACTAAAGGGAAAAAAAAATATGCCACAATACATCTTATCTTGTTTTTCTCTTCTTTCTCTCTCTGCTATAACAAAGAGTTTCAGTGGTTTTGTTTCTGGAAAATTCATCTGACTTCAATAAAGTAACATAAAGGTAATTCAGCAATTATTTAGGAGCATATTGCTGAGTTCAACCCTGTTGGACACAGCAGCTCTGAAGTTTATGTTTTGTAGAAGCAGTAAAAAAAGCATAAGCATAACCTGGGTACAACATTTTCACTTTATAACAAAAATGAAGATAGATCTGCAAACAATCTGGATCCTTCTGAAGTTCTCCTGAGGAAAGTTTGCCAATAATTTATCCAACAGTGAAGCAAATATCTTTTTCAATGGCTTGAACAAAAGGGAGCCAATTTCAGTACAAAGGTTATTGATGCAAGTGAGCTTGGTTGAGTCTTGGAAACGTTTTTTTTATCTTCTGGAATAAGCACAGTGTTGTGAACATGTGAAATACCCTTAACAAAGAGGCTGCCAAATGTCTATTCAAGCAGATGTTTGTATCAACATGATTCCAAATATGGTCTGTTTGCACGCTGCACACAAAGTGCACATATTTTTTCATGGTATTGTGCTTGCATATCTATACTTTAAAACTGTTAGCATGCATTAGCTTGGTTACAAGTAGTTACAACACTTTGTGGTAGCTCCTGGGTCTGAGTTTGTACACAGCCACATCTCTGCCTGGTAGTGGGGTGAAAGCATCTGTGCACTGGGTTTTCTCTTGCTGTGCAATGGATTTTTCCTCCTTCATCCATTTCATTATTTTCTTGGTAATAAATGTAGACACCTGACCTAGTGGGCATAGAAAGAGTTTGTATTTCCATCCATTCTGCTGGCTTTACCTTTTGTATTTAAGATGAGGTTTAAGTTTCAGAAACTCCTTCATTTTAAAGAAGATAAACCTTTTTGTTCCAGTAATCCAAGTGGAGAGACTACATTTCTCTTTATAGAAGAAATTGAGGAAGATCAAAGGACAGAGTTTAGATGCTACAAGCATTATATGTGTCATCAGTACCTGGTAAAAGTCCTTCTCTCAAGTTGTAAAACCATAGTCTTATTGAATACATAATAAAAGTGATCTCTGGATGATGACTGTGTAGTTTGGAAATACAACACTAAGTAAATTAATTAAATCACCATTTGAAGACTACAGGGTTATATGGTTTTTTCCTTCAGTATCTTAATAACAATGCCTCAGATTTAAGCAAATAAATACTATAAATTTTTGAACAAAATTAAATGTAAAGCATGAATGAAACATACAGATTGACAAATAATAAAAATAAATTTATTCTGAGCACTAGAAGCTCATAAAAATACATCTAAAATTGTTTTTTGTGAACTTGTTTTAACTATAATATCTGGTAAGGGCATTTTATGAATTTCAATATAACTTATTATTCCCATTACTAATCCCAGATTGATAACCCTATTTCATCTGGAATGGATATGATACAACATCTTCTTGCTAAAAAGAGGTGATTTATTGAAACAATGACACAAAGGAAGCCAAAGGAAAAGTCAAAGAAACATTAACTATAAACCTCTCCCTAACCCTAACCCTAAACCCCTAACCCTTCTTCTTGAAGAATGTCCAGTCATCCCTGGTTATTTTGCCCCTCATGACTGCCCCCCAAGTGACTCTGTCAATAGGCTCTAAGCAGGCCAAAATCTGCCCTCTGGGAGTCCACGGTTCTGCTGAGCACCTCCTTAGTTCCCTGACTGCCAAGAGCTCTCCAGCCACCACATCCCTCACCTGTCCTTCACTTTGTATGCAAACACCAGGTCCAGTGGGTCCCTTCCCTAGCTGGCTCCTTCACCAGCTGTGTCAGGCAGTTGTCAGCCACACACTCCTGGAACCTCCTAGGCTGTGTCCTCTGCTGTGTTGTGTTTCCAGCAGACATCTGGTAACCTGAAGTTCACCCCCAAGGGCCAGCAACTGTGAGACTTCTCCCAGCTGCTTATAAAATATTTCAGTTGCCTCTCTGCCCTGGTTGGGTGGTCTGTAACAGATTCCCACCAGGATACCTGCCTTGCTGACTATTTGTAAGACCTGCTGCAACAGATGACTCTTTGCTTGTCCAAGGAAAGCAGATTTAAAAATCAAGTTTTAAAGTGGATTATGAAATTCAAAGGAAGTTTGAGATGATACAGAGGCTTTGACATATTCTCTGATATAAAAAAAAATCCCAACTGGAAAAACATATGCAATTTTCAGTGTCTCTAAAGGAGAAAAAGGCCTTTTTTTTTTTAACTCTGCTTGACCACTGCTTAGAGAGCCACCCTGAATATTTTCTTTTGTTTTGTGGCACATCACCTAGAGTATATTAACTTTTTCTCACTTTCTTGCTTTTTAATCTTCTTAACCAATGTGTGCATGTTATTATTTTTAAACCACAATTTTAGCACAAGCAAAGATATCTGTGACAAATTCACCGTAGCCTGATACCTAAAAAGCTCATTTATTAATTCAGGCATTCCTTTAATTTGTGTACTTTTAGTGAAGTGGAGACCTTGTATAACATCATTTCACAAGAGACCCCTGAACCCTTTAGCAGAAATTTCAATGTAGATAGCTCCATAGTGCCAAAAGGGTTTTAAAACATCACAATTAATACAAATTGATACAAAGGATAATGTACAAAAGGAATATACAACTTCCAGGCCCAAGGAAATGACATTACTTCTCTGTCCTCCTTAGTAACATGTTAATTCACAAGTTTTTCTATGCTTTCTATGCAAGCATAACTCTAATGATCAGTAATAACAGCAATTATGTTCTTTGATAGAAATAAGGAAGCATAGTTCATAAAAATAGAAGATTTTATTCTGCACACAGCAGTTACTCCTGTTGTCAGCAAGGTGAAAATTTACTACCCCAGGAAGTCATAAAGACTCTGATGCATTCTTACACAACACAGTGTGAGCTGCATCTGAATGAGACTGTCCTTCCCAACAGCTTCAGCCTCACCTGTACTACCCTGTACAAGCTTACATCTCTGGCACACTACCTGAGGCTTTCCCACAGTGCCCAGACAAGCTGAGTAGCACACCAGCACTATTCATGATTACTTCAATGCTGGAAGTGTCTTCTACCTATTTTAATCGAAGGGTTGGTTCATTGTTTCAGACATTACATTAAGAAGTGTGTTTGGCATGACTGGTTTTTCACTAGTGCCCAAATAGCCAATGGAGCAGTTAAATGCTCTGTCATGCTTTTTAGGAAGAACCTAGAAAAGCTGTGAAAATTATGCTTGCTTGTCTCTCAAGCCCGTGAATATTCTGTGAAGGTGAATAATAGGTGCAATACATCATCAGTTAGAAGAAAAAGGACAACCTTATGCATCACCAAGTCCAGGAACAATAGAAATGATTGAAATTTCTGCAAAACCCTGATGAAATGGCTGAAATACTTGGCAACAAGGAAAAAGAAGAAAATTTTGCATTTGCAGCTACATTCTGCCAAGCGCTTGCAATATTGCCGTAGAATTCAGTCCTCATGGTGCTGAGTTCTGGTTTTGACTGGGATAGAGTTAATTTTTATCACAGTAGGTACAAAGCTTTGGACTGTGCAGAAAACAGGGTGAATAACACAGGGATATTTCCGTCACTGTTGGAACAGCTCTTACACAAGTCCTCACCCCACCTTGCCAGAGAAGAGGCTGGAGGTGCACAAAGAGCTGTGAGGTGACAGAGCCAGGACAGCCAATCCTCACTGGCCAGAGGGATATTCCTCACTATATGGCATCATGCTCAGCATATAGAGCTGGGGAAAAAAGAAGGGACATTTGGAGGGGATGGTGCTTGTCCTCCCAAGTTCCCATTAAAGGTGATGGGATCCTATGCTGTTGGAGATGACTGAACACCTGCCTGCCCATGGGAAGGGGTGAATTAATTCCTTGCTTTATTTTGCTCGCATGTGCAGCTTTTACGTCACGCATTAATCTGCCTTTATCTCAACCCATATTCTCACTTTTACCCTTCCAATTCTGTCCCCTATCCCACCTGAGGATATTGAGTGAGGAGCTTTGTGGGGCCTAGTTGCTGGCTGGAGTTAAACCATGATATGGGGTGAGAATAAAAATTATCTAACCCCCTGATATCACAAGGTAATGACAGCTGCATGAAGTTCATGTAACATCCTAACACTGAAGATCTGTAGGCGATTTGGATCAGGTTTCTGAAGTATCTGTATTAGGTATGGATGTCATGTCAGCTGATAGAGGTATTTACTGAGAGAGTTTCTAGGTTTTAGTACTTTGGTCTTGGTCTGAAATGTCTGTACGCATGTGGACCAGCACTTAAAGAAAAAAAGAAGTCATTCCCATTCCTAGCCCAGTATCCATTCTGTATTGCCTTTCTGAAAGTTAATGCATACAAGGAGGTTCAATTGGCAGAATCATACAATATCCAGAGTTGGAAGGGACTCACAAGGATCATCCAAGTCCAAGTTCTGGCCCTGCACAGGACAACTTCAAAAATTGCACCATGTGCCTGAGAGTGTTCTACAAATGTTTCTTGAACTCCATTGGTGCTGTGAGCACTTCATGGGGGAAGCCTGTTCCAGTCCCAAATAAAAAATTACTTTTAAAAGTACCCACACAGATATACAAAAGTGATGCTCTGAAGTTAAAGTAAAAACATCTATTTCCTTTATTTTGGTGTCAGATGGATACTATATATTGGATATTCTTAGAATTCCTTTCTGTTCTGACAGACTGAACAGCAGAGATATTGATTGATCTCTTTAAATCACTTACAAAGAGAAATTTCCTTACAGTATCCAAGACATCTAGTCAGAGTATTCTGGTACAATGCTTCATCAAAATCAATTATAGATTAAACAAATAGAAACTCAGGTGGTTTTTTTTCTGGCCTTTTACTAAGGAAATGTATGTTCATTCAGTGAAAGCTTGTCTTTTACCCATTGATTGTTCACCAATTCTTCTAGACAGTGTTTATTTTGTTGGATTTTATAATCAATATATCACAAGGCAACCATAAATTCACTAAAATTAGCAAGACAAAAGAAAGAAACTTCTTTTTATAGATAAGGCTTTTTAAATCAGTAGTGGCATACAAAATAAGTGATAGTAGAGTAGCATTTGGAATTAAGTTCTTGTTTAGTCAAGTTCCATGAAAACATCCTACATTCCACCAACCACAGAGCTTCCTAAAGCTCTCAGGCTGGCTGTCTTTTTAATTCATTTCAGGACATGTGCCTTCTATGAGAATCTGAGTGATCAGACTGGCCAGCTTGTACAAAGACGTGTGGGAGTTTGAGGTGCAGGTTCTGCCTCATTAGAGATATTTCTACTTGATGCCCATGAAGCAACGAACAAAAAGAAACCCTTTCTAGAGACACAAGGATTTTTCCTTATTACACAGATAATGCTCATTGACACAGGAATACCTTCGCTGTCTTTCTTTGCCCTCTAGGCACCAGTTTCTGGGATATTTTGAATGTTTTTCTGATTGTACCTTCAACTATTAATTTGGGGTTTTTTAATCTATGGTGTGTGGTATATTCACAGTTTACCACAAAAGCAATATCCTTTTTCTGAGTGCATATTATTCTTATAGTATTCGCCCTACTTGTTTTTAACAGCGACCTCTATGAAGTTTCTCATGTTATCAGATAGCTTCTGAATTTAATTTACTGCACTAAGATAATATAATGACTATCACTTATTAGCACCTAACATTTAGGTTTTATCTCAGGTTCCCAACAGTAAATCCAGGTTTTGAAATTTAGTACCCAGTGAAGGCAGTACAACCTGAATCATGTATGCTTCAAAAACAGCTCATGAGTTCTTAATTAAAAATGATTACAGATTATGCATTAAACTTGTGGTGTCAAACAATACCACTCAATTTCTTTCCTGAACAAAGAAAGTTATGAAATAGTGAAAAATACTTTTTAAAATTTAAATCTCATATTCAAGCACTAGACTATGTCAAATTTTCTCAGGGTTGCATATCCAAAAATCCCCCATGCAGTACTACCAGGAGGTACACAAACTGGGTGTTATCATTGTATACAACCTTAACAAAGAGGCCTCATTAGCTGTGACAATTCATATACACTGCATCTAACCTATTCTGATCATTTATCAAACATTAAATGTTTGTTAATTTTTTGTAAGGCATGTTAATTTTTTATAATTTCACTGTATTTGTTCTCATTTTCATAAAGGTACAAGGAATGTCCATTTCATAAGTTCTCTTACAAAGTAACAAATTCCTTTCATCACAGAATGTTATATTTTCTTCTGATAATTACTATCTTAAACAATTTAGTTTTCTAAATATCTAGTTGCAGAAAACTAGTAAAATAATAAAAAAAAAGTCCATATTATCAAAAAATTCATCATTAGCTCACGATAATATCTCATCTGTTAAATCCGGTATTCTAAACAAACACATAGATAGAAAACCTGCAAACCTATAGAAAATTATATTAACATATTATTCTACTTGCACAGCTTTACAGCTCTGCAAATCACATCACTATGAAGTTCTGAAAAATTCCACAACAGCACTGAATTCCATTACAGAGCCTTCATTACTGGATTATTGGCTCATTAAAGCTATAAAACATCATTCTTGAATAATCACCATACGGATGAGCCTCTACCCTAAAACATAATGACGTGTATATGCCCTGCAGCAATAATAAAATAACAAATTAATGTACACTAATATAACAAAGTACTAAGTGGAGTTGACAACAATCAGTGAAAAGACTGGCATGCCTGTTTAGTATTCCCTAAAGTAGTAAGAACAGTAGGTGAAGAATTTGTTTTAAATACACTCTATCTTAGGAAAAACATGAAGGAGCAAAAAACTATCCTACCTCCTCTAATACCCAGCCATGGAGGTACAACCGAATTGTGCCTGTATGTTTGTATAACGAATCAGTTTATTCCATACTTTCTGGATTTTCCCCATTTATTAATAGAAATTACTGGGACACTCAGAATTGGCACAACAAGAATTCTGAAAACAAAAGTTCTGTATTTTCCTAGAGAACAGATACTGCAGAGCCACTAGTTCTGCACATTTTTATACGTGTCTTCCAAAACATCTTCAATTTTAAGCTGAAAAGACTCCCTTGCGGGAATTAGAGAGTGGCTCATTTTCAGTGCTCAATCAGTTCTTGTAATTTCTTCCAAAACTGCCAACAGGGATGCCAATTAATTGGAGCTAAGATAGATTTTGTGATGCACCTTGATATCATTACTATATTTCATACAGGTCACTGACCCACCATGCTGGCTAGTAATACATTGCTGATCAAGAAACTTCAAACTGTTATGATTCATCTAACAAGGTCTCTTCTTTTTTTTTAAAAAAAAGGGAATTAATAACTTTTCCTTCTTTTCAGATGAAAATTGAATTCTACTCTTGAAGGATGCACTTTAGCTGAAATGCAAGTTACTGAATTCAGTTCAGAGGCAATTGGGTAAAATATAATGACCTGTGGGAAGTGATCCAACTTTATAATCAGATTGACCCTTGAGGCCTTCAGGTCTGTCAGTCTATGAAGTTTAGCTGAAGCATTCACAGTTTTTGAATCCTCAGCATTGTACAATATGATAAGCTTCTTAAAGAAGAGCTCTTCTCTCAGTTCAGAAACAGAGAAGGTATCTCAAAACAACGATTTATTACTCCTGCTGTATTGACAGAAGTGCAATCACCCATTATTCTTGAACACAATACATTTTCACTGTAATTTTTTTTTTTCCTTTTAGTCCCTTTAAAATGAGGGAGAATGGACAGATAAGAGGACTATTACTTCTAGATGTTTTTTTCTCAAAGAACCAGCTTGAAGCTGGCAGGGTCGATAAGTTCATCTGATGATATTTCAGACTTACATACATGCTTTCTATTTTCCTGGTTGCAATATATTTTAGGACACCGTAGAAGAATTATTTTTTAGTTTGATGGGCACTGCTGCACTGACTATGTGGAGGCTGAAGTGTCTTCAAGCCTTTGAAATCCATAGACTGGCCCCCTCACTAAGCCTTTCCAGTTAGTGACCAGTTTCTGATTTCTTCTTAATGAAAAGAATAAAGGCACTAAATAATGTTTTGGGTTTTTTTTCTTTATGATAAATTTGCACCTGCCTACGGTCTACTTGGCCTTTTTTGTTTTTTGAGGAAGAGAGGTATTAAACAAAAAGGGTTTGCACTAAGCAGGTTAAGGGTAAGATGCTGTAGCTGACAGCACACTCACACTCACTCCACTTGTCTGTGAGTGGAGTGAGTACAATTAATAAATGAATAAAACTCCAGAATGCTTAAATAAAGACAGTTATTACAGTTTCCATGGCTGGAGGTGGAAACTTGTAGTCAAGCAAGTCTAGTTCTTTCTTGCTGTAAAATGTTTGCCAATGAACTTTCTGACAGTATATTTTATTTCATCTGGTCAGATGTGATATGGCTGCTGACTACAGCTTATGAGTTAAGGATGTAACAGATGGAGAGGATACACTAAAACTTCAAATTTTTGCATATATAAGGCAGTAATACTCCATCTGGGACTTGCTGTGCCTTTGTGCTTCATCGAACACCTCATCAGACTACAGCAGGCATCCCAGATTTCCTGCTTTAAAGAGACTGTCCCAAACTTCTAAAAACCAGGACAAAACTTTTCAAAAAGCCTTTTCCTTGGATGTGTTTAATTGCCATGGGAATAGTTTAATATTCTTACCTTCACATTTTCAAGCTATACTGAAAAAAACCTTGATGTGCCAACTCAAGCAGATTATAGGTGCATGTATAATTAGGAACATAAATGTTTAATGAAAAAAAATCCCAACTTACTAATGAGAAAAATTGATTTTTTTTTAACTTATAGACACATAATTCTGGAAAATGTAGTTATTAAAATGGCTAATCCCTACAGAAATAACTGTCTGTAACTCCCTTTTGGCTGAAAATTGTAAGTGGTAGGTAGTGAAAAATACAAATATTTCTCAGATGTCTTTAAACCTTGCTGTTGTTGTTGTTGACAATTTGGTGCTATTTCTACACTTTCATTACTATTTTTTAATTCCTGTGAATAATTTTTCAGTTGTAATACTCAGGCCACTTAAGATGCACAATTGATACATTTTTTTCAAATGAAACTGCTTACAGTTACCACCTCAGTGTGTGTGTCCACTGACAAATGGCTCTTATCCAGTGAAAAATACTGTATTTTTTAAATCAGCTCTTAAATACAGCAACCTTGTGGAACCAAAATGCTACAGAAAGTAGTATATGGAACAGTAAGTTTTTTCTCTCCATTAGTTTGATTCATTGCATTGTTTATTTGTTACCAAAATGTGCTATAAAATATAAATTAATATTAATACTTGTCCATGTGTAGCAACTATAGCACAAGACATGCTGGACATATTTGTGCAAAGAGCATGAAACTAAATCCAAGATACATTTAATTAAGAAGAGATTATTCAGATTCAAGAACATAGAAAATCAAATTAAATCTAGTTGAATTCTGGGACAGTATTAGGTCACTTAAATCCTAAACTGAATTCCAAATACAAAGTGTTCTGCCTCATCAATCACAGTGAGGGAGGAGGGTTTCAGACTAGGCAGCAACACTTGCTCATCCCAGAAAACAACTGACTCTAAAAAAGGCTATTGCTTTCAGTATGTGCAGTTGTAGGGGTGGGATGGGAAAGCAGGAAATGCAGATACCCTCTTTATCAAAGGTATTTGTAGAACAGCACTGTCCCAAATTCTCTCAAGCAAGCTTTGGCTTAAGTTGTTTCATTGCACATCGTCTGACTTCCATCCTGTGGAGTCTGCATCCATCCTGTGGACCTGAGGGGAAAAGAGGGAATCCTGCACACACATTGACAGCACTGCAGCTCATCCAGAAAGAATTTTGTGTGTTAGAATTTGGCTGGCCTACAACTAACTTTCTCCCTTTGCACAAATGGAGGCATCCAGTGAAATAATTGCATCTAAGAGATATGTCAGGAATAATGGAGCGAGAGAACTGTCTTGCATTATACGGGCATGATGCCTCCAGCTATTGACATTTTGGAAACTTTTTCTGGCTTCTTCCCAGGATGATTCTGTTCCAAGTGAGTAATACAGTTCAAAGTGAGATACAGAAATCTGGAGTTGAACACATCCATGTACTTATTGAGGAATGATACCCTCTTTTTTTTAATGTTAATTAGCAAGTGAATAACCACTGAAGTTCTTGCACAATGCCCCAAGCCAGCTAGAGATTTTAAGCCATCTCTGCCTTATGTCTGTTCTTTTATGCAAGCTTTACAACCAGACCAAACAGCTTTAATAGACCTCTTTTTATTAGAACTTTAACTGTAAAAAGAAACTCTTTTCAAAAAAGGAGAAAAAAATTAGAATGTGAAAAATGAAAGGCAGAAACTGGGAAACAGATCTTACTCTCTTTGTCAGCAATGTACTTAAGGTGCAAGTGACTTTAAGCAACCTTTTCATTTAGGGTTGTTTTCATCCAGCAACCTTTTGGGCTGTAATAAACCCTGCAAGGATAAATTTGTATTTACTCTCAATCTATGATGGTCTGCATAGGAAACTCAGCCTGCTTCAACCTGTACTCTGAAGTATTATCCTCTAAATATTTCCAACTAGTCCTACAAAGAAGTAAATTCCTTCCAGCTTGTTATAAAAATTTGTGTTTGACAAAGTGTGCAGAAATCAGAACATGACAAATGGAAGCCTTCTTGCTCTTCAGATTCATCCTGAAAAAGAATCACAATATGTAAAATGAGAACAAACACATAAAAGAGCTGCTGCAGAATGAAAGATCATCAATTTTAAAGGAAAATTTGCAATTTTGCTGTTGAGTACTGTAATTAATTTCTACAGTAACAGATAAAAGACTTCTACACTTTCAAAGAAGTTTTATTCAGTATTTCCCAAAGCAGGAAGAAGGAGCTCCTTTGCAAGCTGATCCTCAGGCTCTATTCAGCCCTTGAAATAAGGGACTGTCATGTGCTTTGGCGGGAGCTGATATATTCACTGTTTCCTTGATCTTCATTATTGGTGCATAGAGACATATTTGAGGGGATATCTGTGGTGGTTTGACTCTGTCTGAATGACAGGTGCCCACCAAAGCCACTCTATCACTCCCCTTCTCAAACTGCATAGGGGAAGAAAGTATAATGAAAGGCTGATGGGTTGAGGTAAGGACAGGAATCACTCACAGCCACGGAGCAGGCTGTTCCTGCAGAGCTGTGCCCTGTGGAAAAGGGGCCCATAGAGGTAGTGGTGGAGAGTAAAGTTAAGCCCAGGAAGAAGGTAGTGGCTGGGGAAAGGTGCTTTTAAGATTTGTTTAACTTCTCATTGTCCTGATCTAATTTCAACTGATAAAAAGTTCAACTGATTTCCCCAAGTCAATTCTGTTGTGCCCGTGATGATAATCGGTGAATGGTCTCTCTCCATCCTTACCTCAGCTCACAAGACATTTGTTATGTTTCCACTCCCTCCATCCAGTCTGAGGAGAGTGAGAGAGTGGCCTTGATGGGCAACTGCTCTACAACCAGGGTCAAACCACCACAACATCCAATATGTTTTTCAAATGCTTGCAAATGACACCCCTCTTATAAATGAACTTTTCAACTGCAGGGAAGTTTCCATTAAGCTGTTGTCACTGTTCAATAATCTGCCACACGTTAGAGGGATGGGTAAGCCCTCTGAACATGCTAAGGGCTGGACCTTAGAACAGGCAGAAAGTACATGGAAGCTGGATTACAGCTATCAACACATGACTGCACCTTAGTTTATCAAAAGAAATGGAGAAGAGATGGCATGTTACAAAATAGAAATAAATCAAATAACTCCTAGATTCCAGTGTTTATGATAAAATTAAAATTTCAAAACATCTTTCATAAGTTATTTCAGACCTAATTTTTCTCCACAGAAAACACCTGGAGAGTTAAATGTAATATTTTCTAGTTTAGATTTATAGTGGAAGAGTATTAAAAATATTTGTTTCAATTATTTTTCTAACATTGGAAGGCCACAGTAGTTCCCCAGGCAATTATTTTATGTTTTGTGCCCTTATTTACAGAATGTCAGCTATTGCCTTTGCATCTAATAAAAAGGTAATGTGGCAATGCTGTAAATGCTGATACTGTAGGCATCAGACTTTATCATACTGAAAGTCAGCTAATCTTTTTATTTTGTGCAAGAATTCTATCAGGACCCCTAGGCAATGATCTCTGACATTTTGTATCTTTTTCTTGCATTTATGCAACGGTACTAATATACTAAGTCTTACTAATATTTCAAATCAGCTTTTCCTCATGCACTAGAACATTTGTTCCTTTTGCCTTAGTTCTTTCCCTCTTTCCCACCACTCCCACCTCCTAACTAGCTTACAGTGCCTTGTGATGCATGTTACCTGGACCTCAAAACTACGTTCTTCTTTCTTTTCTCCTGGTTTGCAGTTATCTAATTCAAACCCAAATTCTCTCTTCTGCACACCACAGTGAATAAATAGGATGTATAATCTTTACTAATGTTTTTCTACCTTTCACGTCGCTGTTTAGTGCTTGAAAGAGAAATTTCACTGATCTTCTCAAGGAAATCTAATTTCCCTCTTACCTTTTCCTCTGAGGACTATTGTCTACTGGCTGGATTTTATATATACTGCCAGAGAAATCTGGAACACGTATCTGTTAGAGAAGGCACTGTTACAACCAGCCTTTTTCTGCAGATCATGTGGCTGTATTCTCTCAAAACAGACACGTTTGTTGCCCTGCCACTTAAAACTTTTTCAACTTTTCAGTTTGTTATTCTTTTGATTAAAATTGCTGGTCACCTGTAGTCTTGTGGGTCCCTTCCAACTCAGAATACTCCATGATTCTATCACTTGCTTCCTGGTCAAAGCCAAAATACCTGCTGCTCTTTATTAAGATCAGTACTTCTCTAGGTCTTTCTCCTCCTCGTAATACACCTCAAAATTTCTGTGCGATTTCAGTTCCTCTTCCATTTATCTGCCATTTGACTTTGAGAGGTTTGTTGGTGTTTACTGTGTGGAACTTGTCATATTTTCTTTTCAACTTGTCACGATTCTAAGTGTAATTTATCAAGAAACTTTTAAACAGACAAATTTGATCAGGAACCTACCACTATTAGGGTGATGACTCCCGTTTGCGCTTGGATCCTTTCAGATTTTGTTTGAGGAAAAAACTTTAATCACTCCTCATCTCTTGCATCAATTTCCTCATTCTTTATTACAGGTCAAGTATAATTTCTTTTGAACTTTTTGAATAATTAGGTCTCATAAAACTTCATACCCAGTCTAATTCCCCTTCATTGTCCACACATATTGTCCACAACACATTGCCCACAATGTCCTCCACTGTTCATGTACAGCTCTTCAGCCAGATTTTTTGAGCACAGCTGAAAGTTTGCAGAAGCCTAAACTTACCTGTCTAAATTCAGACCTCATTTCTGCTGGATAAATATTGCTTTGTTTTCTTTCTGGAACATTGCATCTTTCCCTCTTCACCACTAACTCTTTGCTGTACACTAGGCTGACAGGTTTGACAAACTAAGGAAAGCTGCAGATTGCAAGGGAAGGCACAGGGTAGTGATAAGTGAATTAAGAAAGACAAGCTGCTGTGAGTGATATGTGATTATTAGGATTACAGTTAACAAGCAGAGAAAAATTCAGGGAACATAATGAAATGAGGAGTGTTATGGAAACCAGCTTCTAGTGTATAATGGGGGAAATGGTTATAACCCTCACTCATCCTCTATTACTATTTACGCTAATATAATTTATAGATTGTATCAAGGTAGGGCATTCCATGTGCTATAAATTTCAAGATAATTTATAATAATATTATTATATACTAATATTATTTATTGTTGTGGTTTTAACCATGCTTTCACACAGTCCCTCAGGGGCTGGTCAAGGCCCTTTACCATCAGTTGAGGAGGAGAAATAGACACCTTTATTTCCTTCATTTGCTGATATGCTGAATGCTCTTCTTTGAAAATGACCAGTTTCTGTTACATATTTCATTGGAAGCACCTCAGTGTTAAGTTTTGGGAACATAATCATATATTTCACTGTATTCACATCAGAATCAGAGGTAAAAAACTGAACAAACCTAGACAAAATTTCTTAACTGCTTTGGATGCTTAAATAAACTCCTCTGGCAATGCAAGAGAAATATATTGGGGAAATTACGTACTATATTATTAATGTTTAAAAAAATGTAAAAAAGGTATATTGAAATCCACCATTCCATTCCTGGAAGATGTTGTTAACTTTAACTGGCAGCTTAGAAAGGCAGAACATATGTTTCATTTGTGAGAAAGATAGTCTCATGCTTTACAGAAGGCTGTTAAAATAGAAATAGTTATTATTTCATCTCAGTTTCTGGAACTTCTATTAATTCCACAACAAAGACTCAGAAAAAAAAATACCATAAAAAATAAAAGCTGAGATTGAATTTCCTGTTATTTGAGAAGTGATTCAAAATTTTTAGTTGCAAAGAAAAACCTTTGAATTTTCAACAAAAGAATCCCAGCAACAAATGAGGAATTTGCCTATGTGAGGAACAGTCAGATTGCAGACCTCTACCCTAGCACTCAGGCAAAATACTTCCAGTAGAAGCTTAATACTAAATAGCCATAAAAGCTGAACAGGTTTTCCTGGTCAGACAGGAAAAATACTCCTTCAGTATTTCCTTCCTGTCACTATTCCACCATTATTCACTGCAGTCAATTCTTTTACATCCTTTGTATTCCCTTTTAGGCCTGCTTTCATGCAGTAAGAAATATCGAAGGAAGGGAACTGAAGTTCATCAAAGTTACTCAAAGCCAAGCAATATACAAATTAGAGAGAAAGAAACTTTCAAAAGAAAGAAGAATGTAAGTAATAATAATACAGGGGAAAACTAGTATTGGAAAAAGTGACACATTTTACTAATTGGTGGAGGGTCACATCAGAAAACCCCTTATACAGCTAAAGGTAAAACTAAGAAAAATGTCTGAATATTGACTCCAATGATATTATAAAAACAAACACTAAAATAGAAACAGTGAAAAAAGGCCTGGAAACATCTACCTAATAGATGAACATGATATCTGAAGTGGTAGCCTGAGGACCATCAGAGCCTATCAAGCTTGATTTTTTGTTCCTGATTTTTCATCTTAGCTAATTACATCAACTGAAGCTTGTGCTGTACCAGACATTAAGGAAGCCACACAATGATATGTATTTGCATTGAGAGGTAGATTTTCAAATATCCAGTAAAGTGTAAGATGTCAGTAGTTTCTGCTGTGATTTAAATATTGGCAACACATCTCCTTTCCCCTGTGGTTTCAATACACTTCATCTTCTCTTGCAGTGGAGGTATTAATAAGGCCTCTAATCTTAACATCGCCAAGAATGTTCATTTTCCAAGGGAAAAAAAAAAATTACACATGGTTGAATCTTTTAGAATTCTTTGAATGTAGTTTTGTGAATTCCTGTGAGTACAGTTTAGGTAGACTTTAATTGTCTTGTCAAAGACTTGAGAAGCCTGAGAAATGAATTAAACATGAATGGAAAGGCCAAGTATTGTTATGGATAAAAATCTACCTAGAGGACAAGAGAGAATAAATGTTTTATTGTGAGAAATGATTAATAGTTGTCTTTCATACAAAAACTGTCCCTGGAAAGCAAGTGAGGACTGAGACAACAAATGGGAAGATTACTTAAGCTAATCAGGACCAGAAAGAGCAGCTTTCTGAGGAGCTCAGAAAGCTATAACCAAATGAGACAATAGACAACTTGACAAGCAGACTACTATGTGATATTATCAAAATCTAGGCAAAGTACATAAGGAAGAGAAATGCAAATCTTTCTTCTCGAAAATCCCAGTCATAAATGAAGAGTGGTGAGTAAAATTGGAAACAAGTCTACAAGTCAATAGTGAAATCTCATCCGGGCTTTTGGTGACTGTGCTGAAAAGGTTAGGATTACTTGCTTTAAAAAAGAAATGAGTAAGAGAGAATATGACGAAAATCTACAATATAATAAATGGTAGGATGAAGTGAACATACTTATCTGCTTGTTTCATAACTTGAGAACATGGAGACATTCAATTTGGCTCAAAATAGAACCCTGAAACATTATCTGTATCTTTTCACATACGGTGCAGTTAAACTGTGATGCTTCTACTTTCAAGAGTTTATTTAGGCTAAATTTAGTGAGAGTCAAAGAGAAACTGAGTATTTATATGATGACCAAGTCAGAGTTCTCCAAATTAGTGATAAATAAAACTTTGGGTGTTAAATTCTGCCTTTTATGGTTTTAATATTTAAATCAGTCTCTTAAAATTAGAAAGGAGTGTGTGACCTTTGTAGGGGGACAGATTATGCATACCTATGACAACTGCAGAATGCTTGACTCAGTACCTCAAGCTTCTTAGTTCTTCTCTTTTTAAACATAAATTACAGCATAAAATATCCATTCAGTTAATATAGTATAGCATTTATTTTTCTTCCATGTTTCTGTATAGTTTAATTGAATATGCAAATTCTAATGTACAGTTACTTTAGCTTTTTACAACATTACATTATGACTCAAATCAGCATGCAACTCAAAGTGAATTCAAAAACAAATAAGAAATGAAAGTAGTTACAAATGCAATCTGAAGTACATGAACAACCACTTTATTTAGCTAGCAAAAATCTAACGGATGCCTGAGCAGGTTTCCCAGAGGAATAAACAAGCAATTAAAAAGTCAAAATCACAAAAATGTCAGTGGTTATTTTGGCTCTCTTCCCCAGCAGGAGCATTCATTAAATAAACATGAGTCTTCTTTTTACATTTCTGTGTTTTTCCTTTTCCTTGAGTGTTCATTTCTCCTTTGCCTTTGTGGATTTTTTTTTTGCTTTTTTGTTTTGTTTTGTTTGTTTGTTTGCTATTGCTTTTTTGTACATTTTATATTCTATCCTGGATATGAGGAATATAAATTCAAAACTAGTATTTCCAGATGTTGGAATTACAGTTGTATGAAAAAGGTCCCCTGAGCAGAAAAATTTTTATAAATGTGCTTACTGTGAATCAACAATTTATTTTTTTTTTACTAAGATAATATAACATTAACAATAGGATAGGAATTTCAGCTTCTATTCTGAAAAGAGTTTAGAAGCTGTTCTATTCATTTCACAAAGTCTCAAGTGCTGGTTTTTTGCCATTTTCCCCACTTTTTCTAACTAGTCCACTAAATTTTTTCTGCTAGAGTTGATCCATTAAATAAAAGCCACAACATGTGTTTTTGATTACACATATTATGGCATTAAATATTTTCTTCTTTGATTCTACATAAAAAGAAAGTTAATGTGAAAATGAACCATTAAGGAACAAGTTTATTCTGAGTTACATTAAAGAAAATGTTATTTGCTTGCTTTGGGTTACAGGAAAAAAGTTGGAAAGAATAATGGCTCACCTGCCTCATTGTATAAGCTGATTATGGATTTTGGAGAATTTACCTCAATAATTATTCATTACTATGTTCCTTTCATCTTTCTCTTAACCACCTGGTGCCAACTATTGGCAAAAAGATAATAATGAAATACATTAATTGCTAGATTTTATTAGCTGTAGCAGGGATTATTATGTTCCTTGTCATGAAATATTTGAAAATACTAATTTTAATAGAAAATCACTGTATTTTTCAATGTATAACCACATCAATTTTTTTTCTGAAATTAGGAAACTTTTTAGTCATTAATTATAACATCTAACACATTTTTAAATGACCCATAAAATCTTGTAAATCTTACAGCAGGACACCTGGTACCATTTAGGGTTGAGCGGTATATTTGGCAGGCAACATATATCAGTGATCTTCTTTTAAAAGCCATCCTGTCACTCTCTCAGTAATGTCTCTCTCAGCAATCAGTCTGAGGGTTGTCTCCTCTCTTTCCCTTTTAGTTTCATTAACTCCTGGCAGTAGCCAAACTGATTCATAAATGAAAATGAGAAGACCTTGATGAGGTTCATTATCTCTGAAAGTGATAATTATGTTATGATCAGAGGACAAGATGTCGATGCAGCAAATTTTGATAGGTGGAGCCTCAAGCATAAAATTATATACCCAGTAACAAATGTCCATGGTGATAGCTTGGAACAAAGCTGAGAGTGAATAGTAGCTTTCTGTAAAGAAAAAATTGTGGTGAAAGAATCCCGGTGGACACATAAAGAGCAAAAAAAGAACACATAAAACAGGTTGGAAAGATTGTTATTTTCTCATTGTAGTGTCACTGGAAATTAAAAGAAAGCTTGAGTACAATCAGAACTGAATATCCATTCAAAAAAATGGTAAAAGCTAAAAATGAGATTACAATGAGCTCAGAGTACTTTATGATCCCTGAAAATTATATGGATTTCAGTCTCAGAAAGAAGAGACTACAGAAAAAAAGTTTACTTTAGATAATTCTACTTTGGGTGACTCCGTATGGACATAATAGCAAGGCTGGCTAAATAGTTAAAAACTGCAATACTCGAGTAAGAAAGCTGTGATTAACCTACCTCATCCTCTGCATAATCCTGTAGAAATCTTGTCATTGTTGTTAAGCACAGCTGCTAGAGTTATCTAAATCCCACTGAATATATTTGGGCCTACTTTCTCCATGAAAGGCATCTTATTCCTTGCTGTACCTTGTTGTCTAGGCTTCCTCAATAATTAATGCAGAAAAGAAAACATTTTTTGAGAACAATTAACATTACCTGTATTAGGGTCCATCTTTGGAGAGAATTAATCAATCTATGGAGGCATATTATAATCTAACTACTATAAAATCAGCCTAGATATCTGGTTTAGACAGCACATAACTTTTGAATACTTAAAATTAATTTGTGTCATTTTCATCCTTGAACTTGAGCACACAGTTTGGATGAAGAGGTTTTGCCTATATGCTCAAAGCCAAACAAATTTTAGAGATTTGGTTGAGCCTTAAGAAGTGAAACAAGCCATGTTCATTTGCAGCATATTGCCACAAACTTCACTGAGATGAAGATTATGTAACCGAATGTTCTGTGGTATGTCACAATTCAGCGTCCTCAATCTCAGAACGGGACCAGCCGAGAGTGGCAAAATGAAAAGGGATGAGTACAATAGGGTAGCCCAGAAAAGAATTTAATAATGAATAAAACAACAAAAGAACATAAGCTGTGCACAGTATAGGTCAAACTCCAAAGATCCTGTAACAAGGTAAGTGTAACAATATATAGGGTATAATTTGAGGGCAGGGGACCAATCATTAACGAGAATAAGAAACATTACCTTATATGTAAATGCTATGAACCAATCAACAACAGGAACTAGAAACATAACCATATATGTGCAGTAACCTTAATTGCAGAACAATTCCCATGAGTCTAATTTTCCCTCTCTAACCTATCTGTCTCTCCTACCTAGCTCAGTGTTCCATTTCCCAAGGCCGTAAGTTCATGCTTCCCAGGCAATCCATTGAGGCTAGCTCACTGTCTATCCCAGTCAGTTGAACTCCCACAGTGGCAAAGGAAATACTAAATAAAAGTCTAAGTTGGATAAATCAAGGAAAAATTATCTCTTCTTTCACTGGAACTATTTTACAGACTGTGGGTTTATTCCTTGCCAAGCGAAGTATTCCCAGTGGGTTTTCAAAGGGCTTGATCGCTTAGACTCATTTCAGATGTAAATCTGTCAGGAAACTCAAGGGTTGGGTCTGGTTCCGGATTAGACACAGACTGACCTTCTGAGGGCAATCCTGACATGCAGTTTTTGAAGAAATTTGGACAAGAAGGGCTGAGATTAAATGCATTAAAGAAATATATTAAGGAGTGACCCCAAAGCAGTTAATTCACAGGCTATGTGAACAAGATTAAAAAAGTATTTTGTGAGAAGTACAATTTGATATCAATATCATTCCTCTTCCCTCGGAGTTTACTTCTGTTCTTATTACATGTATTCAGATGTTGAATTGGAACCTGAAAGCTGGTTAAGTTGGAATTTTCATTGAAAATTTGATGCAGAAAATATAAATGCACTACTTGCCTTTTGCTTCCTTTAGTTTATTCTATTGTCTGCTATAGAAATAAGTGGTAGAAGAATAAAAATACATTGTATTTCACTTGTGAGTGCTTTGTCAAAGTCTTTATATTTTATAGGAGACCTCTTTATCTTACTTCAGTTATTTTGAAATCGAGTATTTGGGAGTTTAAAATATATACTGTAATTATTCTCTCTGAAAAAATATGAACAGTTAAGGGTTTCTTTGCCTCCTACTGTATCCACCTTTTCTTGATGCTCCTTTTTAAGGATTTCTTTCTGGGATATATTTTTCAAATGTCTCTTTGTAGATTAGGTGTTGAATGTACATTTTTGAAAATCCCATGGGGTTTGGAAAGGTGATATCACATTGTGTGTATATTTAGGAATATTTGGTAGGAAGAACAACAACAAATGGAATTTGTTGCATTGGAAACCAGTGTACTTAATGGATCAACTTTTTTTTTTTTAATTCAGTAAGCACAAGACTGAATGTCTCATGGCATAATTATATTTTAAAAAATCTTCAGGTTTTACCAAGAAATCATTTTTTTTTCCTTTTTCCCATGCATTTTCTGTTAGATGTTATCCAGTAAAGGATACCTGCTTTGTTCACTTTATCTCCAAAGTCTGTTTTTGCTAGTGCAGTGTTAATGTGTCTTTAAACTGGTAACCAACAATGTTTTATGACTGAGTGCCTGACTGTCTCTAGTGTGCAAAATGTTCTTCTGCAGTACAAATTCAAAACCAAATTATGGTCACTACAATGAAAACAGAGAGACTTCATGGATTTATTTTGCATCAGCTCAGAACAGACACTGTTTTCATCTGTGAAATGTCTGTAGACAGAGAGTCAGTAAGAATAAAACAGTTGTATAACTTCTATTTTTAACTACCCTGTGTTTCTATATTTTTGTGAGATGCAAAATGCATGCATATCAAACTGACCTCTTGAATGAAGGCACAGCACACACTGTGTCCTTGCTTATGAGTTATCCCTTTGGAATATTAATTCTGCCCAAGGATGCTACCTTTTAATGAAGAAAAAGATTCAAAAAGAGAAAAGACAGAACAATAAATAGCTATGATAACAGCAGTAAGTAGCAAGCTCACTCACTAATGTAATCGTTAAAAATACCAGTGTATGTTTGAGCTTACTCACATAACAGTTGCTCATATCTAGCAGACACTTCTTCACAACCCTAATCAAACAATGAATAATGGCTTGAGTCATAGCAGTTTAACACCATTGCCAGAGACAGGTTTACCTGGGGCAAACTGAGAAAGGGCATGTGACATTATATGAGCAGGCTATACTAGAGAAAAAAATTCAGCTGAGTAGCTCAGTCTATTCTTTCCATACATAATAGATTCTGTGTTATGGCTGAAAAGAGGAGAATACTCCATGTCTTCATGTATCAAAGCAAATAGCAGGAATATTTGATAGATAATTCCAAATTGTTACTGACTTTTCCTAAATGGAAAATATCTTTCTAACGTCTATCTTTTGTAAGGGGCTAAATGAACACCGGAAATGAATATTTTGCTTATTTTTAAAGCAAAAGACAATAGTAAGTTATTTGATCTGAATGGCAATTTCCACTGTACAAAGCTCCACAGCCTAAGTGTCAACATCAGCAAAGTAATAGAGAAACTGATATGGTGCTACTTGACTAATAGAAAATTAAAGTCAGTTAAGGGAGTTAATGATAATGAAATTGATTTTTTTTGAAAATATAGACTGTCAATACTGATAATCTGATATTCTTTTATTTTACCTGTAAGATTATAAAACAATTGATAGAAAGTAATTATCAGTAAGGCATTTGTCTTCTTTCTGCATGACATTTTGATTAAGAAAGTAGAATGATACAAAATCAACATGACATGCATTGACTGAATTGAAGCTGACTAACCAGCAGCCAAAACATAACAGCAATTGTCACTGAGGTGGTCGATTCTGGTTGGGTCTCACAAGGGTTCATTCTTGATCTTATTCTGTTTTATATTATAAGTACTGTGAAAAACCCCCATAAAATCAGTACTGACAAAGTTGGTAGAGAAGCAGATGACATAAGGAATGAGACTGATAAAAAATGAGTATGTTAGGTCACAGAATATCAGCAAACATTGTATGCCTTAGCATAACCAAATGAAGCATCATATAGATAGAAAAAAGTACGTAGTTCAAAATTAAAAGAGACTGTCTATGGAAACATTCCATCTGTGTTGCCCAAAAAGTTAAATTAGGTTATAATAGAAGGCTTTTATAATTGTTGGATGTGTAAAGACAGAGAGATGTAGACTGAAAAATCCAAATAATAGAATAGATAGAATTTAGTATTTGGTCATTACATGGGCAGACTTGGAGTAAGGAGTTCAGTTCCACTAGGCTTTAGAAAAAAACATATTTCAGGTAGAAGAGGCTTCAGAAACTTTGGAACGTTGAGAGCTCTGATATAATTTCTTTTCTTCTGAGTTATGATGGTGGTGCTGGGTTGGAAGTTGGACTGGATGATCTTAAAGATCTCTTCCAACCCTGATGATTTTATGATTGTAATTTTCCTGCCAATCTCTGTAGTTAAGTAAGATTATTAAGGGGAGGAATTTGCCTCTTGTGTTTTCTGTCCTCCAGCAAACCATACTAGATGCTAAGTTTAGCTATGCTTCTTTTACTGGTAGTATTTTTAATATATTAAAAAAATTCAAATTGTTTAAAACCTGAAAATACAGAGTTTTGATGCCATTTATGGCCTATTATGCAAAGGAAAAGTGTATGTTCCACTAGCAAGCCAGCAGTAAATGCATAGTATTTATGCAGCATTTTTCTTGTGTGTTTATTTAATGTCCTTTACCCAAACGATGGTGCCCTCTGTCTTCCTCCCTACTGACGCTTTCTCCACTAATCCAGACAAAGTCACTTTACCTTTGAGACTGAAGGGTTAATCTTTTCTGCATGCCCTTTATGTTTGCTCTAGGAGTTATCAAAAGGATTCGGAATGAAGTGTGGAAATGAAGTTAAAGCACAAGGGCATGTTGCCTGAAAAGGTAATGCTAAGAAGAAATACAGAATGTATAGAACAGCTAGATTTATATTTGCATGTATTTAGTTTAATGGGTCAGAACAAGACAATCTTTGATAATATTCAGAAAATATATATTAAGGAGTCGGTGACTAGAAAATAACAAACCTTCTGGCTTAAAAAAAAACAAAACAAGACAAAAAAAAATGACATAGGAAAAAAATTACGAAAATGTTGTAATAAGGTAAAGAATACAAAACAGGCAGAGGGAAGGTAAACTTAGTCTTTTTATGGAAAGATATTTTACATACTATTTGTTGTTCAACAATTTGGCATTATTAGCTACCTCTGTATAGGAAAAATTAACAGGGAAAAAAATAAGAAATCATAAGTAATCCAAATATTCGAGGTCTGATCCTGGGTTACCCTGCATCTTGCCTAGTCTTTTTCTAATGAGCAAAATCATATGTAAGGTAGAAATAAAATGCCATTTTACTGTATGAAGACATTCTTCTGAGACTGAACAAAGCATAGGGCAGAAAAGAATGGCTGGAGACACATAGACAGGCATGCCTGCTGAAAAAGCTTGCCCATTCAGTCTGAAGTCCACAAACAGTCAGCATAACTGTATATATATATATATATGTACATATATATATATATATATATACACACACACATATATACACCCTGTATAGCTCTGGTTTTGTTGCTTGTTTGGCCATGTAGATAAAAATTATAAAATGAGTCCTTTGAAAATGCTGCCTGAAATAGGTAATATGGTGTTAAGGCCAGGAGTTACCTCACCTTCTCAAGTTTTTGACAGCTGCACAGCCCAGGAGAAATGAGAAATAATAGTCTCAAGGAGTACCTTGGTTGATGGGCAGTGTATAAAATATGCAGTTGTTAAATAGATTACAGCAATGATAGAAAAGGTAAAATCACTTTGCTACAAAATCAATAGTATCATCTTCTACTACTTTAGGTTACCACATATTTCTGCACTAAAATTAATATATCTATTAATGAAATAGGGAAAGGAACCCAGTAATTTGAACTTAGGAAAAAGGTGAAAATTCCACAATGTTCCAAATGACTCAAGTGAGTTTGCTTTTGCAATACTTCTGATAAGTAGCATTTTGTGTCATTTGATGTTTATAATCACAGATAAGATGATAATCCATTCTAAAATCAGTGGTGTTATTTTTGTCAGTTGTATCATTGTCCGTCTAAAGTTTTATTATAGTTTTATTATAATTTTTCAGATAAAAGATATGTCCTGTTACATTATCCAGTATGATCCTCTAAAATAGACTTTTGTTACCTAATCATTTCCTCTAAATTTTAGCATTAGTCACTCTACCATATGATGTTGCTTCTATCAATCTCTACTGACCAAGTTTTAATAACTTTTCCTCTTTTACCTCTGGCCTGGAGTATATTAAACAACTTTCCAGTTATGGAAACTTTGAGTGCAGATAGTTTTTAATACTTTTGATTTGTTGCAGGAAGCAAAAAGGCTGGAATCTCAGCAGGATTAAATACATTCAGCTTTCCATAGTTCTATGAAATTAAATGGCAGTGTGCCAGTCTGTATACTGTGAGCTTCTACACATAAATATGGAAACAAACTACTTTTCTTTTTGCAAAAGGTGTTTGAAGCTTTTCTACATATTACCACTTTTTTATTTTTACTTTTTTCCTGGGGAAAGTAAACTCTTCCACATACTACTCTAATTATTCGCTGCTGTGACAATGGGGAAAAAAGCAGCACATTCCTCTTGGCAGGCAAGAGAATGAAAACAAAGGCCATCTATAATTCAGAACTACAGTGTTTCAAATAAAAATAAAATCATAATAAAATAATAATGATGTGATTCATGAACCAGAAACTGTGATAGTTCAAGAAATGTAGTAATAAAGTTAAGGATGTAATTCATTAGTGATATGAAATAGAAGAGTTTCCCAGCAGGAGCCAAAAAAATCTCAAAGTAATTTCTTCATTAGAGATTAATAGAAATTGAACATGAATTTGTGCATAATTAAGGTTGAAGTAGCAGCAAAAGCGAGACATAGCGTCCATAGCGCCCTCACAAATTATGAGAGTACTTTGCTTAAGAACAGCAAAGTCTGGACAAGTGAATCCTACTTTCAGAACATTCATTTACACTTTACTGCAGTGTATAATGAGGTTAGTGTGGTATTCAGGGTGCTTAATACAAGGTAAGTTTCCAATGGTCAAAGTCTTAATTAAAAAAGTGTCCTGAATAAGCTACTGTTCCCCTTTTTATTGTTATGACTGTAATCAGTGAAGACACATAAATCGTTTGACACCTTGTAGGGCTGAAAATTAATTTAAGTGTTAATCAGAACTATTTTTTTTTTTTTAATATATATGTAGCAAAATGGAAATATTTGCTTTTTCAAGGATGTAGGGTTGTAACTGAGAATATAACTGAAAGATCAGGAGTTGAGGACTGAGGACAGCATCTACTTCTCTGCTTTGGGAAGCTTGAAGTCTGCTCTTGACTGCTCAGGCAGATGTGTTGAGTGCAGGTTCTTTTTTGGGGTTTTGCTTTTTGTGTAACTTTCTGCAAGTTTACCTTTGGTTTCTGTTTTCAACTTCATAAGGCAATTCTACTAGTGCAGTTCTGTTCTACCACTTCCTTCCCACGCTCTGCAGCTTTTGGGAGGACATTAATATGATGCAATGACAGATGTTTGTCTCAGAGGTGGCTATCGGCTTCTTGCTCACTCTCTTCCTCAGTGAACTTTGTGGACTTCCCAAAGTGATATCAACCAAATTTTAATGCCATGCTGTAGCACCCAACAGTATCCCCATCCCTTTTATCTAGACTGTATTCATTCCTTGCATTAAAAATGCATAGTACTTTAAAAAGAAATATCTGAGTCACAAAATATGCATTCCAAGCATAAGTGTTTTAATAGATGACAGATTAATTAATTAGGTTGCTGATTAATTATAATAAAGCAAAAAGTTTATCTTGAAAGGAATTAAATTTCCAAAGCTGAAGGCACACAAATGACTTGCTTGAGTATTCACAGTGTTTGAAATACTGAGAAGTAACAAGTATGGAATATGAAATGTGAGGATTGAACAGATTACATACTTTGCAGATACAAAGCAGACAGAAAGACAGATATTCCCATTTTCTTGTAGAAAGCAGGGGAGTTAGAGAAAGGTATAAAAGTACCCTTGTTGTGAGATCAGTCTATATTAGTCCATAATGCAAACACTGCTCTGATTAAGTCTGGTGTGAGAGAAAGTTAACATTCATAATTCTGAATACAAAATTTAAAACTAAATATTGCTGTACCTAAAGACTGTTCCCAGAAGGAGAGTACAATCCAACTGAATTAGAAATACTTTTGTTTGGTATGAGGTGCCGCTCTCAAAAATCAGTAGCCATGAGTGGTACTTCATAGACTGATTTCAGAGGTGGGAGGGACATGTGTTTTTTCCATTGAGAAACATGTATAAGTAGCATGCATATCACCCAGAGGTACCTTAGAAATTATTCCCTTTTGTAATTTGAAATATTCTATTCACTCTTTTGAACTGAAATAAATGAAAATTTTATATGCTATGTATTCATTAATCTTAGGGAATTTAAGCATAGAAGTAGAAACTGGCAATACTTTGTTATTCTATTATTCTATTAATACTTATGATATTTATTATTCATCATTGCTTCCCATGAAAATCAAAAGGTAAATTGATTACTTTAAACTATGACTTATTACCATTGCTAGCTGTGTCTACTAATGTCCTTAGAGGTTTCTGTAAAATATAAATATTTTTGTTACAGAGACATTCTTAAAATGCCTCTGATTCATCCACATATTTTTATATGTTACCTGTATACCCTAAATGCAAAAATATGGTGTAGTAATTATAGTAAATAAAAGTAAAAACCCCTTTATTTTTTATTTTTACTCTGAGGCTCTATAATGACTGAATTTTTTGCCATAGTGCTACATTTAAGTTTTCTGTTGAATATTCCTATGACCTTAATACTGGCAACCCTCCAACTTTCTCCTCAGAGCTTTAGATGATTCTTATGGGTGCTGTTTCATATTTGGGATTTTCATTTTTTATTAAAAAATAATAGATATCTAGGATTATAATTATGGTAATATAGCAAATTTCTATTTTTAAAATAAAGGTAAAATAACTGCTTTCAGACAAATTATTATAATAAGTTTTAGTACTTCTCTTCATCAACACTTGAAATGTTTTTCTTCTCAAGCTCCAATATAGTAATTATGCTTCTGAGACTTCTTTCATTACTATTATGCCAAGGTACCATTAAAACAGAAATTTAAGAATAATTTCATCTAATCATCACCACCCATTTTTCCAGCAAAACAATAAATGAAAGGAACAAGAACATAATAATTAAAATGATCATTTAAGCTTAGTTAGTATAAATGTTTAAGCAAAGACAAACATATCAGTGTGGAGGTTTTTGAAAAGGAGATTAATATAACGTATCAATATGTTCACTGAGAAATATCATGTTCACAAGATAAATCCTGTTTCTTAGGCTGCTTGTTGTTCTGTATCTATTCTTAGAAATGCTAGAAAGAGCTCCCTTCCCACTACCCCCATCTTTTTAATAAAGATCTAAAAAATAATGTCTGAGGTAAATTTGCTCTTCCTACAGAGATCAAGCAATATATATGAACATATCACAAATAAACACAACAATGGTTTGTTCTTTGTAACACTGGCCATCTTTTGTCCTTTTTGTTTTTATTTATTCTTTGCTTTCACTGCTAGTGATTTCACATTTACTGGGATAAAAAAGTGAAAGAAGGAGGGCCAGAATGTAAAGGATGATAGATCCATCTCTCTTAACACTCTCACTGTCTCTTCTGATGAATCCTTTTCCTGTGTTTTTTAAGACATTAACTAATGTAAGTCATTAATATGAAACGCTACCTCTGAGAACCAAATGGGTTTGGAAAACTGTGCAAGTGCATCAGTCAGAACCTGAAAAAAATCAGATTACATAAAGGCTTAATCAGTCCCTGACATCACATCCAAGCACAGCAGAAAATGAATACTAATAGGAAAATAACCATCAACATGAGAGTGTAAAGTGGTCTCACACTAGTGTCACTTCAGATTACAGACATAAAAAATTTGGCCATCATCTTTTACTCAGTCTCATGCACAGTTTATGATGGTGTGTTTTGTGGCTTTAGAGGAACAGTTAGAAGGGAAGCCTTTGTAAAGACACTATGAAAATTATAGAAATTATGTTCAAATATCAACTGCTTAATAGAAATGTTGGCTGTGTCACTTCTCGGAAGGAATAGAGAAAAAGTTTAGTGAGATAAAGGTACATAAACCTCTTAAAGTTTTTATTTTAAACACAATAAACTTACAGTCTGCACAGTACTTCTGAAAATATGTAGAAGACAAAGGAGCCTTGATATGTGCTTCAGCTGAGCACTGGAGTTTAGGATATATGCTAACATTCTTGCAGCACAAGCAGTTGTGATGTCCTGCCTAGCATTTCCCCCTATTCTTTTCTGGCACAATTTAGGTTACTCAGCCACAAATGAAATAAATTGGTAAACCAGCCTGAAAAAAGCTGCACTCCTGTCCATTTTATACCTTACCTGGAATTAAAAAATGGCTCCAGCATTCCTCTCTTCCAGGTTTTTCACTAGGCCTAAACTAATTTACAAGAATGCTAGATATATAAGCAAACTTGTCTGAAAAGATTTTTTTTTTCTCTGAATAAATCTATATTCTATTGACACAGCAACCTGAGGTAATATTATATACATCAGCATTTTTAATGTATGCTAGTCTGTTCATAAAACCATTGCTGCCTGAGCTTATTTACTGTCACATTTTAATTCCATAGTGAGTGTAACAAAAGAAAATTTAATATAAGCCTTTTTCAAAATTATATTTGGGAAACAACCAATACCATTTACATTCCAATAGAAATGCAACTGTTTAATATATCACTACATTCTGCTCTGCTCCAGTCAGTCTGCCTGAATATAATATCCCAAACATTTATGATTCTACTTATGCTCAGCACATACACCTAAATCAGATTCCTGAATTTTTCTCTACTTCAGTGGATTGAAATTAGATCCAGACATTATTAAACCCTTATATTTTGTTGTTTATCCTATAAAAATATAATGTTTTCATACGATGTCAAAGATTCAAGACCCATTCAAAATCCTGGTCTTTTCTATTAGTCCAGTAAGATGATAATATTTGTTTTCAGAATCATCTGCCTTCTAGGTGCCACTCTTGATTTAAACACACTTATAATTTTTGAAATACAGATGAATGACAGAAAAAGAAGAATCTAACCTTGCTCTCTCCAGCTCCTGACTTGACTTGACTTACTCAATTCTTTGTGGACATTTTCTATGTGTTCTCTGAGCTGCTTACACTGCTAAGATGTTTAAAATACTATCTACTTACATTTTAAGTTCTATTCATAAACAAAAAGCATTTTTTAACCTTTGTTGAAATACTTACACAATTTCCCTCTTGGAGAAATATTTGGCAAAATTTTCTCTCCATTAGGAACCAGCTTACTAAATGGAAAGGAAACTTCAAAACATAGATTTTCACCTGACTAGAACTATGAAAACACTGGGGACCATACTGTATGAGCCAATGTCAGACTACCTAAAGTGTAGATGCTAAATTTCAACCAGACACCAGAAATAGTATTTAGGATAATAATAGAATTGAGAGAAGGATGCTCAGCTTCTAGAAAATGATAGAGGGATGGAATTTCAGCTCCTTTCTTGGAGCTCTCACCAAAGGCAGCAGATGGGAATAGCCTTGAAGCCAGGCTTCAGTCAGAAATCTCTGATGCTCTGAGTGATGGGGTAGGACATGACCAACACAGTGGCTACAACCTTTCAGGAAGGTTAGGATTTCAATCCTTTTGAGTCTGAGTCACTCCTCACTTCTGTAGCCAGGAATATAAGTGTTTACAGAATGCCTGGTGGGAAGGATGAGACCACATTGGAACAGTCCTGGATTCTTCTTCCTTCTTTTAAGATTCTTAAGCTTTTTGTCCTATAACACTTCAATGAAAACTGTATTTATATGATAATAGCTGTGATCAGTCAAGTCTGTGCATGCCTTTTCTCTTTCAAAACCTTGTGTTATTACACAAAAAGAATAAACATTAATTGAGCAGCAAAGAGTAAATAATGAAACAACAATTATTTCACTCTAAGATAGAAATAGTACTGTAGATAATGGTTAGATAATGAATAAACTGAAGACCTGGTTTCACATGAATGGTTAATTTTATCCCAAGAGGGGAATATGATTGATTCAACACAATTAGTTCCATCTTAACAATGTGCTTAAATACCTATTTAAATTTTAAGTCCATATTAAATGTTACTTCTTTTAGGAATGTTTCAGTTTCAGACTGTAGTTAAAAATTGTCATTGTTATTATTTTCAAAATGGCCATAGCATAAAAACTACAGAGGTCAGTAAAATCTAGAAAAATGGGACTGTGGGGTGAGGGCACAGATATCATTCAAACAACCTGCTGGGCACTTAGAATAGCCCCCTTGCTGCTCCCGTATTACTCCTTCATGAAGTGACACATTAAAAGCAATTAGGTTATCTTCCTGTTACTCTGACAAGGAATTTCCCAGTTTATAACTAAGGTTGTTCATAACCATTTCATACCCATTCCTCTTGTGTTAATACTTGTCTTTTACCTTGAGGAGTTTTCCCTCACCCTACTATTGGTTTTGCTTTGATATATTACATATATTTATGGGAAGTTGTCCTCCATAGCCTGCATTTTCTTTACTCAAACAAGTCCAGTTTTACCCTTCCTTATTAAAAATATGCTCCACTTATTAGCTGACACAAAAGCAAATATTTCACAGTATTGACTCTCTGTCACCCCCAGCAGAAACATTCACAAACCATGGAGGGAGTTCATGGAGATATCCAAGCTGAGATATCCAAGTGTTCCTCACACTCACCGTCTCTAAGAGCTAACAGATCACTGCAATTTTCAGAATAGGTGGTATCTCAGAAGCAAAGTGGTACCATGACAAGAATGCACATCATTTGCTTTATTTAATAGTCAAGGACAGCTTTCATGGATCTTTATACTTGCAATCAGAAATAACATTCTTGTTTCCAAAACTAATTGTCATCCTGCCCCCATCCCCCTTGAATACATATTTCAAAGGAATTACTTCTGGTTTCTAGCCAACAGAATGGATTTTACGATTCATTACTGAAAAAAGAATGACATTGAATTTAACCTCCTAAATGTAATCCTTTTACGTCTTGCTGGCTTGTATTACAGCCATCTTGCTTTTAATGGCAGCTGTTTTCTCAGATTTACAGCTCAATTTTCACAAATGCATGAAATACTCATCATAGGTCTCAAATGACACGTGTTCAGGAATGTTACAATAATCAATAAAGGCATTTTTATAGTGTCACTAAACATTTAATCAAGCTTTCAAGAGTCTTGTGCTATTAGGGTTTTCTCCTTCTGGCATTAACTGTATTAGATAGTCTGTAGAATCTGATTATTTGTCCTTTGTGGAACATTCACTTTTACTAATTGTCAAATAAAAGATATATCTTGCACAGGGCATTTATAGAGACAGATGCAGCATTAACAAGACATTGGGAACAGCTGTCTATCTGCTGCAGATTTAGGGGAAGTTTAAGTTTCAGAAGACTTAATATGTTTAAGACTAGAAATTGAAGAGAGTCTCCATGGCTAACTTCCACAGTGTCAACTATTTTCTAGAGAAAATAATAACAAATAAGAATAAATCATAGAGAAAATAAGAAGCTTAGATGTTGCAATTCTTGTGAGAGATTCTTAAGTATTCTTAAATAATACCCACTATTCTGTATGAGAATGGAAAACATCTTGAAACAAAGTTTATGTGAGAAGGATAGGAAAAAGCAGTATACAGGACTAACTCCAATCAGGCTTTTATAAATTACTGCTCTTAACTCTCTACCTAGTTTTGACTATTTCTCTTGAGCTGTGATTTGCATATGGTTTTATATGATACAGGTTTGTCCCCATACAATGACCAGCATACTAAAAAAAATTTAACTTCCAATTTTTCTTATTTTTTAATTGTTAAAATTCAGATGCGCTCCCTTCTCTTAGTTTGAATTGCACATGTTAAATATTATACGCCTAGTAAGATGGCATTTGATTCTATTTAACTATTACTGTTGTTTGTGTTTCTATTCTTTTATAAGTTTTATCTGTGTTATTTCTCCAGTATTGACTTTTCAATTCTTTTAGTTGTGTTAAACTGTTTTTTAAGTCACGAGTAAGGATTTATAATAAATGTTTAAAATCATATGGTAGATAAAGCTAAGTGAAAACAGTATGTAACATAATTGTTCACACAGACAACTATGTACACATAGTTTTGTTTTAATATATCAAACAATTTGGGAAAATTGTCTGTTCTTAGTGTACAATATGTTTTGCTATAGCAAGAAGCATTGTGATTCCCACAAGAGCCAAGAAAATAGCTATATTTGTGTACCAAACCTAAGCTTGCTTTAAATCTTTTGAAATGGCCAGTAAAGTTCAGTCATTCTTGAAATAAGTCTACTTTTATTATTTTAACATTTCTCAAAAATTTACACAAAATATGTTGTAAGATCTAAAATACCAACATTCTGTATGTAGAGACCTTAGTAAATAATAATAAGTTAAGACTGAAAATGCTGCACAGAGCTGTGTTCAGAAGAAAATGTTCTTGTCCCATTGCTGTATTCCTTTTCCCCTGAGGCACACACACATTGTAAGAAAGAGAACTATGATACACACTGAATATCCTTTGATACATGTTGTGTATGAAACACAAGATCTTTTTTTTTTTTTTCTGAAAATAAATTGTTTGTAGCAATGACACATAATGTCCTAAATTCCTATGGTAATACATTTATTAATGCCAATGCAAATTATTTGGCAAAGTCCACTGCATAATATCCCAACATAAGGACAAGGGACAGCAAAAATAAATTGGTAATGATTTTAATTCAGTTGAGAGTAAACAAAATCTAAGAATGCAAAGAAAATAGAAAATACTTTTGGTGTAATATTTTTGTCCTTCCTAACATTAAATCCTCTAATGCTAAAAATTTTCATTGTAGTGACCAATATTGGACATGAATTGTTGCTGTGGAACTCTTAGCTCTTGGGAAGTTTAATGCTGCTATGCCTTTATGACTAAGAAACAGGATTGAAGGTGAAAAAAAGATCATATAAACAAACAAGTTTCTCCATCTCAGCTTTAATGTTCTCATGCTGCTGTCATACCAGCAGCACGTTGCCACAGCTTTGAGGGAAACCAGATTTTCTACAACTAGTAGGAAATTTTTTAAAAAAATTCGAAGTTCCTGTTCAGATTTTAGTACCAAACAGCAGCAAGCACTTTCACACTCCTAAATGAGACACAGAAATATCACCAAGTGCCTTTCTGTGTTTCCTGTCTTGAAGGACTTTACTTAGAGCTCTGGGACCCCAAAATTCTCTCTGAATGCCATGAGCAACCCTTTATCTAGGGATGCCAGGGAAAAAAACTATAATGACTTTTTAGAAGAATAGTTCCATCAAATTAATAGCTGGCTGAGGCTCAAACTTCTATGGCTTGAGTACAAGCTTTTTGTGGGTCTTAAAAATGAATGTCTCTTCTTCAAAAAATGTTGCTGACATACATGTCTATATCCTATCCAAACGACTGTAAAAGTCTGATCCAATAAAAAATAAATTGCTAGTAGTCCTTCATTTGTAATAAGGTTATAGTAATATTCCTAACACCTACCATATTTAGTCATAGACAGCTGTATTTGAAATCTGTATATGTACGGGATTAGACAAAAATAGTTCTGCTGAGTTGTTGAATTTTGTAATATTGCATAGAGTAAGGAGGCATTTTTACTTGTCACATTAAAGCAGAAAACCTCATATACCTGAAGAGCATACAACAAGCTAAAAGTGCAGGATTTCTATAAGGAACTTGTGCAAGAGAGAGTGTGAAAATAGAACCAGATGTTTGTGTTATTGAACTTTCTCAGAAGTCCCTAGAGAGCATTCCGGAAAAAAACTGAGGTCTTCGTGTTTTCATATTCCAGAATTATGATGCAGTTTTAAAGCCTCATATATACCTGATCTCCAATAGCAGAGCTCTTTCCTGCTTTTAATTTGCAACCTTAGTAATGCTACTACTGTATAAACAACAGTGTGAACCATGACTGTCTGAGTCTAAAACTGAAACAGAACTTAGTCTCTGTGGAAACATGAAAAACTGCAGTATCTTCTCCATATCAATTAACCCAAACAAAAATAATTAGCGTAAAATTATTGCACAAAGAGAATAAAGATAATTATGTGGCATCTCTTCCTAATTTTCAGACTGAGAGGACTAACAAAACTTGCTAGGAATTCTACAAGTTCTGTACTTATGTGTCAGAAATATTAACCCAGAACTATAGCCTCAGTGACTGGTGAAACGAAGTAAAATAAGTCCTGCAGAGCCTTTTAATTTTTTTTTCATCAGAAGAATTTGAAAGTTTTTTATTAAGGAGATATGTTGGAATTTAATGAAATTATACACTAGTAATAGTTTTGAAAGAAAGGCTAAGTGTAATGGAAGAAGATATATAATCCATGGTCAGTTTTTAATGTAATAAAAGCAATTGCTTTCTCAGACTTGAAAGAAATAGCATGTTTTGTGCTCAGTAATGCTTATTCTGGCAGTTGCTCCTGGCTATGAATCTCATATAATTTTGAAAGGTACAAAGGCATGGAAAACTTCTTACATGAAACAGAACTCATGGATATTAAGGTGACAGAGGGTGAAGTGAGGAGTGTAGGCTTTGAAGAAAGCAAGGCAATTTTCAAAGCAACTAACTTTATATTCTTTTTCTACAGTTACTCTGTCAAAGATACTTAGCTCAGCTGTCATTTCTTCCTTACTAAAGCCATATGCTTCACAACTTAAAGCGTCAGATCCATCTGTGTTATTCGTGGTGAATAGCAGTGGTTAACTGCATACTCTGCATACAGATCATTCTGTTGTACCCAGACTCAATTTTCATTTAAAAAAAGTCAGCAACCAAATCTGCCAGCAACAAGTCACAGACATTTGCAAGTTTCTGGCTAGGAATGGAGAAGAACAAGATCTCTTTTTTCTTGCCTACGTATTTTGTTCAAAGACATAATGGAGAAACATAAAAAAGAAGTGTGATTTTTTCATGCAATTTCTTTAATATTTTCAAATTGAAAACAAGTTTTTTTCAATATTGACAGTCTCTTTAGAAGACAACACAGCTAGCACAAAAGATTCCATCGTGCACAATAAGCATTTATCTATTGTAAAAATTAACTTCTAAATACCAGTAAGTATTAAAATTTCAGTAACATCCACTGCCCTATATCACCACCTGAGACATATTCAGTATGATATTTCAGCTAATAAAATATTTTATTTCATAAAATATGTTATGTGGATTGCATTTTGCAGAAGTTGAGTCTTCTGACTTGGGAAGTAGAGGGAAAAAAAAGTGAAATCATTGCAGTGACAGCATGGTTTCAAATGAGGTATTATTTTCCAGGAAAAATGCTTTCACTATCAAACAGCTCTAACAGCACCATTAAAGAATCTCAGAGTTGCATGCTCCTTTTAAAAATGCCATCCTTGCCTAACTAGAAGCTTCATCACTATCAGAATGTTTCTGTTTCTGGCATTATCCAATATAATGCAGGAGGCAGGCAGTCTCATTCCATCATACCAGTTAGCACGCTGTGGATTTCTTTTGAGCAAAACAAGCCCCACCCATGTCTCACAGCATCTTTCTGAAATGCCAGCATTTGAAGAGCCCAAAGAGATGATATTTGAAAGCTGGTATTTCCTTTAGAGGAAGACTGATTGCACCTTCATGTGTTACCAACCAGATCTTTTCCAACTAATATGTAGGAGAGGTCAGAGAGGTAAAATCTTTCTCCAGCTGCATGGTAAGGGTGATTTGCATCCCCATGGCTGCCCTTCAAACTTCTGAGCTAAAACTGTCAGTGATCTGTGGGATGAGTGGTAGGAGCAAAAATCTTTGAATTAAAGCCTTTCTTGATTACTTGGGTACTTTTTTTTTACCACGACCTCCCTAAGTCCAGCTTAGGGCCAGTACAGGAAACAGGTCTGATTTCATACAAACACAGATTTTTTAGAGTTCTGACTAAGTAAAATACCTATCTTCTTTATACCAAGAAAATGATATAAAATAGTTGCTTTTAGTCTCATAAAATTGGTCCCAGAAAAAACCCAACAAAAATCTTTGGTTAACACAACAGATTAAGGATAAAGACATTAAGGATAATTAAGGATTAAGGATTTGAGACGCTTATGCCTCAAAAAGTATATGCTGGTGAACAAATGCAAATATTTCAGCTTTCTAGCAGCTTGTCAGTCATGCACAAAGCTATTTTGAATGGATACATATCCAGAGCAGCTGATATAAGGAATCTTAGAACTGGAAGAACTGAGAGCTTTGTGGTAAACTTTAATAATAATGCTGATGATCACCAGCAGAAGTTTTAAGCCTACAGCCATCAAAGTCAGTAATGATCTTTCAGGTCTGTGTCTGAATGCTGGTATGGAAGGACCTCAGCAGATTTCAGAAATGGGATAGGAAGGAATAAAATTATGCATATGAAATATAATGTGGAAATCCTGAAAAAACAAGAGTACATTAATGCAAACAAAAGTAGTAGTTGCATAAGGAACTTCAGAAAGACAGTCGGGAATATGGCATCATTGACAGCTCTGGAATGTCCCTTTTGAGATGATTACATAAACTCATTCTCACCCTCCTGGTATGGGAAACATCTGCCTGTGTGCCAAAACAAAACAGTAGATCTCACCTCAAAAAACATAATGTACAGAAAAGGGCAATGCTGGTTCATTTTGGTCTTTTATAGATAGGCTGTGTTCCACACTTGTATATATACATTATATATGCCAACTGTTCAAATATTCACTTCCTCTGCTATTCAAGTGCACTGAAAACCATCCACCCCTCTGTTAGAAGATTAGAATACTCTGTCTCCTGAAATCATAATCAGAGAGATCCAGAAGTTATCTCTGCCTGCATTAACTTTGTCCTAGTGGTATTTTTAATTATGATTGAGGTGCTATAAAGAAGCTGATAACTTTCTAAATATATTGCTGAAGGATTGCATCAAAGCTAATTGTTCTCCTCCAACACAACGTTTGATAAAGAGCTTGATCTTTTCCTTTCCTTTCTTAGATGTACTTAATTTTTTTCTCCTTTGTCAAGTATTTTAAGCTATCTCTCTCCCATGATAAATGGGAATCTTTTCAAAAAGCAGCTAGGGTCAGATTGCATACTGTCAGCATGGGTAGGAAGGTTTGAGAAGGATTCCTCCTTTCAAGTGCCCATTCCCACTGCTCTGCTTCTTGCATTGCCAAGGTTGTTAATGATAGGGACTGTTTCTACATGAGAGCTGAGAAAACCCTGACTCTCAAAGAATCCTCTTCTGAGAGATCAAAACCAGTTGTGCTTGTGATAGTTTTTTCTTCTGAAGTATCTGATTCACTGAGTTGCTCATAGAGTATTCCCAGTTGTATCAAGTTTTAGTGAAAAAAGATCCTTAGATTAGTTTTCTTGACATTAGTATAGGCTGTTTTAAAACAGTATTCCGATATTATTATTGGGTTCTTTATTTATTAAAAAGATTCCTAAATCATAACTAGGTAAACCTAGTGAATTCTAAGTATGGCCAACAATCATTAGGGACAAATCCAGAAATCTCCAGCACTTTTCATTTATATAGACAAAATGAAAAGTTACTTTATGTCTCTCAATCTTACTACACTCCTGCTTCCTCCACTTTGATGTCAAGGTTCAATTTTTCTTTTCCAACAAAGAAGACAAGTTAATCATATCAAGAAAAATTAATGGACACATTTTCAGAAGTGCTAATTAATTTGGTCTGATGAATTCCTGGCACTTTATACTTTCAGTCTTAATTTTCTAAGGAGCTGGAAACATTCAACTCTGGGTGATAGCTGAGACAGCAAAGCCACAGGAAATCAGCAGACCAGTCAGTCTGTGTATGAAGACATATAGTATAGGCAAGTAGTTTGGTACAGGGAAGTTTGAATCCTACTCAAAGGCTGAACCTAGAATTCCAGACTGTCTTTCTCTACTCAGTAACCCTGCTTTGAGGCCATTCTGAACTCCATGGATTGTCTTGTGTATTCAGGCATCAAAGCTAGCTGAGTTAAGATTTCAGACTTTCAGTTAGAGAATATGTCTAATATTAGAAATATTGAGAAATATTGAGAGTATGTTTCTATTCATTAAGCCAGGCAGCAGGATGACTTTCTAACCATTAGGAAAGATAGTATGCTTGCTGCAGTAATACCTCTGCTCCAGATCTGTCAGGAATGATCTATCTCCACCACCTGAAATGTCACTTCAGAGAATCTTAAAGTCATGTTCCTAAACCAAACTTTTCAGCATTTCAATGACTCCTCATTCTATTTTCTTCACTTTTACCTCCTCATTTCCTTTCTGCCTGAATTAAGAAACATATTTGTAGCTCATCAAGGAACAAAAATAGGTATGCTGGAAATAACACATTTTACAGCAACTTTTGAATTTGCTAGAAATTAGTCCTAGGCAGAACAGCTCATTTCTGCTTACCACAGAAATGAGGAAAAGTTTTACAACATTGCTGACAGTGGACATTAAATGTTTTTTCAAAGTAGAAAAGGGAAAACTGATGTGAAAAAGTTAAAATTAAGCACTAGAAAATCTGTCCAAAATTAATTAAGCCCATTTTACTGACTGATATATATGGTACAACAGGCAAACCCCAGATGTCACAGCAGAGGTTTCTCACTGACCTGTCTCTAAAGTGTTTCCAGGTGTTCTGAACACACTGTTCATCTGAGGGCACTTCTGCCTCTGCAATGCACGGTGTTTCCTTCCAGTGTGTGATGAGCATGCCCAGTGGGATGGATAAACTGTCTGAATGCTAATGTAGGGTAACAGATTTGGACTCTGGTGACTTCATAAACCTGTTTCTAAAGGAGGGAAGAGAAAAGAATAATATATGAAATGTATTTATTAGAGTTGTGCAATTAACACACTCTACCTTATATTTGAAACTTAGGTGTTTAGATGTATAGTTTGGGAGTTTTGGTTGGTTGTTTTTTTAAGAGTGTATAGTAGGGAACTTATGGGTAATTGTATTGTAAATATACATTTTACTGTTTGCTGTGTCAATCCAAATTTCAAAGAAATACAACTGGAAACTCATGAGAAAATCTCTCAGAGGTGTTCACTCTGAGAGTGTGGTGGGTTTCCCTTGTTTCCCAGGTGCCCACCAAATCTGCTCTGTCACTCCCCTTGTCAGCTGGACAGAAGAGAGAAAATATAATGAAAGGTTTGTGGGTTGAGATAAG